>NC_082403.1:7536978-7582286 GCF_031168955.1 Gadus macrocephalus
GACATTTCCATGTTTATCCAAAGTATTTTGCGTTTTTTAGACACATTTTACGACCATTGGTGTTGCCCAGAACATTATTAACATTATTATTAACATTAACATTATTTTCTGCTTCCTTCCCTGGGTCACCCACAGCATCTGCTCAATCAATCCCGCTTCAATCCTTCATGCAATCGACTGGCGACGGAAAAAAACGATCTCAACAATAAATAATCAGGCCTTCAGCTGTAGGCTGCAAGAGTCTAATAATACACTGTCCAGCCCTCGTGCTCCTCGCTGGAGGGACACCAGCCCTCCCTGGGCACCCCCTGGGGAGGGGCACCCTAGGGAGATGACGCGTATAGTCATAAGCCCACAAGTCACATACACCTCTAACCCCCTGCCCCCCATCCTGTCCTACCCCCCCTCCCCCCCCCCCCCACCCCCCTCCCCCCCTGCGTGTTGTTTACCCGCTTGAAGTCAGTGGAGTCAGGACCACAATGCTGTGATGATAATATACTTAGTACCCGACCCGTGCTGATACTTTGTGTTGTTGACGTAAATCCCTGCAGAAATCGGTTTCATATCAGGATCTACGAAACGGTTTTGTTGAAAAATGTGTATGTGCGTATTTTTTTGGGCAAGGTTCATGCATCATTAGCAACTTCAAGGTATAAAATATGTCTATAATATGTATTTAATGTTGTAAACATTACTCAAGATTCATGGGACTAGGTTTCTCATCAGAGAACCAGCCAATCCTATGGTTAGGACCACCACACAGAAACACACCATGTTATAGAAACAGTCCTTTTTTAATTGGTCAAGGACAAATTGTTTAAACCAACAGCTCTAGGCAGTGTCCAAACTGTCCATGTTTCAAAACGTGAACGGTTCCTGTATGCTTGTGTATGAGTGCCTATTGGCCTTTTACATTGTTTTCTCCCTAACCATGATGTAACACTATGTATTTTTATCTCAATGAGTCTCTTATTGTTAAATAAAGGACAGACCAATTCGAACGCTGATAACAGACTGTTTTATGAACCACAAGCGGCTACGCAGGAGAACCACACCATGAACTACTATCGCAATCAATATCTGAAGGATCGTCCATATCTTTATGTTTATTCCTGCCCTAACATCCTCAACTCGCGAGGCAGACGATTCGAGAGGTTACGTGCTCGCAAGAATCCACCATGAAGTAATTTTCTTCTGTCCGAACCACAGTGGATCAAACCTGTTCCTTCCGCCTTCCTGGTGTTCCTGCCTTACAAAGAATCGGTTGCGTCAGGCGACTAATATCCTGTTCTCATCAGAAATGCACTCAGAACAGAATCTTTGACTTTCCCACGCAGTTTTTTACTTTCCCTACGTGCACAACAATTCATGAACCCTGCCGTGGCTCTCGGTCACCTCTGGAGCGTCTGGCCCAGGCCGGCGGGTTGAGGCGGTGGATCTGCTGATGCGAGGCGTGCGCACAGGGGTCCCTCGTACGCCCCGTCAAAGGGGGCACAAAGTGCACCTTATTTAGCGGCCGTTTATTTCCATTGGGTATAGCTGGCTGTATAAATAAAAAAGCTGTCTAGGTCGACAGGGGAGCGGGGCGGTTGGTGGGGGTCTGGTGGTACATGTGTGCATTACGATGTGTGTGTAACCACGCAGAGTTCCGTGTGTGTGTGTGTGTGTGTGTGTGTGTGTGTGTGTGTGTGTGTGTGTGTGTGTGTCCCTTGTGTGCATTTCTATCTGTTTGCCCTCACTGTACCCCCGCACCTATCCAAACACACACACACCCAAACCTAGCATGTAGCTACACCCACAGCATGTAGCTACACCCATAGCCCCCCCCCCCCCCCCCCCCCCCCCCCCACCTGCCCCCTGGTTCAGACCCCCGTTCAGAGACCATCCCGGAACCCCCTACCAGAACAGACAGTGACTCCCTTCATCCAGCCTGCCTGAGACTTTTACCAGTATGTGAGTGTGTGTGTGTTGTGTATGTGTTCTTAAGCATGTGATTTATTTGCGCGCGTGGTGCGTGTGTGTGTCTGTGTGTGTGTGTGATGTACCAGCACTCTATGACACAGCTTACTATCATTAGCACTGCTGACCAATCCTTTACAGGCGGTGGTGGGCAGGTGACCAGATTTGCTACGGAGACACATTAAATGCATACACCAAAAACATTCAAATGCCTGTGAGTGAAAATACGTATTCAAACAACTCAGGCGCATATATATTCTAATTACCCGGAAACATCCTACCAAACTAATAGAAAACACTTGTTACTCAAAACATGAATAAATAAACGGCCTCACATTCAGTCCAAACAGCCCCAAAAATAAACACACAAAATTGCAGTTACTGCTGAGAAATATTTTTTTATGATGAAAAAAAAAGGAAGAAAATACATTAGTTCCTATTCAGCCTAACACAGAATATATCCTCCGGCTACGCATGGGTAACCCTGCTCCTAATAAAGTATGGTATCGGAGTTACAAATAACGCACAAGACACAGGGACTGAGACAAAAGAGGTTTCATCCAGACTCCGGAGAACAACCAAACACAGCGATTGATCTTCGGCCCGTCGGCCATGACAGACCCTGCAACAGCGGGCGTGAGGGGGGGGGGACGGACGCGAACGCCGTACAACGGGCGGCCATTGTGCCCGACCAGCGGAAAATAAATTGGAAATGGAAAGAGGAAACGCTAAATTTAGCAGGAATTACAAGTCTTGCTAACTTTGTTTGACCCCCCTGGCTAATTCGGGCTTCTCCCGGGAGCGGGCATGAGCGAGTTCATGTGTACTTTGTGGTGAAGTTGCGACACTCCGGGCAGGAGCTCGCTGCTGACAGAGGAAAATAGAAGGATTTTCACCCCTAAACGGGGCCGCTGTCGGGTATGATGTCAGGGTAAGAGTTAGGGTTTGGGGTTGGTAAAAGGCGGCACCTGCTTTGCCGTTGATGCAAAGCACCTTATTTAGACGCCTCTTCCAGGAAGGAATACACTCTCCCCGTCTGTGTCTCTCTCTTGTTGACAAATAATGACAAACGTGTGTCATTATATGACACACGTATTTTAAAGGAAATATCCTTCTCGGCTATTAACTGATATCAGGAGAGCCCTGCTTCGGGCGAGTGTTGTGGTATCAGCCAGACACGCCATCAGGCGCCATCAGAACACAAGGGAAGCAACAATAAGAGGCCCTAGGAATAACAACAGCAGCACATAGCAGGCCAATAACCCCTTAACAGCCAACCAAACGCAGTAGACCCTTTTCACAGAGGGGTCATCAACTCATCATAGGAAGTACAAAACTGTGGCTCATTGCACGGATTATGAGTCAGCTTTGTTGATTTACTAGGGAGCAGGCTAACAGACTGAACCAGTGAAGATAAGACCACTACCCCGGTATATAAAAGTAGCAAACCCATAATTAAGGTTATGAGCAACACCTGTGCATGTTCCTATGATGACCCCTCTTCAAAATGGGGTATAGAGGCATTACAGAGGCAGTGGCTGATGGGGGACACTGCTCCCAGCCTCACCCCTACAACCTATTCATTTGGGCACAGTAGATCACATAAAAAAAACACATTCTTCAGGTCAAGACAGGAAATATGGAAATATGATCGTTGGAAGGATAAAAAGATAAACAAATGAACAACACTATAGTCTGCACGCTGGCAGTCAGTTGGTGGACTCTGTGGACTACAGTCACAGTCATAGGACACAGGGACATAGATTGTACGCGGTCCTGTAGTAATCCTGTGTGTGTGTGTGTGTGTGTGTGTGTGTGTGTGTGTGTGTGTGTGTGTGTGTGTGTGTGTGTGTGTGTGTGTGTGTGTGTGTGTGTGTGTGTGTGTGTGTGTGTGTGTGTGTGTGTGTGCGTGCGTGTGTGTGTGTGTGTGTAAACATATGGGCTCCAGCAGAGCAAACGGGGAGGGCCGGGGAGGTCCGGTGGAAACCCTGGCTTGCTCCCGCACCCTCAGAGTGATGTAATGCCTGAGAGCAGGAGAGGAGTCACATGACCCCCTGTTTCACCCAGAGTGAATCAACTCACAGGGATGAGGCAATTCCAACTGCTACACCCCTCCACCCACACACACACACACACACACACACACACACACACACACACACACAACACACACCACTGCCATCAACCCCCACACACATATGTCCGGCAATCTATAGCAGCCAGAAAGATAGAGAGAGCAAAAAAAGGGAGAGAAGAGAGAGAGAGAGGAGAGAGAGAGAGAGAGAGAGAGGAGAGAGAGAGAAGAGAGAGAGAGAGAGAGAGAGGAGAGAGAGGAGAGAGAGAGAGAGAGAGAGAGAGAGAGAGAGAGAGAGAGGAGAGAGAGAAGAGAGAGAGACTGTTGTTACCGGATACACCGACGTTGACCGGAATATTTTGACACGCGCTGACGAATCGCCACAACAATTGCGATGCTGCGCGCCCCATGAATGACCGAGGGGGTCCGGGTTCTGAACAGCGGTTGTAAAACAGCCCGGCAGATTGAAACAGGCATTGTAACAAAATGCTAACGCTCCACAAAATGTGCGGAGGAGAGCTTCGACCACTTGGAACAAACATGGAGCAACAAAAGCACAGCAGACCACTTATGTTATCCTGCACAATATAAACTCTCTCTCTCTCTCCTCTCTCTCTCTCTCTCTCTCTCTCTCTCTCTCTCTCTCTCTCTCTCTCTCTCTCTCTCTCTCTCTCCCTCTCTCTCTCCCTCTCTCTCTCCCTCTCTCTCTCTCTCTCTCTCTGTTTATGGGCGCTGGGAGAAAAGATGACCTTGATCTACCGTGACAAATTAAGACATTTGTAGCAGGGGAGGGGGAGGTGTGGGGAGATGGACGGAACCACCTGATAACACACCATAGCACGGTAATGAATGACTCAATGCACAAATGACACACCGTTTCTAAAGCGTTATTTATTCTTGGTCAAAACCACTGGTGAAAAGGGCTTTCTTCCTAACCATCCTTGCTTTGAGCTGACCCAACACACAGAAGTGATTCATTTAAGTTTCGGTAATGACTCCAAATGACCAGGGAATAAATGACTACAATAATGGTAGAAGGTAGAACGACACTGCACATTTCAGACACCCTCTAGGTCCTGGCTTTGTTTTTTTGAGCAGAAATCAAAGAGGACCAGAGTGTGAGCGATGCTGGTATACACACGCTGGCATGTGTGCTGAAGGACCCGCTGTATAGGTCACCGGTGGCTGCCTGACAGACTGCTCTCTCCACGGGGGTGAGGGTGAGGGTTGGAGGGGGCGGCTTAGCTAACCCGCCCAGCCCCCCCTCCTCCTCCTCACACCCTCCTTCTGGGGTCACCACAGTATCCAGAAGCCCCCTTATGGAGGGAGGGGCCCCTGTGTGGCTGCCAAGGGCCCCCGACAGCTCATGGCGAGCGCACACATGCTCTCATTCCCATACATGTAACGTGCAGTGCTTTCACACACACACACACACACACACACACACACACACACACACACACACACACACACACACACACACACACACACACACACACACACACACACACACACACACACACACACACGCATAAACACAGACGCACACACACACAGACAAATCTTCTCATACACACACACACGCAAGCACACGTGCGCAGACACATGAACACCGTGAGCAAATAGCGCACATAACCGCCGGGCCGCAAGATGTCCACACAGTATGCAAGTAGGAGGCTGCCGGCGTCCCCCCACACGTCTCTGTGTGGGCGAGCAAATGCATCGGCCAGCACTTTTCACTCACACACACACACACACACACAGGCACCCTCGTTGATGAACACAATGTCTCTCCTTACACACACACACACACACACACACACACACACACACACACACACACACACACACACACACACACACACACACACACACACACACACACACACACACACACACACACACACACACACACTCTCTCACTAATTTCATTGATGGGTGTGAGCAGGAGTCAATCTCGGCTGCCTGTGGGCTCTCAGCTGTCCCTGACTTGGACCCCGGCCCAGGGTAGGGTGTGTGTATGGGGTCGGGGGTCCACCCGGGGGTACAGTAGAGAGGGGGGGACGGATGATTGATGACCTGGGCCACATTGGGGTCCCCGACCGCAATCCCCCCTCCCTCTCCTCCTCTTCCTCATCCTGCCGCAGTGATGTCACCGCCATGTTTGCTGGGGAGTGTATTTGTGGGTGTGTATATGTGTGTGTTCATGTGCGTGTTAATGTGTGTACGTTAACGTGTTGGTGTGCGCTTAGGTTTTCTTTGCATACATTTCGGTGTGTGTGTGTGTGTTTGAGCGTGCGACGCACCCGGAGTGATACACAACGCTTGCTCTGTTGTGTGATGCGTGCAAAAACAGGAATTCCAGTGAGTGCGGCGACTGGGATACACCGGTGGTGTGAAGGATTTATTTTTACACTACTCCAATCCTTCATCGGGACAAGGGACTGGTTTTACTCTCCTGGGATAGATGATGCATAATCCCGGGATACATACCACATTGGCACACTGAGGATTTGTTCATAAAGCACGACTATCGAAGTTCCATATTTTATGGATTGTTAGAACGGTGGCGAAAAACAAAACCCACTCCTGATGGATGACAAGTACGTTTGAGAGTCTCTGCTGGAAAACTGTAGAACTCCAGCGAAAAAGAGAGCCTTTTTTTGTCTTGAATCACATAAAAGCATCTTAACTACTACTCCATCGTCACCCGCAGGATCCATTTTCAAAATGAGCGCGACACCACCACCACCACCACCAATGTCAACTCATATCCTGCCATGTCACGCGATACACAAAACAGGGGGATACACTGTAAGACCCCCCCCCCCACCCTCGGCTCTCTGGACTCGCCTAGAGCATACTGTACGAAAATAAATAAACAAAAAGTAAACGCGGCCCCCCAAAGGCTCACAGTGTCCACACAGAGCCCCCTATACCCACACCACCAGGACTCCCAAGGACGACGCGAGCATAAAACGTGGTCCCCTCTGGGTTGTAAAAAGGACCCGGTTCAAGGGGAGGGGGGGCTGACCCAAACAGAGGGGGCCCTTTAAGCACAGGGGCCACGGTGGTTCGTCCAAGAGGAGCTCCCCCCACCGACCAACCGACCAGCGCGGCGACCAGAATCTCCCATCCCGGACAGGTAGCCAAAACATTTACATTGCGCCAATGTTGACCGTTGACGACCACATCTGCAAGCATTTCGGGGGGGGGGGGAGGGGTAGGTGTTTGTGGTTCCCCCTTGTTGTTGTTTTTAGAAGCTCCGCCGTTCATGTCAGGTGTCGAGGAACCACACGCGCACGGCGCACGCACGCGGACACCATTTTGGATCCATCGGTAAACAGCGGGGAAGGCGCAAGGCCTATCTGTGCTACAATAAGGCCAGTATGCCGCCTTGGGACTCCTTCTTCACCGAAGATGAGTAGGGTGGTGAAGAACTTGGGAATCATAGCAGGAAAGTGGAATCGCGAGTGTCCAACAGTGGGTCGGAAGACATACATGGCTCTATTATAATGACAATTCTAGGGGTTGAATGCTGAATTTAATGACTTCTATAGAGGACGGGAATTCCTGCTGAGACAGAAGACACATCCACGTCCAAAGGGGATAGGCAGTCAAGACGGTGAACAGTCTGGGCCAGTTTGCCCTGTGGCAATATCAGAAAAGGTGATTGGTATTTGGACATGGACACGTCCGAAAAGAAGGTTGTTATATTGCGAGATGTTTTTTTTACCATCAGTGAAATGGAGGAGTATCTTAGAGCAAACCTGCTGTGATATGACATCTCGATATGTGAAAATACCTGGTTTACAGATTACTATGTCCTATCTTAAGAGAGGAAGAAAGACAAATATCAAGAGAAAGTGGGTGACTGAGGGAGGGAGGGTGCATTTGTGTGTGCGTGGTAAGGGTGGGTATATTTTAAAAGCAGTAATATTGCAGCCTGCAGTTGTCCTCATATGGCCCCTAATCCAGTCAACGAGAAAAACCAATGAATGTGGGAGCATCGCTGTAGCTCTTCCAATTTCTCCGAAACGTAGGCCTTAAATGCGCTTTGATTGCGCAAGACGGAGTTTGGTTCGATTGATATTAACGTCTAAGTACTCACAAGTCTCGCCCGTGTATTCCTTTACTTATAATTATAAGCAAATACGCTGGGGGTGGTTTTGGACATGCGGAGACAACGCTTCACAACGCAGCACGTGGAGCATCTACTGCGGTATGACGGCGCATCAAAGGCGCTGAAATCTAATTTGGTCTCGAGCTCTTACCGCCGATGACACGAAACACAGTCGGACCTTTTGTGCGTAGACCTTCCATGTCGCCGGAACATCAAGGCTGGCAGCCAGGCAAAAGGGTACCACGGGGGGGGATAGACTACACAAACAAAAAAAATGTAACCCGCTCGAGGTTTGATTATGTAATATTATTGGCGATCTGATTGCAAAAAAAAACGAGCCAGAAGGGCCTGTTTCTCATGCAATGATGTCATGTTGGACGGTTAGCAAGACGGAGGACGTTGTATTCCTAGCAGTCATGCATACACAGGCCTGCGTGTTTGCTAGTGGTAGTGCACAAATTGCTTGAATAAACGGCTTTAACCAGCGAAATCTCGGGTCATAACATCGGATCCGAATTGCAATTTCAAACCACCGACACGTGACATTAATCCATATTACAGACGATGCATTTCCCCACGTTATGTTATGTTATCGTAGCGGTCGCCCAAGTCCAACCGTATTGTGTCCACTCGTGCGTAAAGCAGATATTTCGGTTTCAATCTGCATAATTCCTGCTGCGACTGTGCGGGAGCGAACCCATAGCGTTGTAGCTCGGATCCTCATCCTCCTCTTCCTCCGCCTCCCCGGTCCCTGCCTTCCCTCTCCCTGTCCCCACATGGACAATGAATGACCCCCGGTTGGGGAAGAACGGGATATGTTCGGACCACCAAGACAAGCTATAAGCTTTTACCGCGTATAGGACACCACCGAACCCTCATAATAACAACTACACTGTCTCTCTGGGTCAATTGTAGTTTCTGCAAAACCCTCCGCTTACCTCATCTCGCCATTCCCTAACAGACAAAAGCAGTTGCGGAAGCGAAATTAAATTAATTAATCATAAGACCCAACAATCTCAATGAAAACAGTGCCTGTTATTCCGACCCATTAAACAACTTTGTCATCAAAATGCGTGAATGATGCCCTACAATGCATGTGAACGTTTGCTCGCTGTTGTGGATGCCCCAACTTCACTTGTATGCGGCGCAGTCGCGGTTCCTTCAGAAACACCTCCCATGACGGTCCGATATGAGGATAAAATCACCGGAACCAGTTCAAATAAAAACGGGCTTCGTTCAAATTATAACGAACTAGCATCTGTGAGTCCTGCACATTCTCAAACACAGCGATTTGATGTTGGAAAGAAAAAGGAATAGAGCCCTACCGTTAGTGAGCGCCCGATGCTAGTGGCGGGACGGGATGGGAGCGGAAGCTGTGTTCTGGTGCTCCCTCCACCTTGTAAAGTTGATGCTGCAGTTTTACACACCACGGCAGCATCCCACTCACACACCGCTGCTGGAGCGCAACCCAAACACGCTGGCTCTCTCGGACCACGCACATTCAGCGCGCCGCCTGGCACACAAGAGCGTAGCGTGACACGCCACGCCCCCTAACAGTGGCGTTGTGTGTAGGAACGTTTTATTATTATGTTACAAGTGGTGGGGTTTCGCTTAGAAAAATATGAATCAGATCATTTAATTTCGGTTCTGTTACATTATCTCTTTCATGTGTTGAATTTGTTCATCTGTGAAAACAGGAGGCAGGCGGTGTGCGCGCGTGTGTGTGTGTGTGCGCGCGTGTGCGTGCGCGCGTGCGTGTATAGTTTGCTTATTGCAAGGATCTCACATGCGCAAACAAAACAATAGACTGGCCCACAGCAATATCGCAGGCTACAGACATAAGCCTACATATTGGCACTGTATACATCTTTCAACGTCTACCAGGGTGGTATCTAAGACGAGACAGATAGTTTCTACCTCTACAAAGTGCTTTTAGATACATCTCCAACCAAGGTTTATTTTTGGCTGCTCCGCAGACCCATATATGTCAACATATGTTAAGTAAGCGCTAATGCAGCAGCAGCAGCACATGTTAACCTTCTAATGAGGACTCCTGGGTCTGCCCAGGTCGAGACGGGAACCAGAGCTCAGAGGGTCGCTTGATTTGTACTCCGGGGTTGCCAGGTTGGCGTCTTTATTTATTTTTTGGTACGTACTTTTCAATGCGCTGACCGTGGTGCTGTTGTATATGCACGAGACCCTATGGCATCATGGGATGCCATAGGGTCTCACCCCCCCCCCCCCCCCCCCCTGGACTGCACCCCCTTCCCTGAAGGCAGGGATGAGCGCATAACCAGATTTACACATCAACCCCACAGGAGCATTACGGGCCCAATTAAGAGCCTGATCCTAACCAGTTTATGCAACTCATCTCTCTCCCTTTCATTATGTAAGAGCATTAGGTGACTGATCACATCTGTACAGGGGGATGACACGCCTGGCAGCCACCCGTGTCAATCAGGGTCACTAAACCAATCAGGTTCTTGCTGATTAAGAACAGAGCCTACTATTAAAGGACAAATCCGGTGTAAAATGGATCTGGGATATGTTTAATATGATAACGAGTTAGGATGTTCGTTTGGGAGCAAAAAGGCGCATGTATGCGCATTGTTTTAGCCGATTCTACCAAAACGCTATAAACTTGGAAAGATGGGGGCATGTGTTATGGTAAAAACTAAATCGCTATTATGAACCATATAAAAGGCTAGAAATAGCCCGACACTTCTTTGATTGTATAATAAGGGTCTTAAAATATAAAACGAGGCATTGATAACTTTGTAAGTGTACAGATTGTTTATTAAAATGGACACAATCTCTGTTCGTCAATCTACTTATCGAGTCTTAAAAACAAGATGGCGTCGACGGGTGAACTACAAAAAACAGCCAACTTAAGAATGCGTATACATGCGCCTTTTCGCTCCCAAACGAACATCCCAACTCGTTATCATACTAAACATATCCCAGATCCATTTCACACCGGATTTGTCCTTTAACCTACTTAAAACAGTGATATGCATGATGAACAATGGGCTAGGTCAAACCGAGAAAAAAATAATAATAAATAAACAAAAGAACGTTGTTAGAATCCAACAGTAGTCTTTAAATCTTACAACTGGATATGTCGTTTTTTTTCATGGTTTAATTTGTGCTGCAGATTTTTTATTTTCGTTAATATTAAATTGAAAGCACAAGCTTACTTTGTTTTACATTTCGGGTGAGGCACGATGATATATCTTTCATAATCGGACACTGCCCTCAAAAGTCATGGTCAAGGCCTCATCATCCTCATCATATTTTTTTCGATATCAGCCTCGTAAACAAAAAGTTGTTCGCTACCTTTACCCAGGGATCTGGCCCTGTGTTAAGAGGCACCCAGAGGTGAAATGTAAATGACTGTGTGGCTCTATACTCTCCCTCTGCCCTGCCCTGGCCTGGAGAGAGAGAGAGAGAGAGAGAGAGAGAGAGAGAGAGAGAGAGAGAGAGAGAGAGAGAGAGAGAGAGAGAGAGAGAGGGCGGGACATACAGTCAGTCTACACAGTGTTCAACACACAGCTAATCATGATCTTGTGATAACCCCAAGCCTGAGCCCAGACACATTCCTTTGTGCGTCTTGTGCCTGTATATACAGATGTACGTACGTGTGTGCATGCACACACACAAACACAAACACACACATGGACAGACACACACCCGCTCAAACACAGACACACACACACACAGACAGGAATTCTTCCACGGAGGAAACCAAGTCACATTTCAACACCATCATGTGAGTAGGAGGGGAAAGGGGGGTGGGGGGGGTGCTCTTTGTGGGATTTCTTTCGGCCAGACACGATGACATCATGTGTATTTCTCACCCTCATACTTTCCAGACCAGTGAGAGATCCTGAACATTTTATATGAAGTTATTGTTGCACATTTTTGGGATTATTCTACCATGTTTGGCCAGAGGAGTTGTGTGAGAATGAATATATATATATATATATATATATATATATAGAAAATGAGGCAACTATATATATATCGAATGAGGTAATGCTGTGTTGTGGTGTTGTGTGAGGAGAGAAAATGATTTGATTGGCTAAGCAACAGTCCCACCTACAGGACTCAATAAAAGCTGAATTAAAATCTTTCAACACCACGGATGAACAACGAACAACTTTATTGTTTTTCCCGGGGTAATATAATTAATATAAAAGTGAACATATTAAAAAAAGCTTTGCCAAAAGACCGATTTTTGATCCCTCCAAAGTGCAAATATGTTATGGTGCGCGAGTCCTTTAAGATGATATGTAAATGATTAAAAATGAATACAAACTTTCAACTGTAGTGAAATAACATTCTTTGGCAACTAACTTCACTTGAAAAAGGCAACAATAATAGCTAAAAGGGCAACTGTATTAACCACGCACGTGGTTAGCTGGCTGCTATAGCATTAGATGCGGCACTAGCTTTGGCTGTGCGTATTTGAGTACAGCTGTCTCAGCTGAAGTCTCTGTCCGTGAGGATCACGGGAGCCACCAAGGTCCACAGGTAGATGGACAGTCCCAGCCAGCTGGAGCAGATCTTCACCCACACGGCTGGCATGGCGGTCCTCATGTACTGGTAGTCTGAGTCCGGCCTGGTCGGAGGAGGGAAAGGTCGGATGATATACACGGAGCCAGTGCCGTTGCCTCAGTGCCGTATTAAGGGCACAAAATGCCAAGCTTCCTTTAATGTGTCGTTAACCATAGATCTAAAATAGTGTTTTTCTTGGAAAAGTTTAAACCAAAAAGTCAACCCTCTCCCTCCTCGTTTAAAATCGCATAATTATTCAATTTCTTGAAAGTAAAACTGTGTTTTATTCCCATTTCTATTAAATTTATATAAAGTAGAAATAGGAACAAAGTTATAGACGTTGACAAGTAGTTCCCCCTCGATCAATAACAATAATTATTTAATCTGTCAAAATGGAAAATCGGGATCAAATCTAACAATTCCCCAGATCTGAAAACAAACATGCACCCAACCAGCTGGAAGATACTCACAGGTACCAGTTGGTGAGCGTCATCATGATGTGCAGCGAGGCGAACAGCAGGCAGAGGTGGAAGAAGGTGTAGTTGTAGGTGACGACCTCCTCCTCGTTGTCCACGGCGCGCCGCACACCGTCGTCGCCCACCGCCGCCTCGTAGTCCGCCGTCAGGCCCTGGCCCTCGTCCGTCAGCATCAGCTTGTTCACCGCAGCGTTGTTAGAGGAGCGGAGGCTGAAGGAGGGGGGGCGGAGGAAGCGGGAGAGGAGGTGTCATGGATACCGTGTGTAATACATATACAGACAGATAGACAGACAGACAGACAGACAGACAGACAGACAGACAGACAGACAGACAGACAGACAGACAGACAGACAGACAGACAGACAGACAGACACGTACGAGGATCAACTTTGAAAACATTAAAAGTAGGGCCCGACCGATTTATCGGCCTGCCGATTTAATCGGCCGATTATAGCCTTTTTGAAAATAATCGGCATCGGCCAAAAGGACGCCGATTACAACCGATTTTTTTTTTTTATATAAATGTTATTGCGATTAGTATCCTGCAGATTGCGCTCCTACTCGCCTTGCTAACTAACAACTTTAGCTGGAGTAAAAAAGAGGAGATTGAATTTTACCGTACAACATGAAAGCACGCTCGCTCAGGCAGCTGCGCGCTCACCTCACCAATGTACACAAGGCGCGTTGTTTGAGCATGTTGTGCCTGTTTTTCTTTAGGTCCCAGGCCATGTTAATTTGTTATACTGTAGACTCTAACGGTGAGACCATACTGCTCAGCACGCACGTGTTAGTCACTGCTCACGAGCGCAGCACATTGGGAGTTAGTTATTTATTTTACATTTTACATTACACTAATTTTTGACTGTAAATGTATTCTAAAACACTCAAAGATTCTGCATTCAATTCACATATTCGTCAAAAGTGTTTAAAGTATATTTAAGGTATCAAAAACTACGTTTCATGTTTTTTTTTTTTTTTTTTTTTTTTTTTTATTTGTTTTTTTTTAAATCGGCCGATTAAATCGTAATCGTAATTTTTCTCTGAAAATAATCGGCATCGGCATCGGCACTCAAAAATCAATATCGGTCGGGCCCTAATTAAAAGCTTCAGCTCATACAAGACGTTTTTGTTATTTTAGTTTAATATCGATCATAGTCATATTTTTGCAAAGTTGTCATATCTAACCTAGCTCTACTCTCTTCTCCAACGCTACTGACTCACTCTGCCTCATTGGCTATATCCTAAGTCAATCAGAGTGCTTTGTACATTCCATAATCACTACCTGCTTAAGTCATCTATTTGACGTCAATGCTAGACAAACCTTAACCTGACCTGGGCAATTCTGCTATGAGGCTAACGATATTCTACATTCAAAACACATTCCTACTTACTTAAATTAAAGTATAAACACGCCGGATAAGACTTGGATATGGACTCAAATGGCCCTCTATAGCTTTAACACATGCTTAGTCAAGAGCTGTTTGGCACTCTCTGCTCATCCCGGGGTCAAAGGTGAATACCGTTAAACTTTCGGCAACGACAGAATCTCCGGCACGGTGCTGCTCTTACATCAAAAGTGCCGCCATATAACGACATAATCATTGTCATGCTTACGGCATGTTAAAAGGTGCTATATTATACCACCAGGTGTGAGTGTGATTTGCCTTTACCTCTTCTGACATCACAAGTGGGCGTGTCGACCTAGACGTGTGCTGGACAGATCAGTTCACCAGCCTACCCAGTGGACTGTGGCAATCGTTGCTCATCTATCCGGACCTGGTGGTATATCACCTTTAACCACGCCTGCGACAGAAACATCGCCAAAGAGCCTACCTGGCGTAGAGCGTGCAGAACAGGAAGATGCCCAGCCCCACGGCGTCCGAGGCGTCCCACCACTGGATGGCTTCGTGGGGGGGGACGGTGGCGCCGATCGCTGGTCCCGGGGCCGGAGTGGGTGGGGGGCCTTGGTCGGTCACTAAACTCAGCAGGCTGGGGTTACACTTGCGGTCTGTGTGGGGAGGGACACACAGTGATTGGACACAGGTTCATGTACCCAAGAACTCAATCCATTCACTTTTTAAACATTATTTTATAGATACCGTTTTGTTTTGCCTTACCTTTGCATCATTCAAAATTATTTTGCACTATTCAGAATTTATTTATTGTAAATATTACTTATTTTATTTTACCTAATTTTCTCCTTTTCTCCTTATTGCATCGTGGGTCAGAGACAGACCTAATTTCGATTCCTCTATTTGTATGCCACATATTTTGGAACTAACAATAAGGCTGAGTTTGACTTTAAGGTAGACGCGGCTACACTCTGAACTACAAACTAGTGAAACCGTGACCCTCTTTCTGACACCTAAAAGCCTCTCTTTCTGCTCGACTCCAGGCCAGATGCTCCCTATAATCGATTGTAATCCTCGATTGGAAGTCGCCTTCGGATAACGACTTAATGTAGACGTACTGTTGGACTGGACGGGGTTTGGTGAAGTCTCTTGATGTGTCAGAGCACAAATGTGAGATTATTGTCATATAAACTTCGCCTTGTGTAGCGTTAGTGACCAAATTTGAAATAACGTACGCTTCCATAGAAGCGTACGTTCAGAATACCATTCAGATACTAAAATGTGTGTGTTGCAATGAATATCCCTCTGGTCTGAGCTCGGCACCAATGGCTTTCTAGATCTGGGCACTCTGGCTAATCAGATGAGATAACTTAGTGAGGCGTCTGCCCTCTTCACTCTTGTGGAAGCCGGTTGGAAGTTAAAGGAAGATCATCATCTCCTCTGAAAAAACCCGTCTGTGAACATTCCTGTAGCTCTTTTAATATCTTCCTTCCCTCAATTTCAGACAAAACTGTTTCGATCACTCGCTCGTTTGCGACACTGTCCTCTGGCTCCGCCGCTGTGTTTATATTGTGCAGACTGCGGCGCTCCTTGTTCGTCAAGGAACTGAGACCCCCTCACACAATTGCAATTGGAGAAGTCGTTGAATTTCTTCAAAATGGAAGTGTCAAAATCAAAGTGTGCTGCACTGGGTATCCTGGGCACTCACTGGGGTTGTTGGTCATGGCCGACCAGGTGATGTACATGGTGTAGAGGGAGATCAGGGAGGCTTGAAGCAAGCCAGAGCTGGGCTGGGCCTCCTGTCGACATAACACAAAAGGACAACCGATAAATAACCGCGGCCAGGATGTTTACCAGGGTCTCTAGGCGACCATATTTTATTTCAACGGTTAAAGTGTTTTTTTTTTGCATCTCCTGATAATGCGTTGACGGTCTGTTTATGTTAGGTTGTTATGAGCGATACCGGTGTAGGAACTGGCTGGAGAGTGGAGGACGTCACTACCCTTAGTGATGCCAGTTCTGATCACTGAATTACCCTAGCCTAACTCAATCCCTCAGTGCATGTGAAGGCCTCGACTGCCTGCGGGGCTTTCAATAGGTGCGTGCATCAGGAGGATGCACAGACAAATCAGTGTATCGCAAACTCATTCAAAGTTGCGTCGGAATAATGCACAGGACATCACTGGTAACGGTCAACCTTGTGAGACCATCCAGATATAAAAGTTTGCGTTTTCTAATGACACTCTTGAGCACTATGCAGTTGTAGGTAGAGCAAAAACATTTTCTTTTCAGAGAACAGCCTTCTGGGGTTATTTCTGCCCATCCTTTCACGTTGTTCTCCCCAAGAGTCCCAGGGACCGGATGAGGATGGGAATCACCTGGACTTTGGGCAGGATGGACACGATGGAGACGATGATGCAGAAGAGGAGGTTGAGGCTGATGACGACCTTGTGCTCGGTGCAGTCGTCCGGCTGCGTGTAGAAGACGTAGAGGAGCACCAGCGAGGTGAAGGCCAGAACGTAGTGGAGGATGGTGAAGGACAGCAGAGCTGAGAGGGAGACAGAACGTAGTGGAGGATGGTGAGGACAGCAGGGCTGAGAGAGAGACATAGTGGACTATGGTGAGGACAGCAGGGCTGAGAGACAGACATAGTGGACTATGGTGAGGACAGCAGGGCTGAGAGACAGACATAGTGGACTATGGTGAGGACAGCAGGGCTGAGAGAGAGAGCTGAAAGATGAATGACACGTTGTACTCCGACAAATACGTTATTGTCTTTAAAAGGTCCCATATTATACCACCGGGTGAGAGTGTGATTAACCGTTACAAGCAGTGATGAAAACCGGCCTATTCTGACACCCCATACATCAAGTGGGCATGTCCACCTAGAACTACGACGGATAGATGAGCAACGTTTGCTACAGTCCACTGGGTAGGCTGGTAGACTGATCTATCCAGCACAGATCTAGTTGACACTAGGGTTGCCGCGGTGTGGAAATTTTCATTTTCACACCGAGTAATACAAATACACTCGTGTCAACACCGGTATTACAGAGTATAAACGGTATAAACTTTGAAACTAGGTCAACCGCCATCTTCTCCATCAACTCTCCTCTCACACTCGGTGACAGCGTCTGACACCGCGCCAATTCTCGGTGACAGCGTCTTATAACGTTCTATATATATATAATAGTATAATATAATTGTATACATAATATCACGGCCAAAAGCTCTGTGCGCCTCCGGATGGCCGTAGCGCGGGGAGCTCTCGTAGGGATTGGGCTTCGCGGGGTTTGTTTTCCGGCGTTGCTATGGTTACAGGTCTTGCGTGTTCCAACGGTTTATTAGGTAGCCTATCTATAATTTTATCTATCTATTATTATTACATTTTTATTTTCTTAATTATAATATATTATTAATTTCTACTGAAAATAAACTTGTTACTGAAAAAAAAAAAAAAAAACACTTGCCGGTGACAACACCGGTAACACTGGTAATACCGTATAGCACGGCAACCCTATTGGACACGCCCACTTGCGATGTCATAAGGGGCAGAAAACGGCTTGTAATGGCTAATCACACTCACACCTGGTGTTATCATATTGGACCTTAAAAGCTCAAAGAACACACGCTAGTCATGAGAAACGCAAAATAAGGTTTTCAAATGTTCTACATTTAAATACAGCCCGGCAACAGCCATGCACTGTGTGCTTAACTTTGTTGTTGAGATAGAATCCCAAAAACAGGATGTTGTCCAGAGTTGTGTTTGGCGTTCCTCTGGATTTAAAAGGAGTCTAGGAGGTATCTTGGACGTTCTGACCACTTGGTCCGCTGCGGTTACCTGCAAACCAGCCCTTGGTGTTCCCGTCCTCAGCCCTCTGCAGCCAGGACTGGTTCCAGGAGTGGGCGAAGTCCACCAGGAGAATGAGCTGGATGATGATGAAGCAGAAAGAGCCCACGGCGCCAAAGTAATACCAAACTGCAAAGATACAATCAGAATAGGAATCAGAATTAAAATTAAGATTCAGAATGACTCCAGTTGACCTGACAGTATGGGCAGGTGAGATAACTATGAAGGTATTATTGTAGCAAAAGACTTTAGCACCGCAGAATTTGAATGCGTACACTAAAGTCACAGTAAATTTGAAGTCGTATATATTTATTTTGCATGTGTACTCTAATGTCACGAATGTGTAACAGTACATTTGTAGTCGTAAACATTTTTTATACCATTGTAAACACAAAATAGGGTCTACGAGTACGCACATCTGTGTTACAGGTGCACAAATCCTTTTGCTACAATTATTGCAGCGCAGTTGGTGCAAAACACATTTGCACACCCGTGTTTCATAATCTGAGAACATGCCCAAAAGGTGTGCATTCGTAAATCCAAATTTGAATTAATGCATCAGAAGTTTCACATCTGTGAAAAATTTCCTCACAAATAAAATGATAAAGAACGCTATGTTAATTCAGCATTTTAATGAGCGAGCACAAATCCATTTTACAACTGCTCGAATCTGCTCCTGCAAGTCTCAGCCATGGTTTTTTTTGCAGGTAGTTTTGCAACACGTCTAGGTGGTAAATGTGAAGCAAAAGTATTCGTATTCGTTGATGCCAGAGCGTCCGTGGGCGGGACAAAATAGTTCCGCCCATAATTTCCTAATCCAATGAAAATCGCCAGCAGGGATGCATTTCTCAAATTACACTGGGACCCACCGCGTGCCAGCCATGTGACTTAGAGTACACATGCAAAATAAATATATACGACTTCAAATTTACTGTTACTTTAGTCTACGCATTCAAATTCTGCAGTTACAGGTGCTAAAGACTTTTGCTACAATAATACCTTCATAGATAACCTACTTCAGGTGAGTTATTGTGCAAGGGAAACATCTGTATAGAAAGATCATTCTTTAGCCTACCTGTGGTAAACATCCCGTCTGGAATGAAGAAGGCTCCAACAGCAATACCAATCAGTATGAGGATCTTAAAGAACCAGAATCTGTGAACGTAAAACACAACCGTTTAGAGCAGGGGTCGGCCACCCTAGGCACGCGTGCCACCACTGGCACGGGGCAGCATAATCATTTCATTAATTTTTTCCTTAATTATTTAAAAAATTCAAAGCACAATGTGGCAGCATAATCATTACTACAGATTTTCTTTTTGCCCTTTATTCTGTTTTGGGCATTTCCTCCCAGTGCAAATATGTTTAAATTAGTTACAGAAAGCAGTGTTCTGGGATGGGATCAATTAATAGTTTTTAAACCTATGCTGTGAGTAATAGAGAAGAAAATATTTAAAATATTGTTGCAAGTGGCCTGTATGCATCGCCTTCACATGGTATTGCAAAGCTGTACATGTCTTAAAGATATTGATGTGGATGGTTCCAACATTCTCATATAATCTTGTTTTTTACATTTCTCACAGTACAAATGTTTTTTTTTTTGTTTGTTTTTTAGTTTCTGAAAATGGTGTTTTAAGATGGGACATATATAATTATAATTTGTAAGCCCATGTTGCAAATACAACAGCCAAAAAAACTTAAAATGTTAATGCATGATTGTGGACTATATGGAAATAGTACAATTCCAGGTCTTCTGGAAATGTTTTTGGTCGCTGTGACATAATTCAGCTTAATTTGTAATATGTTGTTGCTTAAGGCACACTCATTAGCGAGAAAATGTCAAACTGGCACTGCATGTTGAAAAGGTTGCTGACTCCTTGTTTAGAGAAAAAAACAACTCGTGGGTGCATAAGGGATGTGCATTACCAGGGCCCCACCACCAGGTGGCGCCACTCTCTCCTAAATAAACCATGCAAACTGCAACGTAACCGTACCCATTCTGGATGGATGCTCGCGGGTCCTTGCTGCTGCGCACGCGGATCATGATGATGGAGAAGAGGAAGAAGAAGCAGGCCATGGCGAAGCACATGCGGTACACCGCCTTGTAGCCCACCATCACATCACAGTTCACCTTGTTGTCTGAGAAAGGTATGCTGGCCCCATCCACACAGAACCCCGGAATCTGATGGGCAAACAGGAAAATGAGGTCAAGTAGTTGAATGCATGTTATTGAAATTCATAAATATGGCAAAGATATTCAAGAGCAGGGATTCACCAATTATGAATCTCTGGGCCAATAATAAATCAAATTGAATAATTTGGCAGAAACCTTCATTATCCAAAAATAACAACTGTCAGCCCTTCGTCACAATGTCCTTGAACGAGCGCAAATTCATACAAATTCATTCCTACGTCACTCCCATGGCGATTATCATTCCCATAAACGGTTTCAAAATTGATTACAGAAGGTCAGCCGAAAAATGTGTGTATCCCTATCCTCTTTTTTGGCTCCATTAACCCATTGCCTGATGATTGTGTTTGTGTATGTCTACGTGTTTGCATATGCATGTGTGTGTGTTTAGATATGCGTATATATGTGTATATGCATCACCCATCATGATGTTGGTTCTGTTTGTCTTGTTTTTGTCCCTATTTTAACTATAAGTGTCTACTTATGCATTAGCACTTTGTATTTATTGCATTGTCATTTTATTCTGTGTCCTTCCACTGCTGCTGGGCTGTTTTTGCAACAAACAAATTTCTCCTACGGGGGATTAATAAAGTTGTATCTTATCTTATCTTATTGAGAGCTCATAACAAAACCCAGCACCTTCTTGAGCTGCGTCTCCATGCCGGGGAGGACCATGCAGACCGAGACCAGCGCCCCAAGCAGCAGGAGGAAGGAGAAGGCCAGCCGGGTCACGGTGGAGTTGTAGGCCGACGGGCAGCATGACGACAGCAGACAGGGGGCCGAGCCGCACAGACACGACGCCTGGAGGGGAGGGGAGGGGGGAGAGGGGGAGAGGGGGAGAAGACATGAGTAACCCTAAACGGAACCAGGCTTAGCCTTATGGCTAAACCTTACCCTCTCTAATAGTTCACCTTAACCCCCTCTTCTACCCATATATCTAAACTCAACTGTAACTTAAAGGAGACATATTATGGTGTTTTCCCAACAAGTAAACATAGTATATGAGTTCCAGAAAACATGTTTTTGAAGCCGTTTGCTGGAAATAGCTTTAGGGAAAAAAATCTCGCCTACCGCTATTCCCCTCTGTTTCAGTCCCTTGGGAATGCGTTGTTTCTGGTGTCTGTAGCTTTAATGCAAATGAGCTGCTGCCCATTGACCAATGAGCTGTCAGACTGAACCCCAGCATGGAGGAGAAT
Source organism: Gadus macrocephalus (assembly GCF_031168955.1). Classification (NCBI taxonomy): domain Eukaryota; kingdom Metazoa; phylum Chordata; class Actinopteri; order Gadiformes; family Gadidae; genus Gadus; species Gadus macrocephalus. The sequence goes on from NC_082403.1 coordinate 7,558,757, forward strand.
TGATTGTTGCAGTTTGCGGACTCCCTGAGCTCTTTATCTATATAATAATATAGGTATTTATATAATATTATATCTAATATCCCGGCCAAAAGCTATGTGCGCCTCGGACGATATTATGAATCATAAAGACTGCGTCTGACTTCTCTGGTACTTGCACAACAAGTAAAGACTCGTAGTGGGGGTTATCTCGGCCATGGTTGAGAAGAATTGGGGGAAAGGAACTTTGGCCTTGACTCTCTGAAGTCCATATTGAAACGCGACATGGAGGAGAAAGGGAATGTTCTCCCGGAGCTGAGCTGCCGGACTGCCAACAAGCCCCCCCCGTCGGAGCTGCCGGACTGCCAACGAAGCTCCCCCGCAGTCCGGCAGCTCCGCCGGACTCCCTGCCAGGCAGTCACATGGCAAACTGACAAATTAGACATCTATTTTTGTATGGAATATCCCTGCTTCCGAAATCAGCGAAAACCTCTGCCAAGCGATCGTCCGCTGGTCCACAAAATCTTAGCTATGCTCTGACTGGAGGGGGTTGGGGAAGTGGGAGGTAATATTCAAATATGCCCCCTTCCTACGTAGAAGGGGGCGCCGAAACCGACTCGCTCGTTTGGTAGGGTACTTTCAGAAATGCATATGCCACTCAAAAAACCATGTACAATCTTTTTACAAAGTGTGTATGTGTGTGGGAGCACCACAGATCCAAAACAACAACCCAAATCCCAGAAAAGGTGTTGTTTTCATAGTATGTCCCCTTTAATACCTAAAAGGAACCATCTCTAGCCTCATGGCTAAACCTTACCCTCTCTAATGGTTCCACTGTCTTAACCCTCTCTTCTACCCATATATCTATAGACAAGTGTATAACGCCGGCCTAATACCTAGAATTAACCATCTATATCCTAATAACTCAACCATATCTAAGCCAACACCCTAATTTAATCATCTCTAACCTAATGCCAAAAAGTATAGCGTTAAGATGTATCCACCGCTAACGTCAAGCTAACCTTCTCTTTTCATAAAACTAGACCATCTCAGCTTTGTGCGTCAGATGTGGTGTGTCGTGTGGTGTGTGGTGTGTGGTGTGTGTGTGTGTGTGTGTGTGTGTGTGTGTGTGTGTGTGTGTGTGTGTGATCTGTGTAAAGCATGCATGACTGACAGATGTCTTTGGCTCCAAATTGGTCAACTATACATACCATGAAGGCAACGTGCCACACTGCTTAACCACCCCTTGAAATATAATACAGGTCACATGGTAGCCATGCACGTCCTGGGTGAGGTCAGTGTGAATCCACGCAAAAGGTTAGTTAGTTTACATTGGACATTCAAAAGCGAAACAACCACTGAGTCGGTGGAAGTTCCCATCAGAGGTGTGACCAATGGGATTTAACCTTTAGATTAAGATCTACTCTAGCCTGGGCGGTGAAACTCGTTTTAAACCCGGAAATCCCGTATTTTCCCCGTTTGTCGAGACGACTGCGCCTAACTCAGATAACAGTCCACCAACACCGTGAGCTATGTTTTACCTGGATAAAAAACAATGAATACCACAAGGACAATTATAATTTAGCCACATAGGGACTACTACAACGAAAAATAGGCCTAGAAACGGTTGACGAGCAGATTTAGTTAAAGTTACTGATACAAGCCCATACTTTAACAAAATAGGCTTGTTAGATACCTGTTTAAGAAAACTGTTGTTACTTTATACTTACGCAGCTGGCTATCGAGCACAAAGCCATACATGCTCCCATCTTGTGATATTGTTAATCCAACAGAAACGAAACAAAGTTTAGCGAGTGTTCACTGGCGCTCTGAGGATAACAACAAGCCTTTCTTTGAAATCGTTTTTTTTCTTTTGCAACTGAAACCCGATACCCCTGCCTTGATTGGTTCTTAGTAGATGTCACTCCAACGTTTTTCCGTCAACGCCCACAACAACAACAATACGCAACTGCGCTATGTGGTCAAACACGTTATTAAAATGCAAAACTGTAGGCCTACATTCAATAGCCTTTCCCTGCATGTTATCAAAACTGGGATACTTTTAGTTAATAAATGAAACAGAAATGTATATGCATTTAGCCGGCTATATCCAACGCATCAATTGAGCAGCAGAGTCTATATGCAGTTCGTGTTTAAAAGCAATGTTCTCAGGCCCCTTTCAAATATCAAATGCGGAGCACATTGTAGGTTATTTGACTTCATAGTCTTTAATTATATTCTATTCTCATCCAATAATTCGTATCCCGAGGCTACCTCAAAAGGTGCTATTAAATCCCAATCATTATTGTAACGTATCTATTCTATTTTTAATATATTCTAATCTAATGTATCATATTTTATTCAACAAGCTCCTTAAGAAGAGACCAAACCCTCATCAATATCCACTCTCCTCCGCCTCCCTTCCACGGACGGGAGCAGATGCTCTGACTGAAGGTCGGACGCTGGAGCAACAGGGGGCTCCCATCTGCCGCCGTCTGCCCTTGAGGGAAACACAGCGCGCTGCACTCGAGCTATATTAAAGCACCTGTGAACGACGAGCTGTCCGTCCAAAGATAGCTTCTGTATCATCTCGTCTGCACCTCCGCACGCATGCACGCACGCACGCGCACGCACTCAGGCAGGCAGGCGCGCGCACACACACACGCAAAAAAAAACACACACACACACACACACACACACACACACACACACACACACACACACACACACACACACACACACACACACACACACACACACACACACTATCACATGCATGCTCATACACACGCACACGAAGGATACAATATCATTATTTGTATCAGTCATGCATTTAGTTCATGTCTGTTTTCTTTTATTGTGTCATGTCAATGTTTTTTAATTCGATTGACCTTATGCAACCACACCTGGTTTATAATGTGGACCTGCAGTGCATTTCCTTATCAAATTCGAATGCTTAATACTCCCTCATGGGGCTTTTTTTTTTTTTTCAGCTTTATACGTAAAATCTGAAGATAAATTGGGCATAGCAAATACATCAAAAACCACCTGTTGATCGATAGGCGTATACAGTAGCATGTGCATGAGCTGTATTGGTCGCTGTAGAGTGGCTTCAAACACAATGCACATTCTCTCTCCCCATTGGACAGCGTGGCGCTGCAACCATCTGGCGGTACGCGCCAAACCTGTACTCGCGGGCTCTGGATTCTTTGCGGAAAAAAAACATTTAATATGTGTGTTTCTGAAATTGACTTCGATTTTACATTATTAATAAAATAGAATGACGCATCAGGATCCGCGTATTTTCTTATAACGGAGGTCGTGTGGCTGCAGTGCCCCCCCTCGGTAAATCCACTATGGTTGAAACCTTTCGATTGCGCTCTGAGAACGCGCACTAAACCGTACGGGTGCGTCAACGTGGGATCTGTTCACTTAACGTGGCCGCGGATCGCTGCCAGGCGTTTTAAACGGTTTTTTTTTTTACACACCATTTGTTTCATGGAAGCGACATCAAAAACACCGTAGGTTTATTTCTCGTGCCCGGAGAGTGCGGTCACCGGAAGATAGTTGCAACCTTGGACTTTTCCCTCGTCACGCGCACTGACAGTGGGTGAGTAGCTGATGGGGCCATGTATTGCGAACATATTACATTTACTCTACAGGTAGGCAGTGCTGCATAACCCCTGGACGTGCAGCAAAATACGAAGTTGATCAAACATGCAGAATAGAATTGAGCATGTAATAACAACAGGGGAAGGCTACTGTGTGTGTGTGTGTGTGTGTGTGTGTGTGTGTGTGTGTGTGTGTGTGTGTGTGTGTGTGTGTGTGTGTGTGTGTGTGTGTGTGTGAGAGAGAGAGGGCGAGAGAGATTCCCGCTGCTGCTGTCCTGTTGTTATAAACGCATGATTACAAACAATATAGAGTCATAACAACTGCGTCGATACAATGAAAAGAGTAGACCCTCTGTCTTTTTTGCATTACACGTTATTTGTGTGTTTTCTGAGAAACTACATCATTGATTCAATTTTGTGCAATGTCCTATGCAGAGCTCTATAATATGCGCCTGCCTGCCACCTAACCAAAAAAGGGATTGTGATGGGGATTTTACGGTTGCCAATAATAAAAACGCTAACGACTGTTTACATTTCTTTCGTAAAGTCTACACCAGCGTGCTGTCGCTGTGTTGTTCTTTCCGCTGCACGAGCCAGCGGTATGGTCGTCATCGGTTGTTCTTCAATCTGCTTTTGTGTAGGCATATTGCACTAATGACATGTACTTAGTCTTTGGTTTCATCGGTGTATCATTTGCCAACAATGAGACACATCAGGTGGTTTAGCAGTATCTCAAAAGCAAAGCGTGCAAACAATGCTCTTGTCTCCATGGGCTGCACTTAGTTTGTTTCCAGACATGCTGTATGTTGTTTATCCGCATGACAACATCGAAGGACAAGTCAAAGCTTGTGGCCTGATTGGTTGTTATTTGGTAGATGTGTCAACAGTTATACTGTGTTGTTTATTGAAATTGTATTTTGCGTTTAAAATAAAAAAAAAAAATCTCATAGTTGATGCATTCACTTTGAAGAAAACAAAACAGTGCATGTTAGTCAGCCATGAAAATCATACCAGTCTTCCCTATCTTGATTCACAGGGTCTCAATTTCCCTGAAGTGTGCTATATTATTCTCAGTGAACATCAGGTTGTTTCACAGACTACTCAGGTATAGTAATACTCTACCACCTTCCTCATCAAGTAACCCTAGTCGAACTCTTCTGCTGTGCCCGTTTGAAAATTAGTTTCCTCATTGTTGACTTCCTTGCCAAGTCAACCCAATTATTTGAACCAATCAGTGATTCAGATTGGAGGGAGACTTGTCCTGATCAGAGTAGTCACCGGCCTGTGTTTTTTCGTTGATTGCAGTATCTGTCAATCGATTTTGATGTTTTGACCCACGTTTGTAGCTTCCATTCCAGTTAATTCCCTGTGTAGAAGTCATGTGCACACACATACACACACACAAAAAATACATGCACGCTCTGCACAAACCCCCTCTCCCATGCACACACACTTACATACATACACACTGTATAATTGCTTTTTAATTTTTCTCCCACTTAAAACATGCACCCTTTGGATAAAAAATGCAAAATCAGCGTCCATCTGTCGTCTGTCCCGTTTAATTTGACCACACAGAAGTAAATTCTATCATGATTGATTCTGGGCCTTTTTGTCCTTCCCATGATTGATGCTGCCGTTCGTGTGTTCAAATACTAAGCCGTTCGTTATTGCTCCGTATTGACTACTGACCTATACCAGTCCCATGACCGTCCGCTTCTGACTTCTGTAAAGCCCAGCGCCCTTTAGTGTGACCTATGTACTTGTTGCACCATTCACCCTGCCTGTATACTTTCATCTTGCAGGGCAGGGGGGGTTGCTGTTGATCTTGGAGGAGGAATGGGGGGGGGGGGGGGGGGTTCTTTCCCAGAAGGAGCCGGCCGAGATGTCAGTCTGACTAAGGCGATGTGGTTCCGAGCAGAGAGCGTAGATAAGAGGCGGGGGCTGGCGCTCAGCTCCATAGCACAGGTCTGGGCCAAATACATGCTTAATGGGGCCGCTGTCCTCCATCTAGCGCTTTCAGACCTGTGGCCACTCAAAGCACTATTGAATCATTGCCTCACATTCACCCGTTCATACGTCCATTGATACAGCGATAGCCGGCGGTGTCATCCATGTAAGGCGAAGGCCAGTTCGTCGGGATCAGTTAAGGTTAGGTGCCTTGCTCAGGCACACCTTGTCACTCAGCTAGGAGGAGCCCTGGGAGTGATGTTTTCTATCGGGCGCTATGGGCACACGGATTCCGTCAGCATATCATTTCACGGATCCCGCCCACATAACTCTGATTGGCTGGGTGAAAACTCATCAAGCCGAGTGCTCCTCAAGCAACACGATTGCAGACACTGAAGCGCAGATTATGTTTTTCACAGTGGGGGTGGGTACAGACGCTGGAACCGGGCAAGGGGAGCCATCCAAACATATGCTATTTCCCCATTGCAGTTCCCGAGCCTCCACTCAGCTCACTGATCACCTCGATGCACCCCTCAAAGTGTTCGATGCAGGCCAAGGTATGAGCCGAGAGTTTGTCGATGGACGTTTGAGCCGTGCTAGGAAATTAACACAATACAGGGCCCACTCTCGCCTTTTTTTCCGATGTTCATTCAGTTGATTAGCCGGTGAAGCCTCCTTAACGAAGAGGGAGAGGTTCAATAGGGGTTTGAATAGCACTTCAAACCGGCACGGTCAATTAGGTTGTGCTTTTTTTGTGTTTGCAGCAAACAGCTTTTTTAATTGCGCACAACGGCAACAATGAATACTTTGATGATGATTGATGCCGGTGTATTATTCAAGCGAAAAGAGCAAGGGGGCCAATACACGGGGCCTCCACTTCACCACCATTAATGTGTGTGTGTGTGTGTGTGTGTGTGTGCATGTGTGTGTGTGTGTGTGTCTGGTTGTGTGTTGGTGTGTTGTCTGCTCCTTGTCCCTTTTATTGGCAGGCCGTGTCCAGGCATGGGCAGAAACAGCCAAGTTATGTCACACGTCACTATCAATGTTCTGTGGTCGGGTGCATTCTTGCATGTGTGTTTGTATTTTTGTGTGTGTGTGTGTGTGTGTGTGTGTGTGTGTGTGTGTATGTGTGTGTTTTCCTTCTCTATGTCTTCTCTTCCCCAAACATAACAGACAAACAAGTGTGTGGGATAAAATATTTATACTGGTTGGACTAAGGCATGGATCATATTGTTCAACCAAAGTCACATAAGTAATTCATGCAATTCTTCCACTCATATATATATATATATATCACTTCTCATCATTCAGATCCCTAGCTAATAGCCTCACCACTGATGATCACCCAGCCCGGGCAGAAGAGCTGGGATAGCCAAACGCTGATCTGAGACCAGAGCACAGAACACTCTCCTCCCTTTCTCTCCCTTTTAGACTGATTGAGAGAATAGCAAAGATCAATAATGACAGATCATACAGCAGGCAGCGCCCCCATCGTTGTGTCATACACTACCTCACCACCACACACACTCACACGGAGGAATCCTCTTCTAAACTCTCTTACCTAATCACTGCTATTCTCTGAGTTCAGACTAGACCAGGCTCTGTAGACCAGTCGATTAAGTACGCAGACCATGCAGTGCATTACATGGCAGTCTGCCTTGTGGCACTACAGCCTGCAGTCTACACTATAAAAACGTTTAGTTTTGCGATTAACCTAGCATGAAACGACGCTGGCAGAGTTAAACCGTGGCCCTGCGATGGGCTAGGCCCCTGCCAGCCAGCCCTGGCAGACGTCGGGTTGGATCCCTCCCTACCCGGGGCTGAGTCTACTAATTGCTCTAAATTGCCTTGCATCCGTTTGTTGTGATTGACCCTCCACCGGGAGGAGCCATCCTGCAATCTTTCTCACGTTTTTTTACCCACGTGAAAGGGCCACTATGTTTTCTCGGCCAAGCGTGAATCCCCTACTTGTTTGAACCTGTCCCTTACAGTTTAGTTCCTTTTTATGTTTTTGTGTGTTTTCCTTCGCACTTTGAAATGGGCTTTAATTAGCAGAGGAGTCGTTGGGTGTCACGCGAGTCACCGTCAAAAGAACACTTTCCTCTGGCTTTGTGGTTTTTCAACAAAAGATGAGCCCCCCCCCCCCCCCCCCCCCGACATCGGTAACGAGCATTGGGTGGTGAGGCGGGGTGGGGGGGGGGGGGGGGTCATTAACAGCCCTTTATCGTTGCAGTCTTTACAGCCATTGATTGTTCATTTTAGCGACACTAAAGCTGGCTTCAAAGAGGGGGATTGTGTTGTAAATGCTTCAGCCACTAACCAAGGCTAATCGGAAGACCCCACAGCCAGCTCTTTTGGTTGTGTTTTTGTCTGCTTCCGTAGAACTTGCAAGGCCTCATATCTCACTTTGAGGCAAAGTCGTCAAGTGACTTTGTGACTTTGATTCCATGAGTGGGAGCTCATCGCTCATTCAAGCGGAGGAGACAGCCTCAAATGTAAAGGTGGGGAAGAAAAGGGCAGATTTGATTCTGCAAAAGTGTGTGTGTGTGTGTGTGTGTGTCTGTTTGTGTGTGTGTGTGTGTGTCTCCGTGTGTGTATGTGCGCAAGATTCTCAGTAAAGGGGACTGTAATCACGTCGTCTCATTAGATCTCGTCTCCCTTTCTTTATCCTCCCCTCTCTCTCTCTGTTGCTCTCTGTCTCTCTCTCTCTCTCTCTCTGTTGCTCTCTGTCTCTCTGTCTCTCACTCTCTCTCTCTCTCTCGGTCTCTCTCTCTCTCTCTCTCGGTCTCTCTCTCTCTCTCTCTCTCTCTCTCTCTCTCTCTCTCTCTCTCTAACTCCTAGTTCTCTCTCTCTCTCTCTCTGTCTGTCTCTCTCTCCCTCCTTCCCTCCCTCTCTCTCCGTGTGCCCGTCTGGCGACCTCTCCCCGCCTCTCCCTACTTAAGCCCTCCTCTGCCTCTCAGAAGACGGGAGTCACACCGGGTAACGGCGTTGTGCGTGGTGTGAAGGAGCAGGGTGGCTTACACACCCCGACGGTGCCTCTGTGCCTCTGTGCCTCTGTGCCTCTGTGCCTCTGTGCCTCTGTGCCTCTGTGCCTCTGTGCCTCTCCACGGAGAGACTGGCGGGGACGAAGAGGAGGACGACGCAGAGGAAGAAGAGGAAGAAGAAGAAAAACTAGAAGGAATCACATGTACTTCCGTGACAGGAGCAGTGGCAAAAACAATCCGCTCTTCGCTCTCTGCTCCCCCCTGTATTAGGGGCTTATAACAATGGTGCTGTTGCCATGGCAGCAAGTGCAAATTAAGCTTTAGGATGAACGGGTGGTGGCGGCTGGGTGGGAGGGGGGGGGGGGGGGGGGAAAGGAACATCAAGAAAATGAAAGAGAAGGGCTAAAACGGTTGTAGGGCCAGGAAATGATCACAGGAAACGTGGTACTGGGCGGGGGGGAGATGGGGGGGAACTAAAAATAGACGAGTAGTAATCCCAGGCATAATTTATTCATCTGTAACTTGCCATGTCTTCACAGGCTGTGTAAACATCAGCCTGCTGGCTGGGTGTACTCGCTGGGGGGGGGGGAGAGGGGAGAGGGGAGAAGGGTGGAGAGGCTTCGCAACCTGTAATTTCGCCTCGCATCCCTTTTGTCTGCGGGTGTCCTCTGTTGTGTTGCTCTGGGATGGGAGGGCTGGGAAGATGACACCCTAATGGGGACTGCCACAAAGGGGGCTGGGGTATGGGGGGGATGGTTGGGGTGGGGGAGCACAGCAGCGGGGTAGGAGTCGTCGCCTGTGCTTTGTTGACGTTGCTAATGCTATGTCTGGGGTTTGTGCGAGCGGCACTGCTGCCTGTTGCAGCCTGTGCAGTGCAGGCCACAAAGGAGAAGAAGTGGGGGAGAAGAGGAACTGAATTACTCAGAAGAATGTGTTGCGTTTGCGTTTATCGGGCCGCCACAAGTCGCTCACAGCATGACGTCAATTCACCTGCTTTACGTAGAAGAAAGAAGAAGTAATTATGAAGAGAGAAGGATATTTTTAACATATTGCAGATGCACTCTTTAATTTTGGCATTTCTCATTTCCACATTTCAGTGCGTTGCTGGGTGTCTGGTGGCTGTTCGCTGAGTGTGTGTGCGTGTGTCTCGCTCTGTCTCCCCCTCGTTTGATGAAGAGCACCTTCAGGGCTGTGAAGCACAGCGTTGGCAGCGTTCTGAACAGAGCCTCACACGGGTGGCATGTTGCGAGACATGGGTGCAGGTTTTCCCCGTTCCCTCCCTCTTTCTCCATCTCTCCCGCTCTTTCGCTGTCTATCATTCTCTCCCTGTCTCGCTCCTCTTTCTCTGTATCTTTATTTTCCCGTCTCTCTTTGTCTCTCTATCTTTGTCTCCTTGTCTCTCTCTCTTGCTCTCCCTCTCTCTCTCTCTCTCTCCCTCTCCCTCTCCTCTCTCTCTCTTCGTCTGTCTATCTTTATCTCCCTGTCTCTCTCTCTCTCTCCCTCTCTTTCTCTTTCTATTTCTCTCCCTGTCTTTGTCTCTCTCTCTCTCCCCCTCTCTCTCCCTGTCTCTCTCTCTCTCTCTCTCTCTCTCTCTCTCTCTCTCTCTCTCTCTCTCTCTCTCTCTCTCTCTCCCTCCCAGTCTCTCCCTGTCTCGCCCTCCCTCGCCCTTGTCCTCCCTCTTTGATTTTTCCACTCCCACCCTCCCCTCTCCGTGGTGCTGAACCCTGAGCGTACGGTGAAATGTCACAGAGCATACACACACACACACACACACACACACACACACACACACACACACACACACACACACACACATACACACACACACACACACACACACACACACACACACACACACACACACACACACACACACACACACACACATACATACACACACACGGCCAGACATGCTGTTTGACTTTCATGACCAATAGGGAGGGGGAAAGGCTATGGCTATTTGCAAATGCTAATTGTATCAGAGCACAAGACAGAGAGAGGTTCAACTTTATTTCCATATCCAGTTGTCTCCAGCTCCTGTCCATCTGTTGATTCTAGAACATCCTCTGGCTAAAGGCACTGAAGAGAAAGGGTTGACATCAACCTGATGCCAATATTCCCCTTCCTGTTAGTTGTACAAATCCTACTAATGCTTTGTGTATTTTATTTCAAAACAATAAAACATAAAGGTGCATCAAAACAAGCTGCATACCTACTCCATGAAGGGCCTGAAGAGTACATCTTAAGAGTAAGAATCAAAACACATTCAACTCATTGAATTTCAGAACCGTCTATTTCACTGCAATCACTTAGAGTAAACAGAATGGAGATTAGAGAGAGATAGGGAGACAGAGAGAGAGACAGAGAGATAGAGAGGGAGACGGAGACAGCGAAACAGAGAGAGAAGCAAATAGAAACCGAGAGAGAGAGAGAGAGAGAGAGTAAGAGAGAGAGAGAGAGAGAAGGATATTATTTAGACATGCTGATTGGTGGGCACAGCCTCCCCGACATCCTGTCAGAACGCGGCTGCCCGCTGCCTGTCGGCTCCGCTTGACCTCATTCATTTTCCCATCATGCATTGCCTGTCTGGGGGCCGCCCATAGTGCGCCACCATTCAGCTGAGGGGTTATCGCACTTGATTACATAGCACCCATGTTGTCCTGAACGGCTCTCTGGGGAGCCAGACAAAAGAACAATACAACACACACTCGCAAACATCCACACACAGACACACTGAGAGGTGAATGTGGAGAGATAATAGTCTGTCGCAGCATGCTGCTCAAATATTACACACCACATGAGACTGCTAGCGTTACTGTAAAACATGGCCGTGCGTTCTTCGAATGGAGCGAGGCTATCATCTTAAAAGCGGACTCGGCTTCGGCTCCCACTCCTTTAGCGGTGGAGGAGTGGCAGATGAGAGCCGGGGATTAGACATCGGGTGGAAGGGACAGGCGGTTGATGGCACAAAAGGGTTTTTTGTCGAACGCGCTGCATTAGGGTTTCAGTCTTTAGTGTGTTCTACCGGCACAAACCTACAAAAAGTAGGCTAGCATGGTATCCTGGCAACATTGTGCTGTTGACACAATACGTCGTCTCGATTTGTTGTCATTGTTGACGGGAGCAGCGTGCGTGATCAGCACCGGAGCAATTGAAAGGGGTTAGAGCTTATGTAACCGATGAAACCGGAGACTGAAGTGACCGCTCCTGAGACACAATACACACGCCAGTGCTCCATAGTATCGCACGCCAATTTTGGTTTTCCAGGTCAGAGTTTACATTACCTCTTCAGCCCCTCTTCAAGGGTTGAAGTGACATGTGTGTGTGTACGTGTGTAGGTCTCCATGTGTGTGTGTAAGTCTGTGTGTGTTGGTGTGTTGGCCTCTATGTGCACGTGTGTATGTGTGTGTTCGCGTGAAGATCTCCATTTGTGTGTGTTTCTGTGGTATAAATGGTGAATGTGAATAGGTGAATGTGTTAGTGTGTGTGTGTGTGTTTCCGTGCACGCCTGTTTCGTGTGACCACAAAGCTTTGTCTGCGGACCTGAAGGTGCGTGCTCGCTTACAGCCATCGCTCATGATCTCTGATGCCACCAGTGCTCCTTGGTGAGGAGAGAGAGTCCCCCCCCCTCAGAGACGAGGTTATGGAGGAACGAGGAGACAGAGAGCGATGGGTGCAGGGGCAGAGACAGTGAGTCGGTGAAAGGATGACACTCCTATGTTTGCCTACCAGAGGTGCTTTTTCTTTGCGTCGCCATGGCAACAGTTCACTGAGTGTGTGTCTATGTGTGTGTGTGCATATGTGTGTGTGGGTGTGAGTGCACAAGTTTGTTGTGGTGTGTGCACACACACACACACACGTGTTGTGGGATGTGTGTGTGTATGTGTGTGTGTGTGTGTGTGTGTGTGTGTGTGCTGTAGTGTGTGTTTATTGCGGTGTGTGTGTGTGTATGTTTGTGCACACGTATGCGTTAGTGTAATGGTCTGGGTTTGTGCGCGTGTGTGTGTGTACACTTGTTTTGCACATGCCCTTGTTGTGGGTCCTGCGTACGTTTGTGCGTGTTGGTGTGTGCGTGTGTGCACGTGCGTGTCTGACAGGGGGTGTAATTCTGCCTGTCATCAATGTAGCCCAGAGCCGGCTGTCTGGCTGCTGGTTGCTATGTGAGCAGACAGACTGGGCTTTTCATGTGGATATTCCCACACGATCACACGAGTGGAAACGGGTTAAGGAGGTGCTTATGCTCGGTATTTTGGAGATATCTTTATATCTTTAATGATAAGTCAGTGACACGAGTGGCGGTTACCGTGCAGAGATACGCGACGCACGCATGCATGCATGTCTATGCTGTGGAAGAGTTGTAACGGGATATCATGCACGCCAGCACTTCAAAAGTGTGTCTTATGCCGCTTTTCCACCGCACATGTAGCTCGACTCGACACGACTCGACACGACACGACTCGACACGGTAGCGGCGCGGGTGCTTTTCCACCGCAAATAGTACCTCCTGGACGTGGGCGGGGTCGGCTGCGCGAAAGGGCCGTGACGTATTTGTGTACGCGACGCAAACAACACATACGCAACCCACACATGGACAGAACCCACATAACAACAATGGAGGACATCGATCGCATTACTATTATTAGCTGGCATGTTGAAGAAGTTGGAGAAGTGGAACATGTTGGCTGCGGCGCTGCTATGGATGTTACCAGCATGGTTGCCATGTCGCTCTCGTGACTTCGTCACACTCTCTGGCCAATCAGTCGCCGGCCGTCTGCCGACGTCACCTTTTAGCATCGGCTCAGCTCGCTTGGAACCTAGAGCGAGTAGGTACTAGAAAAAGCAGCCACTTCAGGTACCAGATACCATGGTACCGCGGTGGAAACGCAAAAAATGCGAGCTGAGTCGAGTCGTGTCGAGTCGAGTCGTGTCGAGCTGGTACCATGCAGTGGAAAAGCGGCATTAACCACTTCAGATAAAGGCCCATTTGTATGTGAATAAGTTAGTAAATAAGTAGGTAAATTGTATTTATGTAGAACCTTTCACAGACAAGAAGTCACAGAGGGATGATACAAATACTTTTTCAGAATCTAGGAGCTTGCAAAGGTAGGCTAAAGTGGGGCTAAAATGATGTGCGACAATTTGAAGCTGCTGCAGTAATCGGGCCGCAGTGGTGAAACTGGCCCTCTGCTCAAAGATTCCCATACATTCGGCTTCGGATACCCGTACTTGTGGTAATAGGATGCCTCATGCCAGTGACTGAGGACAAGATTGTAGATAGATTGCGTTTTATTGGCAGCGTTTGGACATGTGGATGTACCCTGACTACCTCACTTTTCATTGCACTTTGAGGCTGTGGCGTGATACCTTCCCAAAATTTGGTAAAAATATCCTTGCCTCGTGAGACCCTCCTCATCTTGCGAGGTCACGCTCCGTTTCCCTCTGCCGATCAGGCCGGCCTTGACCAGAAATGGTCAAACGAGATGACCAATCAGCACGAGGAGCAGCTTCGGCTTACAAAACGCGATCGTCTGAGCTATCCGAGCAAAACCTTAGCTGAAATAGACAGAATAACCAAGTTAAAAGATGAGCCATCGATGCCCAGCCAAGGCCAGACGGATATTCACTGCCATATTCGGATGCTGAACGCCCTGTACTGGAATCATAATCTTGCATGCGTTGCATCAATTCATTCCTCCTCATCTCTCGCTCTACATCCCATGGTTCAGGCTCTGGCCGGGTTCTGAGATGACAGAGGTGGAGCCGGTGCTGGACTTTGCCACCTCGGGGCGATCGGGCCGGCGGAACGCCCTGCCTGACATCCTGGGTTCTCCGGCAGGCGTGGGCCCCACGGATCTACCCCTGAAGCTGGCCGAGCTCTCCCTCAAAGGTAGGCGTCGGGGCCGGTGGGGGCCCAGACTCCCGCTAGACATGAGTCTGGTCCAGTAAGGCCTGGAATGGTGTGTCACAAGGGATTCACAATTCGATGCATGAAATAGTATTGTATATAAGGTTATATGTTCTATATCTAGTGTGATGAGTGGATTACTTTAACAGAAAGATCTTCATTTGTGGCGTGTACATATTTACAGAGTCCATAATTGTTATGCCATATATTCTTAATTCTATAGAATAGATAGTTAGTTAGTTAGTTAGTAATTGTAAATATACCTGATATTGAACAATTGTGCAAATTAACTACGGGTCAAATAACAACAATATCAGTTCCTACACTGAAATAGGATAAGGGGAAGTACTGTATTATAATATTGTAAGATAAGATAGACTTTGTTGTTCCCTAAAGGGAAATTGTGATGAATCTAATAAACAAATTGTTCTGAACGCGAAACTTTGATGCAGGATGCATCGTCTTCCACTAGTTTCCTCTATGAGCAACATAACAACATTGTGGTTGCAGATGCTGATCGCAATTAGCATTGTGATCATTGGAGGCATTGTACTCTGTGAACAATGTTGACAGAACAGCGCTAGGAAGTGAGTGCTTATTTTACCCTTTAAGTTTGTGTTGGTTTGTGTGGTATGTGTGTGTTTGTGCGCGTGTCTGGCCGTGTGTGTGTGTGTGTGTGTGTGTGTGTGTGTGTGTGTGTGTGTGTGTGTGTGTTGCGTGCAGATGGGCCGGGGACCGCCCAGTCACCCACGGGGGAGGTTCCCCAGGCGTCGGCGGAGAGCTCGTCGGAGGGAGGCGACGGGTCGTAGGGACCACCGCGCATGACTCCCCTCCCCCCACCCGTCCTCTCCACCCACTTTGAATGGGATGGGGGGGAGGGGGGTGAGAGGGGGGGGGAGAGAGGACCTGAAGAAATCACAAGAGGGAGAGAAAGAGAGAGAGAGAGAGCGTGAGCGAGAGAGGAAGAGAAGCAGTGGTCCTTGTTGCGTTAGCACCGAGCTGCGCGGCGGCGGCGGCGGCGGCGGCGTTAGCAGACTAACCCTTGTCCAGAGGACGCCGAGGAAGCCCTGATGCCTTCACGCTCGCCGCCGCCGCCGTCTGACGCGCAGACAAACAGAGACAACGACATGTGAATAGAAAAAGAACCCTTTTTCACCCCAGTGACTGTTATGCACCCCAACACACACATACACACACGTGTACCTGTGTGGTCCGTGAGTCCTCTGCCCCCTCTCTCCCCCCCCCCCCTACGTCGAGTCGTTACGGGGTTCTTAACAAACAATGTCTATACTTTGTAGTGTCTGCACTGCTGTTCTCCTAGGAGGTTGTATACCGTGGAGCAGGAGGATTTGGACGGTGACCGTGGACCATGTACAGAGAGACAACCGGCAGCTTTCAAACAGACCGTGGGACCGGGAGGTGGTTGGCGGGGGGGCAGTGGTCCTCCTCTGAGGTTAGGCTGAGGTCTGACGATGCATACAACAGTGTGTGTTTAGCCGTAGGACATACATGTGTGAGGGGGTGGAGTCTGCGTGCATCTCGGTGGGGGGAAGACTCCTCCCACGAATCAGTAATAAGCTGAATGCTGTTTTTTTTTTTAAACATGGACCCCTTCAGAATTGGAAGAATGTTTGGATTGGCAAATCATGACAAAACCCCCACGAATTGTGACTGTTTATTTTCCTGAAGGGGCTTGGGTCTGTGTGTCTAGGGAAGGGGGGCTGCTACAATGTTCCAGCCTCTCAAGACAGTTATCTTGGAGACTAATATTTTGTGACTTTCCTGAAAAGATATGGCTTTTCACTGCCAGGCTTCATAGACATACACGCGTGCACATACACACACGCGTGCACATACACACACACACACACACACACACACGCAAGATGGTTTATTTAGTGCCGGACCAAGGCGGTCTTGAAGAGGCTATACTTTCATTTCCTTTTATTCAAAAATGTGCCTATAGTGGCAGTGTTTTCAGCCCCGGAGGTAGTCCCTCTCTGACGCAGCATTAAACAATAAGAGGCTTCGCTGATATATTGTTTTCCATTTTTATTCAGTCGTATTCAAACAACACTGAATAATACATCCTCCCATGCTACACAGACGGAACAACGTGTTCATCCAGCGTTGGATAAACTCTGGCATTGCCATTGAACTCTCGACACTCAAAGAAAGAACTAATGAATCAACAAGCAAACCGACCAATGAGAGGCGCCAGGCCACCCGTGCACGCCTGGTGTCGGCAGCATATGCCCGCCAAACGGGAAGCGAGGGGACGCAATCCCGGTGACGATCGCCAACCATGTGTTTCATGCGCCGTCGCGGCGAAAGAATTAATCACACACTCACCAAAAAAAAGATGGCAGCACGCACGTTCCTCGCTCCTTCTGTCCCGACACCCCCTCAAAGGCCCGTTCTGCGGGGAGCAACGTGGAAAAAAGGAAAAAAAAGTGTTCACACTCATCAACACTTCAGCTCGACTGCGAGGGAGAGAGCCGCAGGGAATGAGAAAATATGGCGAGGAAAAAGAAGAAGAAGAAGAAGAAGAAAAAGAGAGCGAGTGAACATGGACACAGCTCTCCTGTAACACGTTATCCCGATGTCTGATCCCTGAGGCTGTACTGTACATAGGCCTATGTTTTCCCGTGTACATGTGTGTGATTCATGACATGGTACTTTTTCGACTGGGTACGATGGAGATGTTTTGACACTGATTCTTGTCCGTCTGTGGTCGTGTTACTAAAAAAGGGTCTTGCCAGTCCGCTGTTGACGTTTGTTTCTTCTCTTGCTTGGGAGGACATTGTATTATTAATGACAAGAAACTGTTTCAAATTGATGATGACCAAATTCAGAGGTGTATTTTTGTTCCGTCTTGATCAGGAGTGGTTCATAATTTAGTTTGATATGTGGATCCCATACCAATGCAATGTGTTGACTCTTATCTGGTGGTGGAAAAATGCCATAATAAATCCCTGGTCTTTGTATACATTGCCTTGTATTGCCTTTAAAGTATTGGTGTTATCGCTACCATGGTACTTTAAGAATTGACCTTTTGTGTCAGAAATGATCTGTACTGATAAACCATGACGTGTCAACAAAAATAGTTCAGATGTGTCAGTAACTTCCCCTAAAGCTGAGCTTTAGGTTTGTGACAACTTCTCTGAATGGCCCAGCTAAACCCACCAATCCCCGGCCCCCAATGACTGTAATGTGCACACCTGGCAAGATTTTCACTATGCTTTGACTAACTAAACCGCATTCCTACGATCAACGTAGGACAGGAAGAACCCAGGTCGCTGAAAACACTGATTATGGGTCTGCAGCTTTAGGTACTAAGGGTCTACTGGCCTACCCCAGGCCAGTAGACCAAACTTGTGTCTGCTTCATGTGCCCTGGTACATAAAAGAGGCAGACCCATAAATAGCGTTATGGGCGACAACTGTGTTTGCTCGATAACGATATCTCCTGGAGAAGGGGCTATTAAACAAGTTTGTCTTTTTTGTCAATAACACTTCGAGTGGTCACTGACACTTTATAGGTACAATATGTAACACTGACACCAAATGTTTCGAATTGGTACTGCAGTCCAAATACTGTTCTAAATAGATTGAGAAGCCTCTGCCCGGCCCATCTTCTCAGACAACAGCTCACGTGGGTTTACAGGGTGAGGACACTGAACATATACGAGAGCGCAAGTAGAGCGGAGCGCTTTATATTTTGAGAATGTAGCAAATTATAAACCAGCTCTCTTTAAATCCTTCTGTCTTTCAAATGCAACTCAAATATCTACCCGTGTTTGAGGACAGCTATGGTCTTGGAGCTTTTTCGAAAGATGACAAACAAGGCCCTTTACGTCGGAGGGAATCGAGTACAATCCCAGTTGGTCCAGTTCATCTTCTTGTTTCCCTGGCAGCAGCTCACTGTGCTTAAGTTTAGGGGCCAATTTGTTTCTATCCTGGCAACTCATGTTACTCTGAGAATAGTGAATCAGAACACACCGGCCAAAACAACCACTAACACCTGACCTCGAATGGGAAGGTCACATGAGAGCACTTTGGCTGTAGCATTGTTTTTAGAGGAGCCGGTATTTTCAATTTGCATGTTACCTTAATCTCTGAAGACATATTATTTTATGATTGAGTAATTTTATGATTTAGTATTTGTTAGTGCAAATTTAGATGCTTGATTTAATAACGACCTAATAGCTTTATCAAGTTTCTACTATTTAGTAATTTGGCTGATATTTTATCCTCAGTTGTGATTTTAGCAGACATTGGGGTTTGAAACCAGAAACTTTCGACTGTCTGGGACTCAAACACCCACCTAGGGCTTTCACATCAGAATGCATCATGGGAGTATTTCTCAGTGATACTCACGTCATATTAAAAGGACCAAAAGAGAGTTTTAGTCTACTGCAAAATCCTAAATCACTATGAATATACCGAAACCTAGGCGATAAGCAAAACTTTATTTGCCACGTTTCACGTGACAAAATGCTGGGGCAGTTTCAAACACACCTGTGTCTTCAAAATTACAAATAATCTATGATTAATGACAAAGACCAAAGAAAAATTACTACCAACACATGAATGAACACTCCAGTGCTCATACACTTCCAAAAAGGAGGCGGTCATAGGAATCAACTGCACATTTCCTAAAGCTACACTACCCTGCCTGTCTTTAAATTAAAACACATTTTTTTAAAAGGTAGATACGATGATGAAGATGATTCTTAAGAAGTAGTACTCCTGTTCTCATCCTAACCCTGTTTCATGAGCACAGCGCTATATCCTTGCAGTGGATAGATAGAGGACCATTCCTGCACACCAACAAGACTGCAGGGGAGACAGAGTCAGCAGTTCCAGGTTCAGTCAAAAAAAGGACCGGATATGGACACGGCAGGCCTCGTCATCAAGGAAACAGTATTACCAGCGATCACCTAATTTAAACTTTGGTAATTTAATTTCTCAGTTTTGCTCTGTTGACACAGTGCACATGCATATTGAGGCTTTTTCCTCGAGGCCTCCAGCCTGCAGATTAATTGATCACAGAATATTCTTCTTCAGCCACAAGGTGGCGATGTTCAGTAACATTCGGCTACCATGTCTTTCTTTGTCATGCCCAGCGTAGGATCGGTTCGACAATTGAAAGGCAAATCATCTATTACATGTTAAGTGTTATAAATTGCGACCCGCTTTGATAAAAAATGTAATAACAACAATAAAAAAACAGAAACCGGGGTGTCGAAGAAAACAATGCTATTGCAATCAATATTAGTGACGAGTTAGAGCGTCGCTAGGGCGTGGGTCGGTAACCATTATACGAAGTCATGTCACCCAGGAGGATCCATTTATCATGACCAACACATTCCCAGCATGGCGCCAGCCAAGCGTGAAGAAAACAATCCCCGCTGGTTCGTCACTACAACGCGCCAGACAGGGACCGCGCACACACGAGGCGCGCACAAGCGTCCTCTCTCCTCCGTGTACTGCAGGTTAGCTCCTTTGTTCGAAGGATCGTTCAAGTGCATAATCATCACATGCTTTTAAAATGATTCTGTCGAATGCGAGTAACCAATCGACAAAAGCGAGTGATGGATTTGGGTTTTGGTGGAATGCCGACCGCCGCCCCCGATTTTAGGCGACTGTTGGCGCACCTCCGACAGTTACAGTTCCCTTGACTCGCCCGTTGCCATGTGACATGTTGCCACGGTAACTAGCCTTGGAGGAAGCCAGTCTCTGTTAAACTGTATGGGGTTCAGTCTCTCTTGATGGTTGTAGTTGTTTCCCATGTGTGAGTTCACGCGCGCCCGTGTGTGTGTCCTTGGCAAGCATTCGAGCTGTGACCTGTGTAAAAGGACAGAAATAAAAAGCCTATCTCAACATGAGACTATTATTGCCTGACTTCTATGATAGAAAAAAAACTGACAATAGCACAATTTGATTTGCCGTAGTGATACAGCCTTCCGAAAGGATGCAGAGAATGAGAACTCTGTCTTGGCTATATAATTGAATGTAGTGTTGCGTAAGTGGTCAGATACAACAGGCCTTTCACAGGGCAAGGTGGCCATGACCACCATCTATCGAGAAAGATGTGCAGCGGTTCCATTACAGACAAATTACAGATGGATGCCGCGTTATCAATCGAAGCTAAGTGAATAAACAGCAGCCGGTCAGTGGATGCTGCTGCTACTGCACTGCCACCCAGCCCCTCCTCTACCCACTTCCTGGTTAGATGAGATCCTTCCCTCTATTTATTCATGTACCCAGACGCCCCACTCAATCTCCTATAGGACAAAGCCAATGAATGTATCCAATGGCCTTTCTACAAAAAAAATGGACAGGGAAATACAGAATGATACAGACAGGGCAGACAGACAGACGTATGGACGAGGCAGACAGCAGAGGAAGCAGACACATAGACATCGACAGCAGAGGAGGCAGACACATAAGCATCGACAGCAGTGGAAGCAGACACATAGACGTCAACAGCAGAATAAAAAACAAAACTGATAGAAAGTGAGACAGGCGGGCGCACCGACCGACTGACGGGGAGACAGGCAGGGTGCCAGACAGACAGGCAGACGGACTGACGACACTGGCCCTGGGAAGGATGTGAGCACTCTAAGCCGGGCTGGCAGCTCGAGGGAGAAGGGAGAGAGAGGTGGAGGAGAGAGAGGAGGAAGGGAGAAGGTGAGCGGGTTGGAGGAGTGAGAGGAGAAAGGGAGAGAGGAGAAGGGGAGAGGGTTGGAGGAGTGAGAGGAGAAAGGGAGAGAGGAGAAGGGTGGAGGAGTGAGAGGAGAAAGGGGGGGGGGGAGAAGGGGAGAGGGTAGGAGGAGTGAGAGGAGAAAGGGAGGGGGGGAAAGGGGAGAGGGGTGGAGGAGCGAGAGGAGAAAGGGAGAGAGGAGGGGCGGAGGAGAGAGAAAGGGAGAGAGGGGCACTGTTCACGTGGTGCTCAACGTGCCCGCTCCTAGCCTGTCGCAAAAAAAAAAAAATAAACGAGGAGGAGGGTGATTTTCCAGGCTAGAGCGAGGTACGGTTGGTGGCGTGTCGTCATGTTTAGTGTGTGCGCTCGATCGGCCTTTATGTTGTGGTGAATGCGTGAGGGCTGTTCACATTCAAGCTTTAAGAGCCGGTGGCCACGGAGTGCTTTTGGGAGCAGTTGGTAACCAATGGTTGGTCGTCCATTAAAAAATAAAGTGATGCCACTGACCGCTATCTCAGCATCTTACGCGGCATACCCCCTCCAAAGGGTTTCCTCTTGAGGTATGTGGAGGATAGCCAGTAGAGACAACAACGTTATGCTAGCAGATGCATCACTCATTATCATATTATGTCACTGCAGCATCGTCAGCTCACTCAATGTATGAAAACATCACATGCCACTGTCGGTTGGTGGCTTGGGAGGGAGGAGCCTGTAAGTATCAGAAAAAACGGCACACAAGAATTAGGTCATTCCTAGACGTGTTCCATCTACGATGAAGCGAGTCCCCACCGAGCTAACTGCATCTTATCTCATAAAGAAATAGCCCTATTAAATTAGCTCGCTCCTCTTTTATTCTCTACCCAATCCGAGCCGGCTGTGACTTCATCCTTTGTTCAGCCACCGATCACAAGGCTGGCATACACTCCTTTCCTACACACACACACACACACACCATAACACACACACACACGTACACGTACACATGCACACACACACACATTCTGAGAGCCAAAGTGTGAGACGGCACAAGAGGGTGGGCGCGAAGAAGAGAGAATGTGTGTGTGTGTGTGTGTGTGAGAGAGAGCAAGCGAGAGAGAGTGAGAGAAGTGACATCACCTAGCTGCCTGCTATTGGTGGTGGCAGTGTGTGGTGGCCGTGGTGGGGGCTAAGACTGGCTGCCCACAATAGGATGCCGCACCCCTCCCTCCTGCCTCAATAAGCCGGTGGGCAGACAGCTTTTGGATAACTCAGTCTCACCCTTTGAGATAAGAAATCACCGAGAAGCCATGCATGCCCTTTCTCAAGCCCCATGTACAATTCCCCCCCCCCCCCCCCCCCCCCGCAAAGTTTGGCTCCTCAGCGGTTTACCTTCACCACGTTTAATGTCCTTTTCATTGTTGTTTTAAAAAGAGCGTTGGTCAGCTCACACCGTTGCCTCTCATTCACCCCTCTGCCTCTCCATGGAAAAATACTGAGTCTCTCTGACGCTGGAATATCAGAGGGTGTTCTGAAACTGGACAAAAGGTCGCAAATTCCATCTCTTGTTCATAGTTGTAGATTAATTGTATAAACTGTAATTCACATTATAGGTCTCAGACCAAGGCTAAATGTTAATACCTCATAAACCTTTGAAATTAAAGTAAAATAACTTTTCATTTATTTACCCTTACTTCCTAGAGAACGTTATCATTGATTTACAAACACACATGCATCGGCCAGATATAACTTGACCACGCAAAAACAATATGCCCAGAACGCCATAAAAGACCAAAAACTAATAAATGCCTGATTTACTCGATGAAAGTAGGTCATAGTAGCAATGTAAATGCTACACGCCACCTAGGGCTGCCACAATCCACCTAGGTGGCGTTCACAGAGCTAGAACCCAGGATGGTGATTTGGGTTTATTGAGTTTGAAAGACACTGAAACATGAGATGTACATTCTGCAATGTACGAGATCTCCCCAAGAGTGTGTGGGTATGGCTGGTTTAGCCCATACATGATTTTAGCCTCACTCAGCCTCACTAATCAGTGGGACTCATGTCGGGTGAGGCTGCTTGAACCAGCCATCATCCACACACACTCCACAATCGTATGGATTTGTTGTTGGTAGCAGTTGTAAAACTGGAAAATAAGTAAACCAGGATCAGCTGTACCATTATAAAAAGTTATCGCACTACAGCATCGTACATTATTTTCTAAGAACGGCACAACTTGTCGTGGTGTACTCCTTACTAGTGTCTGGAAGAATGCCTCATAGTGGCATCTGTGGCAATCCACATACAAACCTTGCACGCCACTAGAAGCCTGCAGCTTCCAAGTAGATGACTGCCAGATGACATTAAGGTGACCACCCGTTTGCTGGCAGGATGACCTTATCAGAAAAAATGACATC
>NC_082403.1:7582386-7627386 GCF_031168955.1 Gadus macrocephalus
TGGCCACAGAGTCCTTATTACGTGACACCATTAATCACGACAGACGGCGCCGATCAACTTTATAACGCCTTGCGCTGCTCCAAGCACTCGTCCCACGTGTGTTCAGCAAAGGACCCCCTGTGCAAACCATTTTTAAGCTCATTCTCTGCGCACTGTTAAGTCTTAACAGATTTATTTCTCTTGATTATTGGCATTTTTTGATCATCCACATGTTGTTGAGGCAAACAATGGAAATATCAGTAGAGAGGGGCGTTGGAACAATGACGGAGGTCGTCTAATTATCTGGATGGACAGGAAGTAGCAGGGATTGTGTGGGCGCTGCAAAAAGGCCCATGAGATGGTTGGACTCAAAAACCTGATAAATACACAATTCAGCATCACCACTGCAGATCTATACTTAACATCAGCCTTTGCACAGTGCTATTAATGTGTCTTCTTCAGCCCATCCTTTCTTTTCATTAGAATAAATAATTGTCAGTTAGAAGATAGTAAATGGTTGGCATCAACACTTTTTCTTAACGCCTATGTAGCCAATGAAATGAAATGACAGCTCTCTGGACTGTTTTAACGCGGTGGTTTACGGACTGCGATAAAGGTCTGTAGGTTAGAGTTTATCCACGGCTCACTCAACAGAAAGTTATTTTGAAAGAAAAGGAAATAAACATTTTGTTGATTCGGATTGTTTCAGTGTTGGAGACGGCAATAATAAAAAACATACCATTAAATCTGCCTTATCCGTTCCGTTCAGGAGCTTTCCCGGGCCTCTAACTGAACTGTAGTCCGTCAAACCTTAAAGAACAAATAAACCAACAATTAGAGCCATTCTCGGAGAAGGAGAGCGCGAGTGAGCGAGAGAGAGAGAGAGAGAGAGAGAGAGAGAGAGAGAGAGAGAGAGAGAGAGAGAGAGAGAGAGAGAGAGAGAGAGAGAGAGAGAGAGAGAGAGAGAGAGAGAGAGAGAGAGAGAGAGAGAGAGAGAGAGAGACAGAGAGAGAGAGAGAGAGAGAGAGAGAGAGAGAGAGAGAGAGAGAGAGAGAGAGAGAGAGAGACAGAGAGAGAGAGACAGAGAGTGAGAGAGAGTGAGAGTGAGAGTGAGATAGACGGAGACAGAGAGAGAGAGAGAGAGAGAGACAGAGACAGAGACAGAGAGAGAGAGAGAGAGTGAGAGAGACACACAGACAGAGTTCCGGATGTTTGCTTATGCAGGCAATATCTATAAAATATATTTAGATACGAGGATCCATTGCGTTAGCTTTTGAATTTTCCGTACATCTTTGGCTTGACTTTGTTCCCTAAGGATCCCTTGCTCACCAGATTCCCACAGACGTTCCCTGAGCAGCAGGAGGGATTTAATATTATCGATTACGGATTAGACAAACAGTTAAGTCAGCTGAATACGCAGGGGAACAAAGGCCGGAGGGGGAGAAGGGAGTAACTTTGAGCGTACTGTATTTATCGGCCGCGGCAGCACTCGCTCTCTGCAGGCTCGCCAAATCAATTGCAGCGTGCACACGGCCACGCTCTCAAAGGCAAAGTCGACAAGTGCATATTGGCACATCCAGCGACGTATGCAGACGGAGACACACACACACACACACACACACACACACACACACACACACACACACACACACACACACACACACACACACACAAAGAAACACCGAAACATACATACAAATCCCAACACGCACAGACACTCAAACCCCAACACACACACACAGAAAACACATAAAAAGATAGAGACACACAAATACCAGAAAAGCATGCACACATAAGGCATACAGACACAGAACACGAACACATGAACCCACACAAAAAAACACACACGCATTAAGCACACACACAAACAGACACGCACAAATCAAACAGCACGCCTAGTGTGCACATGCATACACGTGACACATACACACACACGAAACCGTACAAACACAAAAATCATGCGCACACCCAAAATAAAGCTAGCACATAGACACACACACACATGAACACACAGTCCACATTTTTTAACAACCGTGAATAATATCAATTTGCCCAAAGTTTTTTTTTCAATTCTGCCCGAAGAGAATTCTGAGAAGCCTGGGAGCATTGATTTCACAGCCCCAGAAGTAACACCACACTTTATTTTTGCAGCATATCCCTTTGCAAATACACCAGGGGTTTGTGTCATTACTGTGAAGGGATCCTGATATACATATTCATAACATCTCCATTGACCCATGCTCCATGTATTCAAGCGTTATGGATCCAGGGTTGTCTCCAGGGAATGAGGTCATTCTAGGCTCAGCCTGGACCTCAGTATGGGGTCGGAGGGATCCTTACAGACAAGCTCCATTTTTATCCTATTTCATGCACTTAGACATACATTCCAAGTTTAAGTATTAATCGTTGAAAGATTTAAACAAGTCCTTCAAAATCATGAGTTTTCTTTCCAGATGAATGATGAATTGTGATATAAATATTAGGAGTGAAGAGTCATTAGTGTAAGTATTGAGTAGACGCAGAATACTTCACAACTGCTAATTAATGTTGAATAAATGAAACATGTATTGACATGCTACAGTACCGGATTAGGTTAAAATGGTTAATAGTCTATTGGAAAAATATATTTCTTTCACACAAACACCCACATGCCACTCGATTTTCAGATAGTTGATGCAGTAAAAGGCAAGGACAAGCCCCTTAACTGGTTGGTCTCTCTCCCTCTCCCTCTCTGTGGGTGCCGGGGAGTGTGAAGTAGACCTGCACTACTGCAATACCCAAATGCACTTGCCTTTTTGATCAAAGATATGCTATTTCCAGGGGCTTTAATGCATGATCGGAATGACTGATGAATAGGTCCGGGGCTATTTTGTTGCTATTCTTTTGAAAAACCAAAATAACATTTAGATTTTTGTTTAGATCCATGAATATTCGGAGCTGAACCCTCGTTTCTACCAGGCCTAAGGCGCCATTGATTGGATAATTTAACACTCATCCAGTGTCTCGCTGCAAGCGGCGTGGCGAGAGGGACATGGCCTTTTCCAGTAATTGATGTGTGTGTATATGCGTGAGTGCACGTATGTGCGTGTTTGTGTGTATCTGTGTGTGTCTTTTGTGGATGGCATGGGTCAAAAATACCATTTTAATTTTCAGAAAAACCTTGTAGACTTTCAGCGAGTGACCCCCATACCCCTGATTTTACCCCCTCGCTATTCAGGGAGATCATTACATGGAAATTAAATAATATCAAGCAATACTGAATTGGTAACGGATACAATCATCTTATTTGACTAATGCGAAGCGTTTATGGATTATGGAAACACATTTTGACGTGCCTGAACGCTCCAATAGTCACACTCAATAAGCTCCTCAGTATGAACATCTATCCATAGATTACCCTCAACGTTAATGCTATACAAAATGGCTAAAATAATTAACCAATTAACCAAGTCTCATCAGTTCATGCAGAAATAACTTACAGTTATATTAATTAACTTACAGCTAAATTTCCTAAGTTACCTCATGGTTTGGATCATTTATGATGTTCATGTTTACTAATGGTGTTCATGTTAACTAGCCTAACAGTCACGTTAATAAAAAGGTATTCATTTATATGTTATTTAATAGGGTCGTTAGGTAGAACCCTAATAAGCCACTAATAAGAATTGGATAGTGTAACAAGAAACAAACTTACAAGAAATCAAACCTTACCCGCCATAATAACACTTTTTCAAATGCTACATAATAATGCTTAGTGATGCTTACTAAATACTGCATTTACTAGTCAATGTACCCTTATTGTAAGTGTGACCCTTAGACTTATATAGGATTACATTCCAATTTTTCCCCATTACTTTCCCAGAAACTATTACAATTTTGGACGACTCAATACGATGGGGGAAAACATTTCAAAAGTGGAAAGCTGCTGCAGCATCAGCAGTATTTAGGTGAAGACTATATACAGGGCTGCTAACAGCACAGGACTAACCATATATGAATTGTTTATGTGCTGAGCAGACCACGTGACTGATACCCTTCTTGACACCCCCCCCCCCCCCTGTTGCATCCCAAGCAGTGGGTGATGGCCCCAATCCAAAGGTGGCCTGCTTTGTGACTGTTAATCTCTCTCTCTCTCTCGCTCTCTCTCTCTCTCCCCCTGTGTGTCTCTCTCTCTCTCTCTCTCGCTCTCTCTCTCTCTCCCCCTGTGTCTCTCTCTCTCTCTCTCTCTCTCTCTCTCTCTCTCTCTCTCTCTCTCTCTCTCTCTCTCTCTCTCTCTCTCTCTCTCTCTCTCTCTCTCTCTGATGCGTGGGCGTGTCCGGGGGGCATGGTGTGCTTGCTGATTGGTTGCCCGGTGGCCATTTCTGGTGCTTTGGTTCTGAACCGAGTCAAATGAGATGGACCATCCCAGGAGGGGGGCCAAAGAGAGGTTTATAGATATTAGTTTGATGATATTTTCTTGCAAAATTAAATGTCTCGTAGAAAAATTATAGGTTTCTTTCAGATTAGTCTTGGTCTTAAGACTGTACATCGGACCAATTGCTGATATTAATATTCAATCAATTATGTTTGGCACTCTGGGAAATTTGAAACACTATCTAATTGGTAAACAAGCCTAATGTGAGGTAAATCGGTTTTGAAAGAGCTATTGAGATAAGGAAGCAAAAAAGGAGGAATTGGCCTTTTGATCGTCAAATTAAATTCATTATTGTGGATAGAAGTGTGTGCGTACTGCGTTCCATCTGTCTGAAACAAATCAAATATATGAAATGTCTCTTAAACTAATCAACACAATTTGTACAGGCTATAATATAAAACGTAATAGTCTTTATTAAGTGTGTGTGTGTGTTGTGTCTTTGACTCAAGAAAAACATGCCCTCAGTTAAAGACGCACCTTCAAGCGGGCAGCCTTATTGTAATGGAGACCCTCATCCCATCTGAGTCCAGACAAACCAATATCATCCCTCTGCAGACACAAATGGGCGTTCTCGTGTGGTGGGGGTTCCCATTTACGCAGACTGGAACGCCCCCTTCTTATTCTTCTTCGCCTTTCTCGCTGAACTGTATTAAAATGTCAAAGTGTACTACTCCGAAACTATGTAAATAGTGTTGTAAATAAACTTCCAAACCTTTTCAAATCTTATTGGGAAAATAACTTCACATGGTGTGTCTTTTTACAATTTATTCGTTACCAGCATTCGTAGTGTTGATCAGCAGTGAAATAGTCCGCTATAAGACGTTGACGTCGCGTAGCAACCGAAGACGCTGGGGTTGACAAGTTACCGGACTACTACCCATGCAAGTGAACGGAGCGTTCGACGGCATTGAGAAGACCCGTGTAATAAAGGCCTATAAAATGTCTGTTTATGGCATAGATTTCTCCTCAGATTAGGCCAATAAAGCAATGATAACAAAAACAAAAAAAACACAAACGCTCGATCAAAGGCCCGGCCCGAACCAGCGGGCAGGGTCGGATCAATCAAAACCCTCATTGTTTAACATGAATTGGCTAAACAAATGAAATTACCACTGTAGCATATTTAAACACAATTCAAATTGTGCAGAGAATTATTTCCATTGGTCATTCTCAGTGGCGGCTGGCGATCAAACATGTTGATGTTCATGCGAAATATAAAGTCAAGTATAACCATTGTGTTGACATTATTCGGTGTCTTGATGGTGCATTGATAAGTTCGGTGGTTAATACTCTAAGTAGCTCATGTTCGGATCTCTGCAAAATTGTCGACAGGGGTACCACTGTTGTTTTTTATTGGTCAACAAGGAAAAACATGAGGGGTAACTGTCATTTTTCTTTGGTCGTCATGAAAAAAAACAAAAGGTGTAACACTGTTGTTTTTTATTGGTCGTCATGAAAAAAAACATATGGGGTAACACTGTCGTTTTTTAATGGTCTTCATGAAAAAAAACATAAGGGGTAACACTGTTGTTTTTTATTGGTCGTCATGAAAAAAAACATAAGGGGTAACACTGTTGTCTTGTCAAATAAAATATAAGTCGTTTTTTATTGGTTGTCATGAAAAAAAACATAAGGGGTAACACTGTTGTTTTTTATTGGTCGTCATGAAAAAAAACATAAGGGGTATCACTGTCGTTTTTTAATAGTCGTCATGAAAAAAACCATAAGGGGTAACACTGTTGTTTTTCTTTGGTCGTCATGAAAAAAAACATATGGGGTAACACTGTTGTTTTTTATTGGTTGTCATGAAAAAAAACATAAGGGGTAACACTGTTGTTTTTCTTTGGTCGTCATGAAAAAAAACACAAGGGGTAACACTGTCGTTTTTTATTTGTCGTCATGAAAAAAAACATAATGGGTAACACTGTTGTTTTTTATTGGTTGTCATGAAAAAAAACATAAGGGGTAACACTGTTGTTTTTCTTTGGTCGTCATGAAAAAAAACACAAGGGGTAACCCTGTCGTTTTTTATTGGTCGTCATGAAAAAAAACATAAGGGGTAACACTGTTGTTTTTTATTGGTTGTCATGAAAAAAAACACAAGGGGTAACACTGTTGTTTTTCTTTGGTCGTCATGAAAAAAAACACAAGGGGTAACACTGTTGTTTTTTATTTGTCGTCATGAAAAAAAACATAAGGGGTAACACTGTTGTTTTTCTTTGGTCGTCATGAAAAAAAACACAAGGGGTAACACTGTCGTTTTTTATTTGTCGTCATGAAAAAAAACATAATGGGTAACACTGTTGTTTTTTATTGGTTGTCATGAAAAAAAACATAAGGGGTAACACTGTTGTTTTTCTTTGGTCGTCATGAAAAAAAACACAAGGGGTAACCCTGTCGTTTTTTATTGGTCGTCATGAAAAAAAACATAAGGGGTAACACTGTTGTTTTTTATTGGTTGTCATGAAAAAAAACACAAGGGGTAACACTGTTGTTTTTCTTTGGTCGTCATGAAAAAAAACACAAGGGGTAACACTGTTGTTTTTTATTTGTCGTCATGAAAAAAAACAGAAGGGGTAACACTGTTGTTTTTTATTGGTTGTCATGAAAAAAAACATAAGGGGTAACACTGTTGTTTTTTATTGGTTGTCATGAAAAAAAACATAAGGGGTAACACTGTTGTTTTTTTTTTGGTCGTCATGTCTATTGCACTGTCATATATAACCAGAGACATATTTTACATAAAATTCTCAGTGGGGAGTGGAGAAAGCTGTGGGCTAACCCCCTGGAGACCGGGGTTCAAGTCCGGTTGTTGTCCTCTGTTGCAAGACTCTTATCTCTATTTCATGCCAATTATAAAGTCAAGTATAACCATTGTGATGGATTTCTTCTGTGTCTTGATGGAGCATTGATAAATTCGGAGGTTAACACTCTAAACAGCTCAGGTTCTAATCCCCGTAAAAACGTCGGCAGTGGTAACGCTGTTGTTTTTTATTGGTCGTGATGAAAAAAACATAATGGGTAACACTGTTGTTTTTTTTTGGTCGTCATGAAAAAAAACATGAGGGGTAACACTGTTGTTTTTTATTGGTCGTCCTGAAAAAAACATAAGGGGTAACACTGTTGTTTTTTTTGGTCGTCATGAAAAAAAACATAAGGGGTAACACTGTTGTTTTTTATTGGTTGTCATGAAAAAAAACATAAGGGGTAACACTGTTGTTTTTTATTGGTCGTCCTGAAAAAAACATAAGGGGTAACACTGTTGGTTTTTTTTGGTCGTCATGAAAAAAAACATGAGGGTTTTTTTTTGGTCGTCTTGAAAAAAAACATAAGGGGTAACACTGTTGTTTTTTATTGGTCGTCCTGAAAAAAACATAAGGGGTAACACTGTTGTTGTTTTTTGGTCGTCATGTCTATTGCACTGTCATATATAACCAGAGACATATTTTACATTTAAATCTCAGTGGGGAGTGGAGCGAGCTGTGGGCTAACCCCCTGGAGACCGGGGTTCAAGTCCGGTTGATGTCCTCTGTTGGAAGACTCTTATCTCTATTTCATGCGAATTATAAAGTCAAGTATAACCATTGTGATGAATTTCTTCTGTGTCTTGATGGAGCATTGATAAGTTCGGAGGTTAACACTCTAAACCGCTAAGGTTCTAATCCCCGTAAAAACGTCGGCAGTGGTAACGCTGTTATTTTTTATTGGTGGTCCTGAAAAAAACATAAGGGGTAACACTGTCGTTTTTTATTGGTCGTCATGAAAAAAAAAATAAGGGGTAACACTGTTGTTGTTTTTTTGGTCGTCATGAAAAAAAACATAAGGGGTAACACTGTTGGTTTTTTTTGGTCGTCTTGAAAAAAAACATAAGGGGTAACACTGTTGTTTTTTTTGGTCGTCATGAAAAAAACATAAGGGGTAATACTGTCGTTTTTTATTGGTCGTCGTGAAAAAAAACATAAGGGGTAACACTGTTGTTTTTTATTGGTCGTCGTGAAAAAAAACATAAGGGGTAACACTATTGGTTTTTTTTGGTCGTCATGAAAAAAAAAAAAAAGGGGTAACACTGTTGTTTTTTATTGGTCGTCCTGA
Organism: Gadus macrocephalus; assembly: GCF_031168955.1. Lineage (NCBI taxonomy): Eukaryota > Metazoa > Chordata > Actinopteri > Gadiformes > Gadidae > Gadus > Gadus macrocephalus. The sequence continues at coordinate 7,590,872 of NC_082403.1, forward strand.
AAAAAACGTAAGGGGTAACAATGTTGGTTTTTTTTGGTCGTCTTGAAAAAATACATAAGGGGTAACACTGTTGTTTTTTTATTGGTCGTCATGAAAAAAACATAAGGGGTAACACTGTTGTTTTTTTTTGGTCGTCATGAAAAAAAACATAGGGGGTAACACTGTTGTTTTTTATTGATCGTCCTGAAAAAAACATAAGGGGTAACACTGTTGTTTTTTTTGGTCGTCATGAAAAAAAACATAAGGGGTAACACTGTTGTTTTTTATTGGTTGTCATGAAAAAAAACATAAGGGGTAACACTGTTGTTTTTTATTGGTCGTCCTGAAAAAAACATAAGGGGTAACACTGTTGGTTTTTTTTGGTCGTCATGAAAAAAAACATAAGGGTTTTTTTTTGGTCGTCTTGAAAAAAAACATAAGGGGTAACACTGTTGTTTTTTATTGGTCGTCCTGAAAAAAACATAAGGGGTAACACTGTTGTTGTTTTTTGGTCGTCATGTCTATTGCACTGTCATATATAACCAGAGACATATTTTACATTTAAATCTCAGTGGGGAGTGGAGCGAGCTGTGGGCTAACCCCCTGGAGACCGGGGTTCAAGTCCGGTTGATGTCCTCTGTTGGAAGACTCTTATCTCTATTTCATGCGAATTATAAAGTCAAGTATAACCATTGTGATGAATTTCTTCTGTGTCTTGATGGAGCATTGATAAGTTCGGAGGTTAACACTCTAAACCGCTAAGGTTCTAATCCCCGTAAAAACGTCGGCAGTGGTAACGCTGTTATTTTTTATTGGTGGTCCTGAAAAAAACATAAGGGGTAACACTGTTGTTTTTTTTGGTCGTCATGAAAAAAAACATAAGGGGTAACACTGTTGTTTTTTATTGGTCGTCCTGAAAAAAACATAAGGGGTAACACTGTCGTTTTTTATTGGTCGTCATGAAAAAAAAAATAAGGGGTAACACTGTTGTTGTTTTTTTGGTCGTCATGAAAAAAAACATAAGGGGTAACACTGTTGGTTTTTTTTGGTCGTCTTGAAAAAAAACATAAGGGGTAACACTGTTGTTTTTTTTGGTCGTCATGAAAAAAACATAAGGGGTAATACTGTCGTTTTTTATTGGTCGTCGTGAAAAAAAACATAAGGGGTAACACTGTTGTTTTTTATTGGTCGTCGTGAAAAAAAACATAAGGGGTAACACTATTGGTTTTTTTTGGTCGTCATGAAAAAAAAAAAAAAGGGGTAACACTGTTGTTTTTTATTGGTCGTCCTGAAAAAAACGTAAGGGGTAACAATGTTGGTTTTTTTTGGTCGTCTTGAAAAAATACATAAGGGGTAACACTGTTGTTTTTTTATTGGTCGTCATGAAAAAAACATAAGGGGTAACACTGTTGTTTTTTTTTGGTCGTCATGAAAAAAAACATAGGGGGTAACACTGTTGTTTTTTATTGATCGTCCTGAAAAAAACATAAGGGGTAACACTGTTGTTTTTTTTGGTCGTCATGAAAAAAAACATAAGGGGTAACACTGTTGTTTTTTATTGGTTGTCATGAAAAAAAACATAAGGGGTAACACTGTTGTTTTTTATTGGTCGTCCTGAAAAAAACATAAGGGGTAACACTGTTGGTTTTTTTTGGTCGTCATGAAAAAAAACATAAGGGTTTTTTTTTGGTCGTCTTGAAAAAAAACATAAGGGGTAACACTGTTGTTTTTTATTGGTCGTCCTGAAAAAAACATAAGGGGTAACACTGTTGTTGTTTTTTGGTCGTCATGTCTATTGCACTGTCATATATAACCAGAGACATATTTTACATTTAAATCTCAGTGGGGAGTGGAGCGAGCTGTGGGCTAACCCCCTGGAGACCGGGGTTCAAGTCCGGTTGATGTCCTCTGTTGGAAGACTCTTATCTCTATTTCATGCGAATTATAAAGTCAAGTATAACCATTGTGATGAATTTCTTCTGTGTCTTGATGGAGCATTGATAAGTTCGGAGGTTAACACTCTAAACCGCTAAGGTTCTAATCCCCGTAAAAACGTCGGCAGTGGTAACGCTGTTATTTTTTATTGGTGGTCCTGAAAAAAACATAAGGGGTAACACTGTTGTTTTTTTTGTTCGTCATGAAAAAAAACATAAGGGGTAACACTGTTGTTTTTTATTGGTCGTCCTGAAAAAAACATAAGGGGTAACACTGTCGTTTTTTATTGGTCGTCATGAAAAAAAAAATAAGGGGTAACACTGTTGTTGTTTTTTTGGTCGTCATGAAAAAAAACATAAGGGGTAACACTGTTGGTTTTTTTTGGTCGTCTTGAAAAAAAACATAAGGGGTAACACTGTTGTTTTTTTTGGTCGTCATGAAAAAAACATATGGGGTAATACTGTCGTTTTTTATTGGTCGTCGTGAAAAAAAACATAAGGGGTAACACTGTTGTTTTTTATTGGTCGTCGTGAAAAAAAACATAAGGGGTAACACTATTGGTTTTTTTTGGTCGTCATGAAAAAAAAAAAAAAGGGGTAACACTGTTGTTTTTTATTGGTCGTCCTGAAAAAAACGTAAGGGGTAACAATGTTGGTTTTTTTTGGTCGTCTTGAAAAAATACATAAGGGGTAACACTGTTGTTTTTTTATTGGTCGTCATGAAAAAAACATAAGGGGTAACACTGTTGTTTTTTTTTGGTCGTCATGAAAAAAAACATAGGGGGTAACACTGTTGTTTTTTATTGGTCGTCCTGAAAAAAACATAAGGGGTAACACTGTTGTTGTTTTTTGGTCGTCATGAAAAAAAACATAAGGGGTAACACTGTTGTTTTTTTTTGGTCGTCATGAAAAAAACATAAGGGGTAACACTGTTGTTTTTTATTGGGGGGTTAGCTGTGGGCTAACCCCCTGGAGACCGGGGTTCAAGCCCGGTTGATGTCCTCTGTTGGAAGACTCTTATCTCTATTTCATGCGAATTATAAAGTCAAGTATAACCATTGTGATGAATTTCTTCTGTGTCTTGATGGAGCATTGATAAGTTCGGAGGTTAACACTCTAAAACGCTCAGGTTCTAATCCCCGTAAAAACGTCGGCAGTGGTAACGCTGTTACTTTTTATTGGTGGTCCTGAAAAAAACATAAGGGGTAACACTGTTGTTTTTTTTGGTCGTCATGAAAAAAAACATAAGGGGTAATACTGTCGTTTTTTATTGGTCGTCGTGAAAAAAAACATAAGGGGAAACACTGTTGTTTTTTATTGGTCATCGTGAAAAAAAAAATTAAGGGGTAACACTATTTTTTTTTTTTGGTCGTCATGAAAAAAAAAAAAAGGGGTAACACTGTTGTTTTTTTTTGGTCGTCCTGAAAAAAACATAAGGGGTAACAATGTTGGTTTTTTTTTGTCCTCTTGAAAAAATACATAAGGGGTAACACTGTTGTTTTTTTATTGGTCGTCATGAAAAAAACATAAGGCGTAACACTGTTGTTTTTTTTTGGTCGTCATGAAAAAAAACATAGGGGGTAACACTGTTGTTTTTTATTGGTCGTCCTGAAAAAAACATAAGGGGTAACACTGTTGTTGTTTTTTGGTCGACATGAAAAAAAACATAAGGGGTAACACTGTTGGTTTTTTTTGGTCGTCTTGAAAAAAAACATAAGGGGTAACACTGTTGTTTTTTATTGGTCGTCCTGAAAAAAACATAAGGGGTAACACTGTTGTTTTTTTTTGGTCGTCATGAAAAAAACATAAGGGGTAACACTGTTGTTTTTTATTGGTCGTCATGAAAAAAACATAAGGGGTAACACTGTTGTTTTTTATTGGTCGTCATGAAAAAAAACATAAGGGGTAACACTGTTGTTTTTTATTGGTCGTCGTGAAAAAAAACATAAGGGGTAACACTGTCGTTTTTTATTGGTCGTCATGAAAAAAAACATAAGGGGTAACACTGTTGTTGTTTTTTGGTCGTCATGAAAAAAAAAATAAGGGGTAACACTGTTGTTGTTTTTTTGGTCGTCATGTCTATTGCACTGTCATATATAACCAGAGACATATTTTACATCAAAATCTCAGTGGGGAGTGGAGAGAGCTGTGGGCTAACCCCCTGGAGACCGGGGTTCAAGTCCGGTAGATGTCCTCTGTTGGAAGACTCTTATCTCTATTTCATGCGAATTATAAAGTCAAGAATAACCATCGTGATGAATTTCTTCTGTGTATTGATGGAGCATTGATAAGTTCGGAGGTTAACACTCTAAAACGCTCAGGTTCTAATCCACATAAAAACGTCGGCAGTGGTAACGCTGTTATTTTTTATTGGTGGTCCTGAAAAAAACATAAGGGGTAACACTGTTGTTTTTTATTGGTCGTCCTGAAAAAAACATAAGGGGTAATACTGTCGTTTTTTATTGGTCGTCGTGAAAAAAAACATAAGGGGTAACACTGTTGTTTTTTATTGGTCATCGTGAAAAAAAAAATTAAGGGGTAACTCTATTGTTTTTTTTTGGTCGTCCTGAAAAAAACATAAGGGGTAACAATGTTGTTTTTTTTTGGTCGTCTTGAAAAAATACATAAGGGGTAACACTGTTGGTTTTTTTTGGTCGTCTTGAAAAAAAACATAAGGGGTAACACTGTTGTTTTTTTATTGGTCGTCATGAAAAAAACATAAGGCGTAACACTGTTGTTTTTTTTTGGTCGTCATGAAAAAAAACATAGGGGGTAACACTGTTGTTTTTTATTGGTCGTCCTGAAAAAAACATAAGGGGTAACAATGTTGTTTTTTTTTGGTCGTCTTGAAAAAATACATAAGGGGTAACACTGTTGTTTTTTTATTGGTCGTCATGAAAAAAACATAAGGGGTAACACTGTTGTTTTTTTTTGGTCGTCATGAAAAAAACATAAGGGGTAACACTGTTGTTTTTTTTTGGTCGTCATGAAAAAAAACATAGGGGGTAACACTGTTGTTTTTTATTGGTCGTCCTGAAAAAAACATAAGGGGTAACACTGTTGTTGTTTTTTGGTCGTCATGAAAAAAAACATAAGGGGTAACACTGTTGGTTTTTTTTGGTCGTCTTGAAAAAAAACATAAGGGGTAACACTGTTGTTTTTTATTGGTCGTCCTGAAAAAAACATAAGGGGTAACACTGTTGTTTTTTTTTGGTCGTCATGAAAAAAACATAAGGGGTAACACTTGTTTTTTATTGGTCGTCATGAAAAAAACATAAGGGGTAACACTGTTGTTTTTTATTGGTCGTCATGAAAAAAAACATAAGGGGTAACACTGTTGTTTTTTATTGGTCGTCGTGAAAAAAAACATAAGGGGTAACACTGTCGTTTTTTATTGGTCGTCATGAAAAAAAACATAAGGGGTAACACTTGTTTTTTTTGGTCGTCATGAAAAAAAACATAAGGGGTAATACTGTCGTTTTTTATTGGTCGTCGTGAAAAAAAACATAAGGGGAAACACTGTTGTTTTTTATTGGTCATCGTGAAAAAAAAAATTAAGGGGTAACACTATTTTTTTTTTTTGGTCGTCATGAAAAAAAAAAAAAGGGGTAACACTGTTGTTTTTTTTTGGTCGTCCTGAAAAAAACATAAGGGGTAACAATGTTGGTTTTTTTTTGTCCTCTTGAAAAAATACATAAGGGGTAACACTGTTGTTTTTTTATTGGTCGTCATGAAAAAAACATAAGGCGTAACACTGTTGTTTTTTTTTGGTCGTCATGAAAAAAAACATAGGGGGTAACACTGTTGTTTTTTATTGGTCGTCCTGAAAAAAACATAAGGGGTAACACTGTTGTTGTTTTTTGGTCGACATGAAAAAAAACATAAGGGGTAACACTGTTGGTTTTTTTTGGTCGTCTTGAAAAAAAACATAAGGGGTAACACTGTTGTTTTTTATTGGTCGTCCTGAAAAAAACATAAGGGGTAACACTGTTGTTTTTTTTTGGTCGTCATGAAAAAAACATAAGGGGTAACACTGTTGTTTTTTATTGGTCGTCATGAAAAAAACATAAGGGGTAACACTGTTGTTTTTTATTGGTCGTCATGAAAAAAAACATAAGGGGTAACACTGTTGTTTTTTATTGGTCGTCGTGAAAAAAAACATAAGGGGTAACACTGTCGTTTTTTATTGGTCGTCATGAAAAAAAACATAAGGGGTAACACTGTTGTTGTTTTTTGGTCGTCATGAAAAAAAAAATAAGGGGTAACACTGTTGTTGTTTTTTTGGTCGTCATGTCTATTGCACTGTCATATATAACCAGAGACATATTTTACATCAAAATCTCAGTGGGGAGTGGAGAGAGCTGTGGGCTAACCCCCTGGAGACCGGGGTTCAAGTCCGGTAGATGTCCTCTGTTGGAAGACTCTTATCTCTATTTCATGCGAATTATAAAGTCAAGTATAACCATCGTGATGAATTTCTTCTGTGTATTGATGGAGCATTGATAAGTTCGGAGGTTAACACTCTAAAACGCTCAGGTTCTAATCCACATAAAAACGTCGGCAGTGGTAACGCTGTTGTTTTTTATTGGTCGTCCTGAAAAAAACATAAGGGGTAACACTGTTGGTTTTTTTTGGTCGTCTTGAAAAAAAACATAAGGGGTAACACTGTTGTTTTTTTTGGTCGTCATGAAAAAAACATAAGGGGTAATACTGTCGTTTTTTATTGGTCGTCGTGAAAAAAAACATAAGGGGTAACACTGTTGTTTTTTATTGGTCATCGTGAAAAAAAAAATTAAGGGGTAACTCTATTGTTTTTTTTTGGTCGTCCTGAAAAAAACATAAGGGGTAACAATGTTGTTTTTTTTTGGTCGTCTTGAAAAAATACATAAGGGGTAACACTGTTGGTTTTTTTTGGTCGTCTTGAAAAAAAACATAAGGGGTAACACTGTTGTTTTTTATTGGTCGTCCTGAAAAAAACATAAGGGGTAACAATGTTGTTTTTTTTTGGTCGTCTTGAAAAAATACATAAGGGGTAACACTGTTGTTTTTTTATTGGTCGTCATGAAAAAAACATAAGGGGTAACACTGTTGTTTTTTTTTGGTCGTCATGAAAAAAACATAAGGGGTAACACTGTTGTTTTTTTTTGGTCGTCATGAAAAAAAACATAGGGGGTAACACTGTTGTTTTTTATTGGTCGTCCTGAAAAAAACATAAGGGGTAACACTGTTGTTGTTTTTTGGTCGTCATGAAAAAAAACATAAGGGGTAACACTGTTGGTTTTTTTTGGTCGTCTTGAAAAAAAACATAAGGGGTAACACTGTTGTTTTTTATTGGTCGTCCTGAAAAAAACATAAGGGGTAACACTGTTGTTGTTTTTTGGTCGTCATGAAAAAAACATAAGGGGTAACACTTGTTTTTTATTGGTCGTCATGAAAAAAACATAAGGGGTAACACTGTTGTTTTTTATTGGTCGTCATGAAAAAAAACATAAGGGGTAACACTGTTGTTTTTTATTGGTCGTCGTGAAAAAAAACATAAGGGGTAACACTGTCGTTTTTTATTGGTCGTCATGAAAAAAAACATAAGGGGTAACACTGTTGTTGTTTTTTGGTCGTCATGAAAAAAAAAATAAGGGGTAACACTGTTGTTTTTTTTTGGTCGTCATGAAAAAAACATAAGGGGTAACACTGTTGTTTTTTATTGGTCGTCATGAAAAAAACATAAGGGGTAACACTGTTGTTTTTTATTGGTCGTCATGAAAAAAAACATAAGGGGTAACACTGTTGTTTTTTATTGGTCGTCGTGAAAAAAAACATAAGGGGTAACACTGTCGTTTTTTATTGGTCGTCATGAAAAAAAACATAAGGGGTAACACTTGTTGTTTTTTTGGTCGTCTTGAAAAAAAACATAAGGGGTAACACTGTTGTTTTTTATTGGTCGTCCTGAAAAAAACATAAGGGGTAACACTGTTGTTTTTTTTTGGTCGTCATGAAAAAAACATAAGGGGTAACACTGTTGTTTTTTATTGGTCGTCATGAAAAAAACATAAGGGGTAACACTGTTGTTTTTTATTGGTCGTCATGAAAAAAAACATAAGGGGTAACACTGTTGTTTTTTATTGGTCGTCGTGAAAAAAAACATAAGGGGTAACACTGTCGTTTTTTATTGGTCGTCATGAAAAAAAACATAAGGGGTAACACTTGTTGTTTTTTTGGTCGTCATGTCTATTGCACTGTCATATATAACCAGAGACATATTTTACATCTAAATCTCAGTGGGGAGTGGAGAGAGCTGTGGGCTAACCCCCTGGAGACCGGGGTTCAAGTCCGGTAGATGTCCTCTGTTGGAAGACTCTTATCTCTATTTCATGCGAATTATAAAGTCAAGTATAACCATTGTGATGAATTTCTTCTGTGTCTTGATGGAGCATTGTTAAGTTCGGAGGTTAAAACTCTAAACAGCTCTGGTTCTAATCCCCGTAAAAACGTCAGCAGTGGTTTTTTATTGGTTGTGATGAAAAAAAACATAAGGGGTAACACTGTCGTTTTTTATTGGTCGTCGTGAAAAAAAACATAAGGGGTAACACTGTTGTTTTTTATTGGTCGTCGTGAAAAAAAACATAAGGGGTAACACTATTGTTTTTTCTTTTTGGTCGTCATGAAAAAAAAAAAAAAGGGGTAACACTGTTGTTTTTTATTGGTCGTCCTGAAAAAAACATAAGGGGTAACAATGTTGTTTTTTTTTGGTCGTCTTGAAAAAATACATAAGGGGTAACACTGTTGTTTTTTTATTGGTCGTCATGAAAAAAACATAAGGGGTAACACTGTTGTTTTTTTTTGGTAGTCATGAAAAAAAACATAAGGGGTAACACTGTTGTTTTTTATTGGTCGTCCTGAAAAAAACATAAGGGGTAACACTGTTGTTTTTTATTTGTCGTCATGAAAAAAACATAAGGGGTAACACTGTTGTTTTTTATTGGTCGTCATGAAAAAAAACATAAGGGGTAACACTGTTGTTTTTTATTGGTCGTCGTGAAAAAAAACATAAGGGGTAACACTGTCGTTTTTTATTGTTCGTCGTGAAAAAAAACATAAGGGGTAACACTGATGTTTTTTATTGGTCGTCCTGACCCTAACCCTGACCCTAAAAAAAAAACACAAGGGGTAACACTGTCTTTTTTATTTGTCGTCATGGAAAAAAACATAAGGGGTAACACTGTTGTTTTTTATTGGTCGTCATGAAAAAAAACATAAGGGGTATCACTGTCGTTTTTTAATGGTCGTCATGAAAAAAAACATAAGGGGTAACACTGTTGTTTTTTATTGGTTGTCATGAAAAAAAACATAAGGGTTAACACTGTTGTTTTTTATCGGTCTTCATGAAAAACAACATAAGGGGTAACACTGTTGTCTTTGTCAAATAAAATATAAGTTATTTTTTATTGGTTGTCATGAAAAAAAACATAAGGGGTAACACTGTCGTTTTTAATTGGTCGTCATGAAAAAAAACAAAAGGGGTAACACTATTGTTTTTCATTGGACGCCATGAAAAAAAACGTAAGGGGTAACACTTGTTTTTTATTGGTCGTCATGAAAAAAAACATAAGGGGTAACACTGTTGTTTTTTATTGGTCGTCATGAAAAAAAACACAAGGGGTAACACTGTCGTTTTTTATTTGTCGTCATGAAAAAAAACAGAAGGGGTAACACTGTTGTTTTTTATTGGTCGTCATGAAAAAAACCATAAGGGGTAACACTGTTGTTTTTAATTGGTCGTCATGAAAAAAAACAAAAGGGGTAACACTATTGTTTTTTATTGGACACCATGAAAAAAAACATAAGGGGTATCACTGTCGTTTTTTAATAGTCGTCATGAAAAAAACCATAAGGGGTAACACTGTTGTTTTTTATTGGTCGTCATGAAAAAAAACATAAAGGGTAACACTTGTTTTTTATTGGTCTTCATGAAAAACAACATAAGGGGTAACACTGTTGTTTTTCTTTGGTCGTCATGAAAAAAAACACAAGGGGTAACACTGTCGTTTTTTATTTGTCGTCATGAAAAAAAACAGAAGGGGTATCACCGTCGTTTTTTAATGGTCGTCATGAAAAAAAACATAAGGGGTAACACTGTTGTTTTTTAATGGTCGTCATGAAAAAAAACATGGGGGGTAACACTGTTGTTTTTTATTGGTCTTCATGAAAAACAACATAAGGGGTAACACTGTTGTTTTTCTTTGGTCGTCATGAAAAAAAACACAAGGGGTAACACTGTCGTTTTTTATTTGTCGTCATGAAAAAAAACAGAAGGGGTAACACTGTTGTTTTTTATTGGTCGTCATGAAAAAAAACATAAGGGGTATCACTGTCGTTTTCTAATGGTCGTCACGAAAAAAAACATAAGGGGTAACACTGTTGTTTTTTAATGGTCGTCATGAAAAAAAACATAAGGGGTAACACTGTTGTTTTTATTGGTCTTCATGAAAAACAACATAAGCGGTAACACTGTTGTCTATGTCAAATAAAATATAAGTCGTTTTTTATTGGTCGTCATGAAAATTAACATAAGGGGTAACACTGTCGATATTCATCAAATCAAACATAGGGGGTAACACTGTTGTTTTTTATTGGTCGTCATGAAAAAAAACATAAGGGGTAACACTGTTGTCTTTGTCAAATAAAATATAAGTCGTTTTTTATTGGTCGTCATGAAAAAAAACATAAGGGGTAACACTGTTGTTTTTTATTGGTCGTCATGAAAAAAAACATAAGGGGTAACACTGTTGTCTTTGTCAAATAAAATATAAGTTGTTTTTTATTGGTCGTCATGAAAAAAAACGTAAGGGGTAACACTGTTGTTTTTAATTGGTCTTCATGAAAAACAACATAGGGGGTAACACTGTTGTCTTTGTCAAACAAAATATAAGGGGTAACACTGTCGTTTTTTATCAGTCGTCATGAAAAAAACAATAAGGGGTAACACTGTCGTTTTTTATTGGTCGTCATGAACAAACACATAAGGGAAATAATAGAAAAACACACATACATTTTAATGTCATGTATATCCTCTTTATTGATGATTGATCATTGTGTATTGTCATCGCCTCAGACGTGCAGTGGAGTGTACTCTGCCTAACCTACTGGAGACCGCGGTTCAATTTCTGTGGAAAACACAATATCTTTAATTTGACTGTTGTTTTTTATTGGTCGTCATGAAAAAAAACATAAGGGGTAACACTGTTGTCTTTGTCAAATAAAATATAAGGGGTAACACTGTCGTATTTTATTGGTCGTCATGAAAAAAAACATAAGGGGTAACACTGTTGTCTTTGTCAAATAAAATATAAGGGTTAACACTGTTGTTTTTCATCAGTCATCATGGGAAGAAAACATAGTGTAACACTGTCGTTTTTATCAAATGAAACGTAAAGGGTAACACTGTATAGAATAGAATAGAATAGAAACACACACACACACACACACACACACACACACACACACACACACACACACACACACACACACACACACACACACACACACACACACACACAATCAGATGGATCCGACCGGGATTTCCGTTGCGATGGGTTTCCTCCATCAGCGACTTATACAATAAACAAATTATCTAAAACAAAACCCCTCTTTCATTTTAAAATAATAGTATGCAAATATGTTGAATAGGCCTCCATCTTTGTTATATTTTTAAAATGTTCCTATATACCCTATTTTATAGCTTACACACTGATATTTTAAAACAGGAATGCGAAATGCGAAATGCATCCTGGGATATTTAACGGTCCCAAGTCCACACCATGGACATATTGGGCTAGCCCCACAAGGAAGAAAAATAATCTCCGTCCAACAGAGAAACACTCTGAGCATGCGCATTTCAATGTTCCAGTCCAATACACATTGCATTGGGCTGGTGGGGCTAGAGCCCCTCTTGCACCTCCAGACGAACTCAGCCGGAAGAGGCAAGCCAGGGTCGACTAAAAATTAAATAAAAGCGCCAAACTTGTTATTTGATAGTACTCTCTGGGGAGATAATTTTTTTAACATATATATATATATATATATATATATATATATATTATATTTTTTATATATATTTTTTTTTTCATTTTAATTTTCTTTTCTTTTTTTCTTGTGAGAGTAGCGACTTGCCCCTAATGACCAGTCGCCACTGGTCATTCTGACAGGGGACATTTAGAATTGTCGGTCCTCCTCATTCTTTTCCGGTCAATGACCGGTAATAACCGACAACGGAAACTCTGCTATAAACCGGCCTAACTTTCACCGTCAACACCGAACCCCTTCTTCTTTGCACGGCTGTCAACTTCCGGAACATTCGCTAGTTAGATTTTCTCAAACAGCAGTTTCAAGTACGGGTAGCATAGAACTAACGTTAGCCAAGTGGGGGCTCCATGATTGCTAAATCTAACGAGAGAGGTAAAATTGCCATTAAGGAAGGAAAGCATAGTATGCCTTGCGACTGTGCTTCGCAGTATGCCTTGCGAAACCCAGTATGCCTTTCGAAACACCTCGTGATTGGTCGATGAAACACTACCAGGAACGCCTAAAGGGCGGTCTTGTGTCATGATGGAAACGCCCAAGCCTGCAGCTGGACCCTTCTCAGGCAAACAGAGCCAAGCCAGGCCAGAGTATCACAGTGGAAAAGGACCACAGGTGTTCTGGGACATTTCGATAACCAAAACCCAATAGCTTTAACAATTCAAAACATTAAGGCAGTATGATCTCTGCCGCAGACCTGCCCACTTCCCTCTCTGCTTCCAAGCTGTTTATCCCTGCTGCTTACAGCAGCAAAGGGCTCGGCTTTAATTTATTTCAGGCAGTGCCGCCGCTCCCATAACGCGCACTACGCGCTGCGCGTAGGGCCTCAAGTCCTGAGGGGGGCCCCAAAAAACAACAACAACAACAACAACAACTCTTACTTGTATACTTCTGGTTTTAAGTTTGTATTTATGGATAACTATTTAATTTAAAAGATTTTGGACATTCCAATACTTGTGTGCAGGGCCGACGGACTACGGGGGAAAGTGAGACAGTTGTGGGGGTGCCCAAGGCAGAGGGGGGGCCCATGGCAATAAAAAAAAAAAAAAATTGAATTATCCACCAGCCCATAGTGTTAGGACTCGTTGCACACGGCCATGTATGCTCCCCCCCCCCCCCCCCCCCGTCAACAATTGTTCGCTAATCCCCCCCCCCCCCGTCAACAATTCAGCGCAGGGGGCTGGTAGGGGGAATTCGGGGGGAGGGGGCCCATAAAGGAGTTATGCTTAGGGCCCCAAAATAGCTAGCAGCGGCACTGATTTCAGGTAATTGTTTCCTCCCTGTTTTTCTGCTCCTTAGCGTCTAAAAGTGAGTGCATTTTATTTCAGTTTTGTTTGATGAGTATAGCTTTGCTGTCTAGCCCACTTTTAGATTTGCTTCATTATTTCCTGCCGCAGCCGCAGCCAAACAGGAGTGTTTTTTATCCGCGTTTCTTAAATTGCAATTTCTACTGTGGATAAAGGACTCATCATTTGTTTGATTTATGAAGTTTCTTGGTGGTTGGAGTGGTACGCAACCACTTGATGCAAGGGCTCCGCTACATAGAGTAGGAGTTACGCGCATACCGGAAAGCAGCGTGAACACACCTACACACCCACGCACACACAGACCCACACAGCCTGCCTTCACCCCGTCCTCACAGGAGAGCAAGGCGAACGCACATGCACAAACACTAACGCACAAATAACATGCACTCGTGCACATTGGTAAATGGCCATGACAAATGGCCATTTCACACCTCTCAGCATACGGTAATATTAATAAAACTATCGAGTCGAGACAAAATTAAAATGTAGTGTAATTAAACACCCTTGATCATCGTAACAGGATGAATCAAACATTGATCATTCAACTATTAAAAGCAGACCGGCTAAAGTTGGACTTTATCTTTTAATCTAAGTTATACTCAGTGGATTTATAATTATTGTCATCCTACTTGAAATTCGGCATCCATAATGTGATGCATTGCACATAAAATTCAAACTTTGCCATGTATGCTGGAAAGAGGGCGAATAATATAAGACAAATAAAAATAAGGTAGCAGCATTAATATAAATGTATATTCAAAGATGCTCCTCCCATTCCGAAAAAGGACACGCATTTCTGTGAAGCACCTAGTAGGCCTACAGATCAACTTTAACAGGGCTGCAAATAAATGTTCTATGCTCATTCATAGACACTTTACCATCGTCGGACCTTCCTGCTGAGACCACATGAATAACTGCAGCAGAGAATATAAAGTCGGATTCTCAATTTAGGCTAAAAAAAACAAAAGACAAAAATTTTTTTTTTGTGGTTTTGTCTTCGACACTGAGTGAGGAAAGATACAATGAATTGAAGTCCTTTATTATAATAGGATGATTCTATCCACAGAGAGTTAAATACATATTTGACTTGAGCACAAATTGATTTAAGCATTTGCTTGCTAAGTAATTAATGGATGCAGTTGTAAATGCTTTTTGGGAAAACGTTGGCTCATTGGAAAAAACACATTTCAGAATTTATCGAAATGGTACTGAATAATTAACAATTTAATCTACAACAATTTGAACGCATATATAAAATGACTTGTGTGAACTAATCCGACTATGACGCATGTTGTGCACTGTCTTCATCTTCTATACGGGAAGAAGGTATGCTTTATAATAGCAAATGCTAACCACGTTACGGTTAACTCCCACCAAATGCAGTGAGGTAGGCCCCACCACTGCCTGGTGGCACATCCCATTAATTTCCAATTTAGCAAAATGAGTCGCAGCGAGCAAGATGGATGTGGTCGGGGTTAGCACTGCTGTGTTTGCCAGCCTAGAATTAGCATAAAGTGGGCTCAGCTACAACTTTATGCTAATAACTGCCTCCAGTGCAATTCACCTGGATGGCAAACCACTGAACCAACTTGTCACAACCTTTGCAGTCAAAAGTCAAACGATGACGCTGGATTCATGCCGTATTTCTACCTTTAACGTCTTTCAATTTAGACTTTTTTTGTTTTTACTGACTGATGGCATAAGGGCATGAGGGAAGGTTTTTATGTAACGTATGTATCCAGGCGAAGCACTTTATCTTATTTTATCAAATCCACTATTAATACATGTAACTATACGAACCATTGTAACAGTCATTCCAGCCTACAAAACAGTCCAAGTAATATACTGTATCTAACACCATCTAATCATCCGTACAGTGAACAACAAAGGTATCTTGTAATTATCCTCCAGATAGCATGGCTATGAGAGCCTTTTTCAGTAACGGTGGGCCAAGAGTCAACTGGAAAATTGGTCCGGGATCGAGCAAGAGAGTCTCTTGGGAGTCGATTAAAGTGGCAGAATATACAAATGATGTTGTGTTCTATGATTATAGTGTTATGAAATAGTTTTTTTTTGCCTGGTGCATTGCTTTGTGGGTTTAAAGTGTTATTGTTCAGTTGGCTGGAGGCTGTTTATGTCTGTGTGATGAACTGTCAGCTTAGAAAGAGCGTGAGCTATCACACCGTCAGAGAACATTATGACTGCAAGTAATTTCTTCTCCTTGTGTCAATGCATCGGAACAATAGGAAATACTCCATTGGATTTCTGGTTATAGACACATATACATTATCTATTATGAAGCTATAGACGTCAGTGTTGTGCAAAACTCTAGTTCATGTGTATGTGGAAAAACATGATTGAAAGAATTCATTCCATCATTCATTAAATTACACTTAATTATACTCCACAGAAATTATCTACAAAAATGGCTGATAGGCATAAATAACATTAGCATTTTTTTAATACAGCCTTATTATGAAGCACTACAGAGAAACATATGATTATAACATATTCAAAAAAAGGTCAGACCAACTCAAATATGCAGCACCTACTTGTGTATAACAGATTCAAAATATATTACATAAAAAATAGCCAGACTATGTTCATTGGGACATACATGGGGTATGGTTTGACATTTGAATGTCTGGATACTGCATTAATGCTCAGCATTTATTCCCGTGGCTCAGTGTGTCAAAACATAAATTCAGGAGACTTTTGAGACACGCACAGGGGTTTGACAGGTTTTTTTTTTTTTCAAGGGAATTTCAGGGCACTGGGGCCATTTGCATGTTAACTCCACGCAGGTACTCTGGAGATAATGAGTTTGTTTTGAGACACTATTGCAACCTTGTGTGCAGGGGGGAAATTCCCAGACATACATGCTAAAGCAAGACGCAGTAATTGGGTGGCGGGAAATTAAATAAAAAGGGGGGGTTGGGCAGTTTAGTTATTCCCTCAATTGAATTACATTACATTACATTTGTTTAGCAGATGCCTTTGTCTGGAGCGTGTTTCCTGGGCTCCCCCGGAAACACGCAAGCAGCTGCAGCGTTTCTTGGGGTTCGCCAACTTCTACCGGTGCTTCATCAGAGGCTTCAGCTCCATCGCGTCCCCCCTCTCGGCCCTCACCTCACCCAAGGTCCCCTTCTGTTGGTCTAAGGGTGCACTCACACTAGGCCACCTGGCCGTGGCCGTGGCCGTTTTCACACCTAACCGTGCTCAAATCTGCCAGTGTGAGTGTGGCCAGGCTGGCCAGGCCAGGCCAACTTGGCCACTTGGGAGAGGTGTGCTGCTACGGTACGGATGTATTTTGGAGAATCCGCGACCGTATGCAAAGTCGAGGACACCACCGAACAATGGCCCAGTGTCGGGACAAATATTATATTATTATGGTCCATGCAGCGGACGCTTGGTGATGACGTGTTACGACGTGATGACGTATGTACAAGAGCCTACCGTGGCCAGGCCAAAGTTGCGACGGCCAACGGCCACGGCAAGATGGCCTAGTGTGAATGCAGGCCAGAGAACAATGGGGCCAGTTGAGCACGGTTAGGTGTGAAAACGGCCAACGGCCACGGCCAGATGGCCTAGTGTGAGTGCACCCTAACGAGGCACAAAACTCCTTCGAGACCCTCAAGACCCGCTTCACCATCGCCCCCATCCTTCAGATCCCCGAACACGACCGGCAGTTCATTGTGGAGGTGGACGCATCCGGTGTGGGAGTAGGGGCGATTCTCTCCACCGACCAGAAGATCCACTCCTGCGCCTTTTTCTCTCGCTGTCTAACCCCCTAGGAGAGAAACTACGATATCGGCAACAGGGAGCTTCTGGCGGTGAAGCTGGCCTTGGAGGAGTGGAGCCACTGGTTAGAAGGAACCAAGGTTCCGTTTTTGGTCTGGACTGATCACCGGAACCTAGAGTATAACCGGTCCACCAAGAGGTTGAACTCCAGACAGGCCCGCTGGTCACTGTTCTTCGACTGGTTCAACTTCACCTTGTCCTATCGACCAGGTTCTCGTAACCTAAAACCTGATGCTCTCTCCCGACAGTTCCCTGAGTGTCCCGATGAGACGGTCAAGCCTTCCACCATCGTCCCAGACTTCTGCCTTGTTGCTTCCATCACCTGGGAGATAGAGGAGAAGGTACGAACCGCCACTGTGGACAAGCCAGCTCCCAGTTCCTGTCCCCCTGACCGCCTGTTTGTACCATCACACCTCCATTCTGACGTGCTCCAGTGGGGCCATGCTTCCCGGCTCACCTGCCATCCCGGCATCCAGTGGACCTGGGACTTCCTGCGACGGCGCTTCTGGTGGCCGTCACTGGAAGAGGATGTCCGGGCCTCATCAACGCGTGTCCTGTTTGTAACCAGAATAAGACCTCTCGCCGCCCACCTGCCGGCTTCCTGCACCCCTTGCCCATCCCCCATCGTCCCTGGTCGCATATCTCTCTGGACTTTGTGAGTGGTTTGCCTGCATCCAAGGGCCACACCGTCGTCCTTACCCTCGTAGATCGATATAGTAAGTTGGCCCATTTCATCCCCCTTACTAAACTCCCCTCTGCCAGGGAGACTTCAGAACTGCTCCTCCACCACGTCTTCCGCCTCCATGGGTTACCTACAGATGTCGTCTCTGACCGGGGGCCCCAATTCACCCAATTCTGCAGCCTAGTCGGGGCTACCGCCAGTCTGTCTTCCAATGGAAAGACCGAGAGGGTCGATCAAGATCTGGAGACCAAACCCGTCCAGGAGAGTCCTCTGGCTCCTCCCGTTCCGCCCCCTCCTCCCCCTCAGCTCGTCGACGGAGGTCCGGTGTTTACTGTCCGGCGTCTCCTCCGCTCCCGCCGCCGTGGACGTGGGGTCCAGTATCTGGTGGACTGAGGGGGTCCGCAGGAGTGCTCCTGGATCCCGGCTCGCTTCATCATGGACTTCCGTCTCATCTCTGACTTCCACCGGTCCCATCCTGACCAACCTGCCCCGTCCTCTCGTCCGACCGCTACGGTTCCATCTGCGGGAGGTTCTTCTGACCTCCCGAGGAGAAGGCACTCAGATGTCGCGTCCTCCTTGTCTACAGATGACACAGTCTCCGATGCCTCGGAGGACTTCTAACCCTCCACCGGGCCCCCTCCACCCTCCCAGTTCGATCTAGGACGTCTGGAGCCGTCCCTTACCGGGGGGGGGTACTGTCATGATCCGCCCCTGGTTTTCCCATTCACCTGCCGGCAACCCTGATCTCCCCTAATTAACCGAACCACCTTCACCTGTGCTCCCCCTATAACAGTCCTCTCCTTTCACTCAGTCCGTTCCAGATTGTCTCTTGTTTCATTCATAACTTTCCCGCAACCCCCGATTGACTTTGTCTACTCCACTCTGCCTGTTAACGAACCCTCGCCTGTCTGACCTCCTGCCTGCCGTCCAGTCCCTGCCGGTCTGTCTGCTCCTCTGTCCCCGTCTCCTGATCCACCTGCCTGACTTCCTGTTATCGACCCTTCGCCTGCCTGACCTCCCTCCCGACATCGAGTCCCTGTCGGCCTGTCTGCTCTCCAGTACCCGACTCCCGATCTGCTCTTCTGCCCTCCCGTTGCCGACTCTTCGCCTGCTGACCCACCGATGATTCCCTGCCCACCTGTCGGTGACTTTACTGTCTGCTCTCTGCCTACCCGATCCTGTACCAGAATAAATCCTTGAAACTGTCCTACAACTGTCATCTGTCTGTGCATTTGGGTTCTGCCTAACCCCCCCGTTACACATAAAGTGCATTTGATTTTGAAGATTAACCCCCAAAAAATGCAAAAATAATTTGAGTGCATTCGCTCAAAAGAGAGAATATTCTTCAATAATGTTATTTTCACTTTCCCTACCGTGCATTCCACTTAGCCCAGTAAATAGGGCCGTTGCCTATTTGGAGTATGCGCTGAGTCCCCTCGAATGGTTTGATCACCATGTTGTTGACATTGGCGTCCGCATCGTCACCCAAGAGGTCCCAGGGGCTTGTACACTGTCTACGAAAATGGCCATCCCATAATAACAGTGCTCAGGTACTTTGATGAGGCTGAAGAGGGTGCTTATAATGCTGTGCTATTGCCGCCAGAGAAGCCGCTGCGATTTGGAGAGACCATTTTGTTTTTGATTGCGTGCTAGCAATCAAAAGAATTGGTCCTCAGGCCATTTATTTAGAGGGCATCTAAATAAATACGATTTGAGGAAAATGAAAAACCAAAACAGAAGTCACGGCACTAAAAAGGTTGAATGGCTGCTTATCAGAGGACTGTTGTCTGAGAAAAATAAACACAAGGTCTGAATCATATTGTGTTCTACACTGTGGGACATAAGTACTAGCGACCATGGTGGCATGAGGGCCAAACACATGGATGCAAAGACTAGGAGCAAGAACGCCGGCATCAACCCAAATGAAAACCAAGAGGCATGAATGGAGTTTGCTACATAAAGTGTGCCATTGAGGATTCTAGCTACCGGCGTGCTGAGTCGACCTATCACCAACCTGCTTGTGCCTTCGTAACACAAAAACACCTGCGCGTGCACACACACATAGACACATGGGAATTTGAACCTAAAGCTATCAACAGCTTTATCTTCGTCATTCTGTTTATTTGGTCTCTCTCTCTCTCTCTCTCTCTCTCTCTCTCTCTCTCTCTCTCTCTCTCTCTCTCTCTCTCTCTCTCTCTCTCTCTCTCTCTCTCTCTCTCTCTCTCTCTCTCTCTCTCTCTCTCTCTCTCTCTCTCTCTCTCTCTCTCTCTCTCGCTCCACCCTCGTTTCACTCCTCTTTGGTTCCCCCACTTTTTCTCTGAATGGGAGCTTAGCAGCGGGGACTCTGACACTCCCTGTCACCCCCCCCCCCCCCCCCCCCCCCCCCACACACACACATATACACCCACCCAGGGGCCAACGGCTTCTGAAAACTCATTCTATCTCCCTGGCCCCGCCGTTTAATTTCCGCGTGGCTTATAAATTCTCTATTTACCTCTGATTCGCCCCCACCACTTACTCTGAATATGTAGAAATGATAAGAGTCTCTTGCCTCTCCATTGCGGAGAATGACACGAATGAGAATTCACAGAGTTGGGGGCATCACTGTCTCTGAAATGGCCAAATAGCTATTTGAAAGACATGGACTTCAGTTCACCTTTTAAACCCTTCTCGCCGATATGAGAGGTATGAATAATCTGAAATATGACAAACACAAAGATTTCAGAGTTCTGACCTGTCGTGAGTATATATCAAAAATATATATACATATATATATATATATATATGTATATATAGTGCTGACAACTGTTGTTCTGTGACCTAAGTCATATATAACTATGTGCTTCTGGTCCACTGTGATTCCTCTTGACTTTCCCTTTCATTTCACTTTGGTTCACAGTGCTTCACTCTCACACTATGCTACACAGGAGGCTAGGTTTCTTAAAGTATGCCCACTGCTCTTCATCTAACTGAGCAAGAGAAATAGGCGGTACTCTTATATGGTGAGCAGCAGCAGCAAACACGCATCGTATGACCCAGAGGTTTTGGAGGCTTTAATCTTTAGGTCGGTCAAGCATCGCAGTTATTTAGCAGATACTGTATTGTCTGCCAGGAGTCTCTTGACATCCCGTGGGGTAAGGAATTGAGGTTTAGGATATAGATTTGACATCAATCAATGCGTTTGGTTTGAGGTGGTGTCGGCCCCGTTTAGCCTAAAGGTGCGTTCACACCAAAAAGCAAAGCGAATATTCTACTTTCTTTGGCGAAGTTGCGGACTGCAAACTTTTCTCGTGCGAATGATTCAGCATTGAGCTAAATTTGCGGGAAAGTTAAAATATTTCAACTTTGCTTTTTCAATTTTGCATCGTTCGAGCAAGTAGGTTCACGCGAAATACGCGTGAACCATGTCGTTCGCACCACGTCCTTCAAGCCATCCGCAAATATGTATTTCTATTTTAATCTTTGCATTTACTTCGTATGTAATCGTGACACGCCTTTGCTTTTGGTGTGAGCACACGGTTAGACAACATCCCCCTCCCCATGGGACTCATGTATCACCTCAGGTTCATCACAAACACCCGTTGTTTCCCAAATGTATTGAAAGATTTTTGAATGTTTTATCCTTTTTATTGAAGAGTAAGACAGGAAGGTATAGGAGATAGAGGGGGGGACATTCAGCAAAGGACCACAGTCAGGAATCAAACCCTGGTCACTTCACTGGGGGGCGCCCCTCCCAAATGTGTTTAAATGTGCGTTTACATTTAAACATTAAAAGTTTTTTTTTTATCAAAAAACACCCTGATGATGCTCTTGTTTCTTTGTGGTTCTCTGAAAGATGGCTCACAGATGATCCATTTCTGTCAGGTTTTGCTCATCATCAAAACGAGAGTGAAATCCGTGCACACACTGCACAGATGCCCCTTGGTTTACATCAGTGTTACCATATTATAGCAAACACACTCGTTAAAGCAGTTGGCTTTAGACGAGGGTCCGGGAGAACGAGAGAGAGAGAGAGTGCACCTGCTGTGACCCATACCGAGCTAAATTCATTGTTTAACACACCATGAACACACGTTGAATTTACTTAGACGTGCAAAATGTTGCCGTCTAAGTAAAACGCTCTAATATTGCAAATTCCTCGCAAGGTTTTGTGTGTTTTTTTTTGGAAATTGACCCGTGTAAGCCGTTGTTTTATTTGTTTCAGAAGTGAGCAAGTTCAATATACATTTATTAAATTATTAATTTGAGTCTCTTCTTAGTTTGACACAACACGCGTGGGAACCGTGTTGTGGAAAACCATAAAACGACGATGATGAGTGACAATAAGCTGCATCGCGTCACCACTGGGCACCATGGTCCATTTAATAGGCGATGAGCCCCATAAGCTAGGAAGACGCTATTAAAGCTGTAATAAAAGTATCAGTGCATTTCTCCACTGCAAAGTTTTGCGAAAGCATTATGTTGCCCCCCAGAGCAATTATTTCCACGCCGTCCTCAGTGTGGGAGTGTCACCTAGGTGGAGTGTGCAAGCCACCTAGTTGGTGTGTAGCATGGCCTCAGCTACATAAGCATATGTTCAAAACGCATGTATTTGTCTGAAATACATGCTCCTGCCCCACTCAGCTGCATATCACTCAAATAGGAATATAGCACACATCCTTTGCACAATCTCTCTCCGCAAAAAGCAGCCACTGGCACTAGAACTCTGCTGGAACTCTGTTAATAAAGCAGCCTGATGCTTTTCACCAAGGGAAAAAGGTTCCTGACCTTATCTGTGCACACAGACCTTTAACCTCTCGCAGGGTTCTTTCACGTACATATGGTTCTGGTAACAGCATATGGGTTCAAGCAAACTGCACCTCTTCTGTCGGTTTTTGTAGGTGTAATGCTATATTGTAAATCTCTCAGCAGGCAAGATAGAATAGATGACATTTCTCCAATTTAGCCAGAATTCTAAATCCTATCCATGGGGATACTTTTAGAACTGTCATTCCATGAACGTAACATATGGCCTTTTCTTTTTAATTATACAGTGTTACCTTTGGCACATCCCTCTGGAGTGCCACTGACAACATCAGTTCATGCACTGGAGGAAACAGCAGACTCATTTGTAAGGTTTCTGCCAGAAGTGAATTCTGGATCTGCAACAATCTATTACTTGACTGTGACCGTGAACTGTACAGTGTGAAACAAAACTAAAGGTGATAAATACAAACTGGGATGCACTTTTTGAGAAACTGCAACTTTGATGCATTCATAAAGTAGCAGTAAATTGTAAAATCCTAGTGAATTCATAATTTATTGAACACTGTTTCCCATCTATATATATTAATAATTTCATAAATGGTAAGGGAACGATCTGCAAACTATTTACATGTGTTAAAATGGCGGTGCTTGAACCTGGGTATCCAGAACTGATCAGCCACTGAGACACTGACTATGGTTTGGTTAGAGTCTGTAGGACTTGAACTGGTCTAAAGTGCTGAAGGACAGCAGCACTCCCTACTGGATCGCTGGCTAACATATAGTTGGAGGGCAAAAATGACATTACATAACATTCTCATGATATTGTTACGCTTCAACATTAACAAGCCTAAAGACTACTTTGGAGCCGACGTCTCCATAACTTATAACCGGCAGCTACCACCAAACGTCTCGAACGTACCACCGAGACCCCTGTCATCAGATGGTCAAAGTTTAAATTGACATTTACAATTCACATGACTCTAACGGGACGTTTGGTCTCTATGGTGACCGACCTCAGCACAAGCTTAACCCGGGAGCTAATCATCACTGTTCACGATCTGCTCCGAGTTTGTACAAATGACATGGTTTCCGAAAATCGATTTGGTTTCCAAGGGGAGCGTTCTCGACTGAACCGAGGTCTGCAGTGGAGGTGAACGGCAGCGTTCGCCACTAGAGACACCTGCTGCCCTCTGGACAGGGGTTATAATTGACATCACAGTTCCCATAACATCGGTCGATTTCCACTGTTCCAGTATGTTTCCATGGAGACCGGATTCAGAAGGAGTTGAACCAAGGTCTCCAGATCATCATAAACATCGTCTCCCTCCACTGGCCCACAGAAATGCTGGCTAGCATCTGGTCAGGGCTTATACTTGACTTAACAATTCCAATGACCTAGTTACCTT
Organism: Gadus macrocephalus; assembly: GCF_031168955.1. Classification (NCBI taxonomy): domain Eukaryota; kingdom Metazoa; phylum Chordata; class Actinopteri; order Gadiformes; family Gadidae; genus Gadus; species Gadus macrocephalus. Next base: position 7,614,801 of record NC_082403.1, read on the forward strand.
TCCAAAAACGCATCATTACGTTACCATGCTGCAGACCATAAACAGGACCGAGACCCAGGTCTCCAGAGACGATAAACCACAATTCTCCCTCCCCGTCAGTAGTAATAGTTGAAAATACAATTCATATGACATTGTTCAATTTAAAAAATGATGGATTGGCACAGATTAAGGTACCCACCCTGCAATATCTTTAAATAGGTTCATGCATCTGGATTTATTCTGGATACCAAAAAAAAATTTATTCATTTTGCCATTTGATTTATAATCACTAATATTCATCCATAGTGGAAGAGCGGACTGTGATACATTAAACCGGCATTCTATTAGCAAATTGCAGAGGGCTCCCTCCCACGCATGTGTTATTACATTTTCCCTGAACAAGTGTGGTACTGTCCCACACGGCTCTCTTGTTTTCGACCGTATAAAGACGGTCCGACATGTCCAGGGTAAAGACATGGGGGCCATGTTAAACGAGGCACAATCTTACATTGGAGCCGTACAATTAAAAATGTAAACAAAAGTACACACATGACAGCGGTAGAGCTTTAGTAGGTGATATCATATTTAACATAAAAAAATAAAAGATAATTACAATGACAATGTTTAGAATGCTGTGCCGTCCTGTTCTTGGTTGTAGTAGTAACCACCTCTTTCAACACTGCAGTGTAATTGCCTATTACCAAGAGGAGGCAGCGAACATAAAAAACAAAATGGAGTGTAGACAACGATGCATGATTCCTTTTGTCAAGATGGCCACGGCTGAGCAACAAGCCCCTAGTTAATGTCCCAAATATGTCTTCTTCTTCTAAAAGTTGAGCAGAGGTCTGATCGAGAAAAACACCCAAATGCGATAGTTACAAAACAGAAGATAAAGAATAATGCCCCAGCTAAAAGCTTTTGTGTTTCTCTAAGAGGCATTTTCCACAGGAAAAAAAGATAAAGCTATTGACTGCAATGGCCAGATGCTCCATACAAAGGCATCTCTTTGTCTGTTTGTGTGTTACCTTTGAAAAGCTTAGAAATTTAGTTTGGAAAAACCTGAAATGCAAATGTGTACTTGTGCGGTGTGACACAATAGTGAAAGAATACCAATAACTATCCAACCTTACAAACATGTATCATTGATGGAGGACACTCCAATTGTGGAAAAGCTATTGTTAAAGAAAGTTTATACTAATTGTCTAGTTGAAAGAATGAGAGAGAGAGAGAGAGAGAGAGAGAGAGAGAGAGAGAGAGAGAGAGAGAGAGAGAGAGAGAGAGAGAGAGAGAGAGAGAGAAAGAGAAAGAGAAAGAGAGAGAGAGAGAGAGAGAGAGAGAGAGAGAGAGAGAGAGAGAGGGGCTTAGTCCAGTGCAATTAGTTTATGTGGCAATACAATTTGAGTTTACCCAGAATGAAAGCATTGCCATTAAAGTCGAACACAGCAACATTTCGAGTGACTCATTTGTGATGGCTGCTGTCTAAGTAGTCGGAATGAAAGGAAATGCATGAAGAGCAGTTTACAGGAAGGTATTAAGGAGTGGATTTATTTTTGCCTTGGTTTCTAACCTCAGAAGGACCTCTTTGGTCTACTCTACAGTCTTCTATGATTTAATTCATCTAATTAGTTGTAAGCCCTGCCTTACAGGCGCAGTTAGTAGAATTTAGTGGCATCTATTTGACCAAACTTGGTGGAAATTAAATTTCTCCATAATCTTTATATAGTCCTCCTTCTCCCTTTTTTTTTTTTTAAAAAAGGGGGGTAATTTATTTTCTCTCTCTTGATTCTCATAATTTCTCTCATGATTGAGAGATTAACATTTTGAGAAAAATTTGTTATGAAAAAATTATAGTCATTATAGTATACTTGTAAGATATGACATGAATAGATGTACGCACTAAATAACTAAATGCTTTTAATAAATCTATCAAGGAACCTCATTCCTTGACAATGGGTGCTCTATGCTTTCTTGTGTCCTATTTCCTTCCTAAGGGTTTTGGACTCAGGATTAGGTTAAAACTAGCTTTCTTTTTCTTAAATGTGTCAGAGAAATGACAGACTTAAACAAATATCTGTCTTGGCAATCATGCCTGTCATTTATTGACTAACAGTCTATGACTAACAGATAGCCTCCTGTTTTTGATTTCTAAACTTGAGGAGGCAACGATTGCACAAAGTATTTTCCATTAATTGGCCCATTTTATGATAATGCACTATATGTTAATATAAATCATAGTCAAATATGTATGAATGTTTTGTTAGAATGTTGGATACAAAAACACTGACATCTTAAATTCCAGAAAATAAATCACCACATTTCATAGCCCTAGGCGTCCAGTTCTTTCATTTAACTTAACCAATTCTCTCTCCTGATAAATGCCAGGAACAGAAATTATCCCTGTAAGATTGAGTGTTGTCTGTAGTCATAGTAACCATATAACTATGATGAAACCCTCAGCAAGGCTCCACGGGGGGGTCACAGGGGTCTAGCAGAGTGTGTCCAAGTGGGGGCTGGTTGTGCAACACTCTTTCATATCCGGCAGGATATGACGGCAGGCATCACAGACGGTAGGTTCAAAATAACCCCAGACATCTGTCAAGTAGTTTTGACAACAGGGAGAATGTGCAGGTTTTTGACATTCAGAATTGGTCCTGTCAAAATAGACCCAGGGACTATCATTGGCACAGATAGGCAAAGTTTTGCGTCGTTTGCTTGGTTGACCTGACTGATGGCACTTTATGTCTGTTGTATTTTCAATCCTACTTAATCAGAAACCAAAGGAAAATCAGCACTCACGCAGAATGATTTACTTCGCAACGAGGTGTTCATTACTAGAACCGCACCTTGGCATTATGTCAATGTTTTATGGACACTTTTCTGACAAAATTGTATTTGATTTAGTTGATTATAACCTTATTGTTCCACAAGAGGCAGACTAAAAGTATTCAAAAGCAGAAAGATAGTTTTTTTGCTTGCCAGTGCTCCACCTGCATATTCTTAAGAGTTAGCCAAAGTCAGCAAGCCAAAGCAAAAAAAAATATCTAAACAGAGAAAAAAAACTGTCTACAATGAGTGCTTCAGAGTCACATCTGCTATGCTCCATTTAATCAGAGTTAAGGCCCATAGCTTAAAAGGACTCTATTGAAGTAGTTACAAAGGGTTCACTATTTAAATGGAGAAACGTTATGCAGCTCAGAGAGCAATCATCCCTGCAAGGCCAGTTGAGGATATAGAATCGCCCAATGCAGGTCAACCTTTTCATATTTCTTTTGCAAATAAAAGCTTCTGAAGGTTGACTGAGCAGAATAAACCATATAAACCTAAAACGTTTGCGTCGCTTCAAATGGACATTTCTATGTTTTAAAACAGATTTTTCTTGAGGAGTTTTGATCTCAATGGAGTACATCTGGAGAGCATCTTAATACAGCCCAACATGCTGCAGAATGAATGCATAGCTCAGTGGGAAACTCCAGGTGTTAAAAAAAATCGGACCATCTTGGGCCAACCAATGACTTGGTCATTGTCATGTTAACGTGCCCAGCCGGGCGACCGTCAACTCAACTATGTATCTCTTGGTTTGTTTCTATGTATGCATTTTTTTTTTGCCTTTTTTAACTTGTCTTGCTGTCTTATTGTCTTAATTTTTTAGTTGCCTGGTGCATGGAATATATACCACGACTATAACAGTTATAAAAACAACACTTAAAACTAGCTCAGAGAAGAAGACCCTACACTGAAATGTATATAACTACTCAGCCACAGCAACTTAATATTGTACTGAGAGCATTTTCAGCACTGTTATAATAAGATTTTGAAAAAGTTCAGACCTCATATTCAATCCTGATTGTTAAATGATGGTCTTGGTCTCTGCCTGGATCAATCGGCTATCAAACTGCCAATTACTTCATACAGACACAAAGACATGTACATGCGGCTGTAGAAAACCTCATATCATCCTGCAACTTCACGTAGCCTTTTCCCTTCAGCCATCATTTTTAATGCTCTTCACATTATAGCGTTTTAAATGTATCAAAAGAGAGCCATTATAGCCATTCTCAAAAGATAAATAAACAAAACTGCTCCAGTTGCAATATAAAGGCAGGAATGATTCTAAAATCAACTTAAGTCCACCGCTGCTACCCCAACAAACATTGGAAACGAAAAACGAGGGTTTTAGAAGTCAATTATTTTGAAACTCAGAATATCCCATTAAATGGTCCAAACATAAATCCGAAAAAGCAATCAAACACAACAGAGAATAAATCTTCAAAAGCCCTGCTTTGCAATGTCCTTTCCCCCCCTAAACTAAAGTTCCTAGCAACATAGTTTAATGTGCTTCTCAATATTGGGTGTGGCCAAATTACACATAATTACTGAACAATTACCTTGTTTCAATTAATCCCCATTCACGACAGAATACCCTCCCATTAGATGTGAAAAAAAACAACACATAACTGTCTCCTGTGACTAAGCTTGTATCAACAGTTTCCCTGACGTGATTCAAGCTAAATTTATAGATTAGATTAATGAGTGATAAATTAATCCCTGGGTTGATTGGCACTCTGCCTTGGCAACATTGTGCAACTGCCAAGAGACACAACTTAAACTCTCCTGTGACAAACATTTTCCATCAATAATGCTCAACTGGAAATGCATGTCAATGTCATGTCCTCGCACAATAAAGAAACTACAAATAAATATGAAAATCAAATAATATTAAAATATAATGCAGAAAAAATTGCCTTTTTTGAAAAATATAAAGAATGAAATAACCTCCACATCCATCCCAACTCAAAGAATTGATCTTATGACAGTTGTAGTTTGAGTCCTGAATCGCCCACTGAAGGTGAAACACATGAACCTTCAGAGCTGTTTAAGAGCTGTCTACCTGCCAGCTCACGTTGTCTCCCAACAGACCAGTGCTCAGCTCCATGGCAGCTGCACGGATAACCACCCTGTGTTTTATGATTATGGTTCAGTCTTGTTGTAAACCCCACACGTCATTTGCAATTCATTCATACCTTTGTTCATGCAAACGTTACATGGCTGGTTGTCGGACCAGCTCTGAATAACAGTTTTTTCAGCGGGTTTGTTTGGAATTACAGAAAAACACTATTTTATTATTGATTAATGAGTATTGCTTTGGAAATCAACAGCATTTTTTAAATGGGTTACATGTTAATATTTTTAATGTGTATTATTTTACCAGTTTATTATACATACATTATTTAAACATGAATTGCCTGTGCAATGCCATGTGTGGCTGACCTTGCCTTGTTGAGTGCAGTGTCGGTGTGTGGTTCATGTGTTTGTTCTATGGTGAGTTCAGTGCGTGTTCATAAAACTTTCCTCTTGGGGATTAATAAAGTGAATCCTTCAATCCATCAACCATACGGATGACACCATGATACTAACCATGATACCATGGATAGAAATGGAGCATTCATAGGTCTTGTATGTAACACTCGTAACATAAGCTGTACCCTACCCTTAAAGCAATCAACGCCTCTGATTGGCTCTGTTAGAACTCTAATGTTCCTTTCCTTTTCAGTTCATTCTTTCGTACGGATTTCGTCGTCCACTTTGTATTTCTTTCCTTTTTTCTTGTACAAACAAATTGGGTCCATTGTAGTCAGGCAACCTGCAGTCCAAAATCACTTGTATTGTCTAGTGAGGACTCCAATCATTGTTTTTCATCCTACTGCATTATATCCCGGCTTTACTGGTGACAGAATGTAAAGCTGGAGGAAAGAATATTTTTGTGATTCGTTCCGCAAAGCATGTTGCAACACACATACCTTGCTCAAACACACACAATCACACACCAAAAGTGTATATTTAGTTTGTGTGTGTTTATGTATGTGTGTGATTGTATTTATGAATTTATAGATGTGTGTGTATGTGTATGCATATGTTTCTGTGTATTTATGAATATGTTTGCGTCTGTCGTGTGTGTGTGTGTGTGTGTGTGTGTGTGTGTGTGTGTGTGTGTGTGTGTGTGTGTGTGTGTGTGTGTGTGTGTGTGTGTGTGTGTGTGTGTGTGTGTGCGTGTGTGTGTGTGTGTGTGTGTGTGCTTGTGTGTGTGTGTGTGTAAGTGTGTGTGCTCGCTCACATGCGTGTATTAGATCAATTCATTCATCAACATTATTTAAGAGCGAAGGCTACCATAACTTGCTGGAAATGAAAGCATAGCAAAATAAATCCATTGACTCTAAGGATCCCTCATTCTGCCTGTTTTGTTAAGCGTGTGCGGTGAGCTCAGCAGCCAGTGTGGGGGGAGGGCTGGTGGGGGTGGTTTGGAACATAGTATATAAAATGGATGTAGCATCCGGGCAGACCTCAGTTATTCCAACTGCATCCAATTCTCTTGGCTTATGATGGTCGCCATCTTGTCATATTTTGACTCCGCCTCATCCTCATAACAAAAAAATGGCATTGATGTGATGTCGGGGGGAGGGAGATACGCCCAAAGGTGACGTGCACCGAATTAGCTCGTAGCTCATTCGTTTTTAAACGATCGGTTGGTACAGTTGACCGCAGAGCAAGGCATCTTGGCACTAGAATGAACAATAGGAATGAACGCAGTCGAGGTCAAGATGACGGAGATAGTCTGCTAATCCTGAAAACTAGCCTCCGAGGCGAGGTGAGGGTCAGCGGCTGGCAGTCACTCAAGAGGCCGCGCCCCTAATTACTCATACATTTTAAACCTCCAATAAAATAAAAACTAGCCTGCTAAAAAAATAATCGTGTTGTCATGGAGATATGAACTTAACATACTGACTAGAATGTTTTGTTGGACCAGGCTGTAAAAGGGTTTAATAAGACTATGAAAACGGCCTGTTTAACAAGTCCAATGAAGAATTGCTCACTTTTGGTACCAACTCGTAGTGGCCACCCGGTGCTACTGCAATGTTTGTCACTTCCGCATTGGATGCTGATAGAACTCGCTGGAGTTGAAGGCGAAGGAATAGCAGGGAGCGATTACAAAAAAAAGTATTCATGTACCATAAATGTATTCATTCAATGGTATACTCAACTAATTTTATTATGAATGATTCATTCTGATTGTGATTGTGAATTTAGAACTGAACTATTAGAAGCATAGGGTTATGGTTAAAATAGGTGTTGCAGAGCTGGTTACATCTTAAAACCTGCTTGGTCGTCAGGGCTGTAAATTGCCTTTTCAAGCATTTATAACAAACTATCTTTATCCACCAAGGCCTTGAATAGTACCAGTCCTCCACTTACTGAACACAGGTGTGACCCACTCTGCACAGCCTTCACACCTTATAGGGTCTCCAATTAGCCCGGCACTGCTTAGATGGTTTCAAAGGTGCGAAGAAACCAGCGCAGGGTTTCTGGTCGTCCACATATGAGCGGCGGTGAGAACATGACGCCGCAAGTGACGGAGCAGGGACCAGGAAACTGGAAACCACCACAGGTCTCTCTAGTGGCCAAAAAGAGGCTTTGCTGGCCACTCCTCTCATCCACCGGGCGGACACTAATTGTTTGTGTCGTTATATTTAGCAGTTGTACATAATTATGCCCTTTTGTGTCCACACATCTTAAAACCAACACTTTTTTTTTAATATTTGAAAAAGTCCTTCCCGTGACCTGGACTCATCAGCCATGTAGCAAAAGAACAGTTTGATGTTGAGACTGTTTGACACAGGGAGGGAAGTGCCAATGTGGGTTGATTTAGATAGGAGGCCATAACTATAACCGCAGAGATTCTACGAAAGGAAAATGGCCGGAAACTGTAAAATCTCTTTCCTTTCAAACGAGAGAGCTGAATTTTATGAAAATGTTTGATCCAATATTGTCTGTACACACTTTTGTATCATAGTTTGTAGGTCCACTGTTCGATCAAGGGATGTCTGAGCCAATCAGATATAGCATGCATTGACATATGCTTTGCCAGAGACATTGATGTCCCTGAGGTTGGATTTTTTATAAATCACGAATAATTAAAAACTGCAATTACCATATTTTATATTTTATAAAAATGGTAATTTTCATTTTGCATCCAGGTGCTAAGTGAGGAGGTTTTGTTTCTGGGCTAGCTAATGGATTAAGCAATAGACACCGAATAACTTATTCACACTCAATAACTATAAATTCTAATGGAAACATTTACATCATGTGCTTTAATGTGAATGTTGCAGTTAATCATTTTAAAAGTATATAAAAGTGCTTGTGAGTAAAACGCTACTCAAAGTTAAACAGGCAAAAGGTGAACTATACAATGTCTTCCCAGCAGATAACCATAAGGCTAACCTCGAGGCTAACTAATTATATCCTTACTGTGCTGTTGTCTACGGCCAGGCAACAACACAACACACAGTGGACACATAGTGAATGACGGCCACCTGTGTCCTAAACGTTTACCTGACCAACTGGATAAATACCCCTCTGTATCGTTACTTCGGAGAGAGACACGTCTGAATTGCTCCTGCATTTCAATGCAAAATAAAGCCTGTTCTCTTTATTTAAGAATTTCTGCACACAGAACACAATAACAACCAGGGCGGTTAAGTGGTTGAAACATAGAAGTTGAGTGGACGTGTTGTGGTGTAGAGCTGGTTGCTACTAGACGCTCCACTGCAGCATATCAACAGCCCGGGGCTGTAGCGCTAGAAAACAAACAATTAGTTATTTTCTGGCCTTTGATTAGCTCGAAGTGAACATCCTAATAAGAAACAGAGTCTGGGACATCTTTTTAGCCTTTCAGCTCCTCTTTCAACGTATTTTTCGTAATTTCCCATTTGTTATCCATTGCGCTTTTATTCTTATGGTAATTATTACATCTGGCCGCTCAAGAGATTGCTCTTTTTTCTGCTGCCGTTCAATAGATCTACTGTTGTTTTAATGAAATTAAGAGAGGGCAAATATGATTTTTGAAATGTCATAGGGCTTGCTGACCAAGTAAAAACATCTTTACTTGATCAAAGTCTTTGTTCTTCTATATATGAGCTGAGAGATTCAGTACCTCAATACAAAGTACAGCAGGTTTTAAAAGCAGCCCACTAACGATGCTTACGTGTGGATATTTGATTTGACGTGTTTATCTCGCTACCTCAATTACGCAACCACAATAACACACAGTATTCCTATAGGGCCCGGCTCAGGAGAGCCAAACATAGCGCGTGTCACACATACTCAGGGCTCTGCTTCTGCGTGCTCGCCATCTGTGTCAGAGAGGGCGTGCGTGGCGTTTTACCGGCAGCTGCATTCCTATAGCGTTCCGCGACAGGTGGGTAATTAAGTCTGTCACCGAATCAACGCTGCCACATTGATTCTCAACACACTTATCAGCCTCCCCCCCCTCCCCCCCTCCCTCCCCCAACTGTCCCGCTCTGTCTCCTACCTCACCATTTAAAGAACCTTCTTTCATTAAAAAACGCCTCCGTCCCAATATGGCCGCCTCCCCGGGGGAATCGTCGTGACAACAGACGAAAACCAAATCCCCTCCGCGGCCATTTAAGTCATCATGAAATACGAGTGGAACGTAAAACACCGCTGTCATGTCGCCCGCCACTGCCGCCGCTCATGAAATACACGTATTGCATTAAAAGCCGTACCTGAAAAAAATGCGAAGCCTTGGCCTTCCCACTAGACTTGTAATGTAATGAAGGGCTGCCAGAGTATGATTGGTGGCTAATATTTAATTCAAAGAGTTGTTTGGCACGGGATTCAAGCCTTTTTAGAAAGTTTCTGGGAAGCCGTTTGTTAGGATATTTATATGCGCTGTAACTTTTCTTAAAGCACCATTTTCTATATTTTCATGACATAAACACACAAGGCAGGCGACAATTAGTAATAAAAACAGCAATGTTGGTGATTTCCCTTCAGGTGGGGAAATATGGTTGTGTAATAAACGGGATATAACCTGCATGAAATAATAACTACCGTATATGCTTCTGTGAAAATCTATGATGCTGCCCGATCAAATATGACAACTCGAATTATGAACTTACTGCAAACACAGTGAATTCCACAGGGATTGTGTTGTTGTGGATGGAGCTGGAAGCTCATATTCGAGCTAATGTTCATGTCTGCATTACTGCCTTCTTTTTCAATAATTGACCTAATGCTAATAGAATTTGAGATTGCTTGTTCAAACTGATGGAATAGTTTATTTGAGTCATACACCTGAGACGCAAGCCACTGAATCTGATGTGAACCCCAAATGAGAAGCTGGGTTTGTATTTGAAATGCTTACAGTAAATAGTTTGACTAAATTAGTCCAGTCTGCGTCTATATTTTGCAACTCTTGTTGATTTCTTACCTAATTTCAACAAATGCGTTTCTTTTTAATCAAGATAAGGATCTCCTTTACAAATAAAAGAGAAATATGCTGCAGGTTAATTGCCTCTGTGACCAAAGCTCCTTCAATAACAATAGTGGCACAGAAAGGAAGAAAGCACTGATACACACGCCTCGAGAAAACGATATACAGCGAACCACTGACCTGAAAAACAACAAGAGAAAATATGCGAAACAAATAAAAGTAGTTTGCCTTCAGTTACCATTTGTCCTCAATATGCGTAACCTTGTCTTGAAGAGCAGCATAATGAAACCCAGTTTCACACATGGTGTCACAGAGACTGTCTGGAGTGCACCTTGAGAGTTCAGCGCTGTGGCGACTGCGTCATCACGCGCCTGACTGACTGGTGTGTGTCTCGCCGTGCCTGCCTCGCAGCGAGCCAACGGCGGTGGGGAGAAACGGCGTGCCCTTGATTTAATCTACAGGCAAACAGTAGGAAAAATGAAGTGAGACTTTGGAGAAAGCACAGCCATGGAGGGAGGTAGGGGGGACAGGTTTCAAACACGCGTGTTTCTGTTTGGGGTAACTTATTGGCGTTCTGTAGCAGGGAGGTAGTGCCTCACAAGAGGAAATAAATGTGTTCTGTGTTTGTTTCTACTGATGCAATGTATATATATATATCATGCCAACAGGATGCAATCATCAGCCCAGGTACTCCCCTGGCTTCTCTGTCTCGCTGTCGGTGTATGAATGTGTGTATGAATGGGTGATTGTGTGGCAATATTGTAAAGCGCTTTGGGTGGCCACTGGTTACAGATAAAGCGCTGTATAAATGCAGACCATTTACCATTTACCATTTCTCCATCGTGGTTACAGATGAGGATGAAAGCTGTTGATTGAGGCTATGGCTCAGCTTCAATATCACATTCAGCAAGCAAGCTCTCTTGATGAACGACAAAGTCATGTTTTTCTTCCTGCTCTGAAACTAATTTCAATACTTTATACAAGATATACGGCTGACACTTCGGTGCCTGAAACACATTAACGTGGACTGCAGGGTCTCTCCGGTTAATGGTTCTCGCTGGCGCCCAGCACCAGGCACACAGCGAGACAAACACTGCCGGCCACGGAGCCAGATGCCAACGCTTTAAAAGTCGAGTACTAACATGGTTTAAAAAAAAAAGAAGAAGAGTGAATCGACCTGATTGGCTGAAACATCCCCGGGCCACTTAGATCAATAAGTGCACCCATGTCGTTTCTCCGTCATTTCCATTAAGACTGCTCCATCATTTGTCTTTGCGACGCACCATCCTATTTATTAATGTGCATGTAAGTGGTACCTGTGTCTCCTTCGCAGAACGGCTTCAGCTCATATGCTTCAGCTAACTTAAGATCATTATAATCCTAGGCATCACTCATCGCTAGCATTTAATATAATTAGAGATTGTGCCAATATTTAAAAGAGGAAATAAGCAAAAGACATCAGAACGCATTCTAAGTCAGATATGCAGACTATCTCCAAGGGTGTATTTAAAAAATGTTGTCGCACACCTCATCCATAGCATTGATTCCTGTCCTTATGAGTTATCAGAGGATTTGAAGGTCACAGACTCACGACACAATCTGTGTCTCTTTACGGCAGCTTTTTTAGCGGCTGTAGGCTTTATTGATTCGTTTCGAGTCAATTAATCATGACAAGGATCTCGGCAGTCCAGAAATGGGTTGTCACCAATGGTATGAGCGCACTGTATCAAAACATCAACAGAGTTAGATAGGAGGCTGTTAAATTTTTCAGCGAGTCAATAAATATAGGGAAATGAGAGTCCTTCGTTGGGACATCGATGAAAAAAAAATATTAGGCTATATGGGAGCGCATGATATTGATACAAGTCCAAAGACCGAATAACTCTGAATGGGTCTTTACTGAATTTTAACCGACCAGCTATAGAGAATTAATGACATTACGACGAGATTAACTTTAGCATCCAAACTTCAAAACTGTGCATCGGAGTGTCCCTCAGCGGAGCTTCAGAGGACAAAAAAGTGACATGTGCAGAAACGAGGGGCGAGGGAGCCGTGCAGATGATTGACAGGAACGGCGTGAGAAGATATAGCGATGTTCCAAAGTGAGCTTGCTGCCGAAGGCTTTCTGCAACAAGAAAAACAACACTTCGAACACAGACTTTTTTCTTTTTTTTTCGCCGTGGTTCATATGCAAAGCAGTTTTAATGTTGTTTCAGTTTTTTCGGATTATACAGGAAAACAGATGTGACAGACTGGGGATGGATGATAGACAGCTGGTCGGTACACTCCATCTTTCCTTTACTCCGTCTCGTAATT
>NC_082403.1:7634886-7701909 GCF_031168955.1 Gadus macrocephalus
CAGACGGACACTGAACTCGGGGTGGTTCTGGTACTTGTAGTTCCATTAGGTTTTTAACATAACACTACAGTTAGCATCAGCTGAAGAGATGCCCCACACTGCAGGCCCTGAGCCCAAACCAAAACTAATGGAGTACGGCAGGAGGGGGAGCCACGCAGGGAATTAATGAGTCTTTCAATTTGTCTGATAGAACTACACTGAATCGTTGTTGCCTGACTAACTCTGATAACCGAAGATTGCGATAGGCAATTTAAAAGCACTCATTATTTTGATGTAGACCTTATGAGGAACCTCTTGTTCCCCTATTCCTATTTAATGAAGCGGGGACATTGGAAAGTGGATCAGATCTTTTTGACTTTTCCCCCCCGCAGGTGACGCGGCGAGTCAACCACCTGAGGAAAGCGACGCCCTGGTATAACGGTCCAATGTCTTTTGGACCGTTCAATTCAGTCCTTTCAGGCTCACGGACGGACACCGCCACATAACCACGGTTCACGTCGAAACCACCTGGAAAGAAAGAGGAGACTGCCTCACGTCTGACGGGGAAAGCGTGGCAGCCTATCTCCTGACCCCCTGCAGGTACGATACGACCCGCAGAGTACCGTGGCTCATCACCCATAATGCACTGCTCCGACACCGCTTCTTACTTTTAATCTCTGCTATTTGAACACCTTTAAATGAAAAGCTACCCCCCTCTCCCCTCAAACTAGGCACCCCCCTCGTTTAAGACTTTCCTTTCCAGGCATTTCCACGTTGAAGGTCAAACAGAAAGTAATTATTCTCTCTCTCTCTCTCTCTCTCTCTCTCGCTCCCATGAGGGCCGGTCGTCTACCGCTGGTGATATCGGTGACGTCATAGCATTCCAGGGGCGAGAGTCGTAGCTAGAATCAACCCCCACCCGCACACCCGCAGCACGCCGCTGCGATGCATTACCATCGCCCCGCCGGCAAGCAGCCCCTCACAGACGGAGGTTGATTTGAGCCGGGAGGACTACGAGTCCCAGTATACATATAGAGCCCAATGCTCATCAGAGTAGATGCATTTTGCAATTCCACTGAATACATCCCCAGTCGTCGTCGTCGTCGTCCCCCCCCCCCCCCCCGAGTTCTCCTGCGCCATTCAATCAGTGCCTTTTTCTCTTGTTTTCTTTACCAGGTTGGTTTGCTCAGCCGTTTAAAGTAAATCTTATGGGGGGGGGGTGGTACATGGCCGCCATCATGAAGGACTGCAGCCATTTTGTTTGAGTGTTTGGCTTACAATCTATGGGTTTTTGTCAGTTTTGGTCAATTAAATAATAAAATATGACATATTGATGGATTCAAACAACACGATCCCTTTAATCATCAACAATTATGAAACCTATTAATGTAGATTTCCATTTTTAAACAATGCAATAAACAAATTAGCGTAAAATTGTAACAATTTATTGACTGGTTTTATTTATTTATTTTTTAGCAAAATTACCTAATTAATCTAATTTAGTTTGACACACAATAAATTATGTGTGTATGCTAATATCTCAGCCAACAGGAATGTACAATTTAATTTGTCTTCTTTGTTTGGGCTTTGTTTCTTTAGAGTTGTTTTTATCTCAAAGATTATGTCGGCATGTATGTGGATGATGATAAGGTTAAAAAAGTAATTGCAGAATTGCTTCCAACAAACGAAGAGGGAAAACAAAAGAGAAGCAATAATATTAATAAATTATCATCAAGCCATAGTGGCAGCACTGCAGGAGTATTAATATATAACAATTTAATAAAACAAGTGAAATATATAATCTATAGTAGGACACTAAGCATCAAGTAAGTTAACAAACAGACAGCAAGGTTTCAACCAATGTAATACAGTAATACAAAATAATTTTGTAATACAAAATCAGAACTTGTTCTTCCGTCCATATTTTGTCACAATAAATCTCGTTTTGAACACCAGCAGCTCTGCAGGGAACAGACAGACAATCTTGAGGTGTGATGGCTTACTGCCCATGCAGCAGGTATGTTAAACCGGCCAGTATTGTCGTTTTCGAAACATCATAGAATGGCAAAGAGATATGAGGAGCGAAACCCATAGAACCGGCTCAATCACCTCCAGAAAATCCCATTCATTGACTAGATTGTATCAACTGTAGCAGCAAATACGATCCTAGTGCTGTGTAACGTGCTAGCTGGTCTTTTTCTATTTGAAATCTTTCTTTTAGGGATGGACTTCCATTCCATGAGACCTTCTCCCTTGACTTGAGAGAAGGTCACAAACAAGGATGGACTGTCTGAGACAGAACCTGTTCTCCAGGCTTTGTTTGTCTCACGTACTATCACAATGTCACCGAGTGCCCGTATTAGTGTGCATCTGAGCAGAGTCCCTGGGCAGAGGTCACAGCTGCGGGCCAGGCTAGTACATCTCTCTCTCTCACACACACACACACACACACACACACACACACACACACACACACACACACACACACCCAACCGACGTACCACACACACATGCTTGCATGCACACGCACACACACACGTACACACACACGATCCCACACACGAATACACGCACAGCCACACCCGCACACACACCAGCAAATAAACACACATACACACACATCGCTGTCCGTATCCGCTGAGTTGTGTGCAGACCAGCAGTTTGACTCATGACATTGCAATCCGGTCAAATCCGGCTCTGTCTATACTCTTCAGTGCAACAGCGGATTTAAAGTCTGCTATAGGTTAACTCTACAGGTACGCCTGTCATGTGTGTTTCTCTCTGTGGAAGGAGAAGGTGGGACAGGATAACTGTTGAAGGACAGGTTGTATTTGTAGCGTTCGGAGGCTGCAAAAAAATAGCAAATTCTCTCAACAAGGCTATTACAAGCAAACAACAGAGAGTCAAGTAGTCACTCAGGCTCCTTCTACTGCTCTGCCTCTGTTTCTCTCTCATCAGAGTCACACCTCTGGCACTTAATAACCCCACGCCCACCCACATATGCACACATGCACACACACACACACACACACGCACACACACACAAACACACACACATGCATGCACACACACACACACGCACGCACGCACGCAGCACACTCCATCTGTTCCCGACATCCTATGCTATCTAGTCGGGGAAAAGTATCAGCAGAAACAGCAGGCACGACAAAAGAAATGTTCAGCCTTCCTGTGAAAATATGGCAGATAACTTCTATGTTACAACAAATATTTCCTCCTGCTGCCCAACTCCATCCTCCACTATTTCAACGGATGAACGCATCCACTCGACCCAACAGAAAGAGAAACTGATGATTTAAACCTGCAGTATGCAACTTTTCCACTGCAGCTGCTCACTCCATTCGAAAGCATGAGAACAATGCAGGCCCATCCACGAGTCAATCCATCCAGAGCATTTCCCCGCCCTCCCCCCTCCTCCCATGTGGGAAGCATTATACCGCTATAATTGTTTCTATAATACAAGCCACTAGAGGCTGCTAATTGGACATTCAGAGAGTGCAGGTTTAATGTAGTGACAAAAGACGCACGGAATAAAGTGTCTTCAAAGGCCTTGTGGAGAGAAAGAGAGAGAGAGAGAGAGAGAGAGAGAGAGAGAGAGAGACAGAGACAGAGAGAGACAGAGAAAGAGAGAGAGAGACAGAGAGAGACAGAGAGAGAGAGAGAGAGAGAGAGAGCGAGTGAGTGAGTGAGTGAGTGAGTGAGTGAGTGAGTGAGTGAGTGAGTGAGTGAGTGAGTGAGTGAGTGAGAGACAGAGAGAGAGAGAGAGAGAGAAAGAAAGAAAGAAAAATCATATATAAAACCCATTAATTGCTGCATTGCGCTGCAGCAGTACTACTTTAACAGAAATAGTTCACTAATCGTCAAATAAAAATGTTAATGTGGAATAACAGCCCCCTGGTTTCAATCCATTAGAAATGTTAGACAAATGAATCTCAGTGTAAATAATTTGGTCTCTTTGCCATCTTGTTTGAAGAAACATGTGCATGCAATGTTTAATATAAATATTCACCCTTGTCCCTCTCAGTTTGGGATTTTCTAAATCGTAAATTTGCGTATTGAAGGCTTTTCACTTCCCAGCATGCAAATTGGCGGCTGGCCCCCGATTCTCCGCAATGGGATATTGTTTTCACACTGCAGGATGGTGGAATTCTACCGCTTGCCAATGCTGGGCATTAGGTAGAGCCAGGTGCAGCTTAATAACGCAGAAGTTCCCAGGCCATCACCGCCACGGTGAAAGCGAGATTGTGAGGTCTGCTCAAATGCTGTTCCTGTACTCTCTAATGGCATTTCCAAGAAAGGAAGAAAATGTGCAATCTGGCTTCGGACAGTCCTTTCTCGCATAGGTCACAAGAAGAAAAACAACTTCTCTGCTGATTGGAGCATTAAGTACTTGTATGGCTAGAGGCACAAGACTTGCTGCTTCCGTGACACAAAAGTGCTTTTCTGCTGCTTCTGTGTTGTGCTGTGTGTTTACTAGTAGACAATTAATCACACATTAATTGGGAGTAGGATTAAAGTGACAACCGGTGCAATATGCTAATCCTCAAACGCTAATGTCATTACATTTATGACAAAAATTCGGGCACGTTGTCACTTCAATTGGCAAGGGCTCTGAGCAAACGTGCACAATCGGGCTATCCGGGTAAAGGGACAACCAGTCACGGTTCAAACGATGGTGCACGTCGGTAATCAGCGTCCTCAAAGCCCACCTCTAGGTATAGAGCGATGGGTGCATGGAGAGGGAAATAATGGCACTAATACCAAGTGTGTCAATCAAACACAGTTCTGTTCGAGGTTACAGGCAATGGCATTGCAACGATTCTGCTTTGGTCTTAGCTACCTCAACCGAATTGAATTCGCCATTTGTATGGATGGAAGAGAGCTGCGTTCAAAATCAAGATCACGACGCTCAAGAGTTGTATGTATGAAAAGCAGTTTGCCTTGCTGATGCTGTCGCCCTTTGTTATCAAACTTATGGTAACTTTTTTAATTACCTACGCGAACACACAACGTTACGACCAGAGACCCTTAATCACTGTCGCAAGACTGAATAACGCCGTGAAGTTTGAACTACTACTACTAAAGCGAATGGACTTATAATTTGAAAGCCGAGATATTATTATTCGGTTTGTTAAAGTCTGGTTGAAAATTTAATAGTTTGCATTAAACTCTTACAACTCCAACTCCCATTGCAAATATTATACTGTAAGAAATTCAATGAATATAAATATATCATAGAAAACATAGTTTTTACCCATTTTACCCATTTCTGACACCATCTTGCCAGTCGGCTCTTGCCGACTGGCAAGAGCCTCGGAGCACAGGGCAGAGTCTTCCGTACGATTTATCACAGCTTCTAGTTTCTAGGAAAGTTTATATTTCCCCGGTAAAAACCATGCTGGACTTCGCCTTTTAAAAGTTGCTGTGAGATTTAAGAGCTGTAATTCAAATGCAATTTGTTAGAATAGAAACCCCATTCTGAAATAGGCCTCCCTATTCTGGTTGACTGCCCGCCAGTCTCAGTGTGTGGCTGGTTTGATTTTAGGGTTGAAAATCCTTCTCTCTTCTCTTTCTTTCCCCTCTGTCTCTCTATGACTCTCCAACTCTAGCTACAAACCCTTTGACCCGACAAAGTTACCACTGTTGACAACAGGTGTCGGCCTGCCGTTGGATGGATACTTATCAAAGCCTGGTTCCAGGACTTGATCTAAGGGGTTCCGGTACAGCGGAAGAGGCCAGAACTGCTTGACAGAAGGGGATGCGACCTCGACAGCCTTGTGCAGGCGCGATGGCTTTCGGAGGGGCTCGCCTGTCATGCATACGACACTGGGGAAGGCAGACGGCTGTTCAATGATTAATAACATTTACGTGAGCGCAAAGACAAGGCAGTGGGAGCAAAGCCAACAGAGGAAAAATAGAAAGAAATACAAAGGAAACTGTCAGTGCAGTGGCGAGTGATAAAAGAATGGGAAGAAAGGCGGTTAGAGTGGTGAATATTTGTTATATTTATGGCCTCTAATGATATGCCTTTTTTTTTTTGCCAAAGTAGGTCGCCTGTGACGTGGTTTTAACCATGCCTCTCTCGATCTATGTCAGCACACACACGCACGCACACACACACACACACACACACACACACACACACACACACACACACACACACACACACACACACACACACACACACACACACACACACACACACACACACACACACACACACACACACACACACACACACACACACACACACCCTAGTTTCCCTGAAAGTTGGGGCGACAGCGACTTGTTCGCCAGTCACTCTGCGCGGGCGAGCGACAAAGTATTTACAGTTCAGTAATGAGGCAGCAGGGGACCGCAGACACAGCGCTCTCGGGAGGGCCGGGGGAGGGCGCTTGTTTGAAGCGTCGCTTTTACAAAGTGTTCATCTGAGGGGGGACATGTCGAGGAAGAGGAGGAGGAGGAGGATGAAGAAAGAAAAGGTCGGAGCGGAACAGAACCCGAGGCAGAAAAAACAGACGGGAGAAGAGAGGAGTCCGTTGGCAGCGTAGGCCCCTAGACCAGTAGCGATGTCTTCGTTACGCCGGGACCAGCGAGACGATGTTGAGCCGGCGACCCGCTCGGGGACCCGCGTCACCCGGGTGCTGACCCCAGATAATTAGGCCTGCCCGTCAGCGTGCTGCATGCGGCGGGCCGGAGAGAGACGGAAAGTGCACACTGCGCTTTTTCGATTCAACGGGTCGCCCTTTGCCTTTACCGCCGATTTCCTTGTTCAAACAGTGAAATATACAACCACCATTTATCAACCACTAATGCGTCTTTGTTTTGTCGAGCAACTGTGTGTGTGTGTGTATCGGTCGATGCAGCGCGGCGTGCAAGGGGGAAGGAGATAGGGGTCTAAAAAGAAAACAAAGCTGCCGTGTCATTTACAACAAGCAGCTAGCGAATGATCAGGGAGGCTGTCAACCCCCCCCCCACACACACACACACACACACACCTCCTCCCTCCCCTCCCCTGCAACTAAACCGACCCCCCCCCCCCCCCCCCCCCATCCCTCCTCAGCGGCCTGTCAGAACCGGTATGAGGGCTCATCCATTCACAGCAGCCCCCTCAGTTTGCAGCCCATAATAACCACGATGGGGCATTGGAAGTGCCACTGACTCTAGACATTGGAGGGGGGGGGGGCGACACATGGAGAGACAACCCATCAGTTATTCAGTGGTAATTTGATTGAGGGGGCTGACTGGCACCACAAATCAGACCTTAGATCAGCATCAAGAAACCGGGGTGACCACTGCATTCCCGTTGCACAGGGTCGTGCGTTACACAGACTGGATCACTGCCCGGTACCGACCTGATGGGCGGAACCATAACAAACATGATACGGCCGAGCAATCATCCCAGAACTTAAAGAAATATCCTCGTCTTTCCATCGCTCCCGAACTGCCCGGCTTCCGGATCCGGGATCAGGGACTGTTAACCTGGGTGTGCTGGGACCAGCAGGGTGCGGCTGAAGGTGGCCTGGAGCTAACATTAGCATTCCTACTTGCCAGCGGGGCCTTGCTGTGGAGGGGTTGATGGATGCCGTTCATCAGAGGCGACGATCGAGGGGGGAGGTGGTGGGGTCTTGGCTAGGGGCCGGTCCCGCGGAGCCCCGGTGTCTCACGGGCTGCTAGGGCCTCCGGTGTGGAGGCGGGAGGTGGTGCTTACAGAACATCCATCACCACGGCTGTGTTGGTGGTGGTAGTGGAGGTGGTGGTGGTGGTGGAGGTCATGCCTGGCTGGCCTTCTCTCAGCGGGTCGGGGATCAGGTGGGACAGGGGGAGGGGGGTGGGGGGAGGGGAGGGGAGGGAGGAGGTTGACAACAACGACCATCCATCTCTACAGAGTCTCAGTCAGGCCCGGAGTTGATTTGGACGGACACACACACACACACACACACACACAAACACACACAGGACTGACACACACACAAACACACACAGGACTGACACACATGCAAACACACGTAAGTTCTCAGGTATGGATGAAACTCAGGCAACACACATACACACGCACACACACACACCACACACACACACGCACGCAAACGCACAACATTTCAGGTTATAGTTGAAACTCAGGCGACACACCCCAACACACATCAACACAGACACACGGTCACTTATGAGAAACGCTTGCATAGGGAGAAAAAAAAAGTGAAGTAAAAACTAATATCCAGGCACCAGAATCCCTTGGGATCTCGGCTAAGCTGGAATGAAGTGCCCTGCAGCGAGCGCGGTCCTTACACAAGCATGAGCAGCGGCAGATGAAAATGTATTGATTGTTTGTGCCTGTCGAGGCAGATAATATCCAAAAGGTTGTGCGGGCGCAAAAATAAAATTACCAACGGCCGTCTCTACATATTTCACGGGAGCCAAGAAATCGATGGCAATTCATTTTTTTTTTAATAAGAAGGCATAGTTAACATGTCCTTTCACTTCTGAAGCTATACATCCGTGAAGCTATACCGCCCGACCATTCCCTCAGCCTCCCACACATCCCCCCCAGCCCCCGCGAGAACAACTTCATTAGCATTCGTGGCTCGTCTATCAGACAAAGCCCAGCTCTGAGCGGGAGTACACGGCCCTCTTGATGCAATACCAAAGGTTCGTTTGTAGGGGGGGGGGGGGGGGGGGGGGGGGGAGCCGTGCCGACTTGAATGGTACGGCGCACTTGAGAGAAACATTGTTTGAAACGCAAGAAGTGACACTGACGCCGCTCATGAAAGCAGGCAGCTTACCGAGAGGTAAACGATGAAAGAGGTGCAAAGACAAAGAAGACACCTCGACGGGGAATGCAGTCGTGCTGAGATGAGACGGGAACGCACGCACAGGTTAACGGCGCCTGTGATGACGAAAGCAGCATTTTGTTCTGCACGTGTAGTCTGAGCTGCGAACACACGCGGGCGATACACATACAAGGAAACACACACACACACACACACACACACGCATGTGTGCGCATAAACGCAAAGGCACACGCAGACACACAGACACATTGACACAAAGGCACAAGCAGACATAAAGACACACACACACACACACACACAAACGAGCACACAAACACAAACAAAGATGCCAATATTAAAAGCAAACAGCTAGATGGATGTACACGACACACACACACACACACACACACACACACACACACACACACACACACACACACACACACACACACACACACACACACACACACACACACACACACACACACACACACACACACACACACACACACACACACACAGTCGTTCCCGCAGGAGGACAGTGGTAGGGAGGGTGCCACAGCGCCTCCCCCAGGCGGTGGTAAGTAGGATCTTAAGGCTTAACAGCTGATCCGGGTGGGGGGTCGTGGGGGGGATGACGGCTGGTTCCCGTACATCCGTCTCGCGGCTGAGAGATCGGGGCGCAGTGGAGGGGGGGGGGAGGGAGGAGGGGAGGGGGTTGCCTTTTTTAAGCACGCTGCCGGGTACGCAGCCGTCTGCGGTCTCCCAAGAGCGAGACCGTCGTCCCCGGCTCATCACATCCCATCATCACAGCCCATTTGCTTCTCGGTAATCGACCGCCCCCACCCCGCCCTCTAACACACACGCACGCACACACGCACACACACACACACACACACACACACACACACAGGAACATACAGGCACACGCACACACACACACACACACACACATCCCATTCCCCCGCTCTTCACCCCACCCCCCCCGATACTCCCTATCATCCCCAAGCCAACCATCGCCAGAGTCATCGAGGCTCTCAGCGCGTGTGTGCGTGTGTGTGTGTGTTTGTGTGTGTGTGTGTCAAAATCGAGATAAATAAAGAAATAAACACAGAAAAAGAAAACAAATGTCTGTTGATGGTGTCCAAACATGCCATCACCCACCTGCAGCGAGGACCAGAAGTAATCATGCAGGGCGCTATAAACGGTCTGTCCGTGGGTGAGAAAGAGTGGGAGCGGGAGAGAGAGCGAGAGAGAGATAGTAAATGACGTGGGTTTTCATGCACGATGGCCACTCATATGCGGCAGGTATGCGTCTGCACTGTAGCCAGCGTGCCAACAGCCTGCCCCCCCCCCCCCGTTGTGAAGGGTCTTTTATGTATTGCTCGGATGTCACACTAGTGATTGGAGGAGCAGAAGATAAAAAAAAAAAGAAAAAAAAAATGATAAAAGAAATAGCACACACAGATATATCCGTGTGTGTGGGGGCCTGCTTCTGATTTTCCGTGCTCTGTCAATGTGTACCTGTTGGAATAAATAAAGTTTGTGTGTCTTCGCTTTAACCCGGCCCCCCCAAAGTGCCGCCCTCTTTCATGGCTTCCCTTCGCTGCTTTTTATATTTTTTCTCTTTTGTGGAGATATTGATTTAGTCGCCAAAGTTCCCAGTGATAATGTGGCAATCGGTTCGGGTCACCTCGGCTGAACCTGTGCGCTTTCCTTGACCCCCGGTCAGCCCTCCTCCTCGTCCTCTTTGCTTCTTCTCCTTCTCCTCATCCTCGTCCATACCAACTAGTTTCCGTTGCATCGTACACAGAAACTACCGCCTCGCCACCATGCGTAACAATCATTGTCTGCCCCCCCTCCCTTCATTAGGCGTCCAGTTTGCCCTCTGGTAACTCCGTCTCATCTTTTAAACATTCTAATTATGTATGTCATTATGTGCCGACTCCATTTTTAATGCAACTAATTTTGTAGCAAATTGTGCATTTTTTTTATTATCCTTTTTTATTTTGCATTTTTGCAAATTACATAAGATTTGCACGTTTTGCACTCCCCCCCAACACACACACACACACACACACACACACACACACACACACACACACACACACACACACACACACACACACCATCTTGCAAGCCCTCTCTCACTCTTTGTTCCCCATCCGCTCACACATGCACACAAACACACACACATACGGACACACACCATCGTCCATCTCGTGTGATGTGTTGCTGCCTTTGTTTGAGCCCGTTAGCCACTGTGGTGCTCTTCAACGTTGCCCCACCGCTGCCACTCATACCGCTGCGTGGCTAATGTTTTCTGCGGCTCAGCTACACCAGGGGCAATGATGGAGCTGGGGTGTGTGTGTGTGTGTGTGTGTGTGTGTGTGTGTGTGTGTGTGTGTGTGTGTGTGTGTGTGTGTGTGTGTGTGTGTGTGTGTGTGTGTGTGTGTGTGTGTGTGAGAGAGGAGACTTAAATAATAAGAGACTGGTTCATAGAATCTAGTTTTCGGGAGTCATGAATAAGTGCCTGAAGGAGAAGTGAAAAGCAAGATGAAATATGAAAACTTTTTTCAGGTGCTTTATCATCGCTTACATTGCATATACAGTAACACAATGCATATTCTGCCTGTTTCTCCTTTGTAAAGATGTCGCTCATCATCCTCTGTATTACGTTCCACCTCTATTACTATCAAACATAAACACACACACACACACGCACACACAAACAAAACACAGCCTTCCCATTGGAGCTGGAGTCGTCCTAAAGGTTTTCGTTTCATGGCGGAGACAGGGACAACCTCTCAGGCTGGCCCCGGGCGCTGTAAGAAAGACAAAGCTGATGTCAGACACTGAGGAGCCAGATCTACCTCTCTCTCTCTCTCTCTCTCTCTCTCTCTCTCCTCTCTCTCTCTCTCTCTCTCTCTCTCTCTCTCTCTCTCTCTCTCTCTCTCTCTCTCTCCTCTCTCTCTCTCTCTCTCTCTCTCTCTCTCTCTCTCTCTCTCTCTCTCTCTCTCTCTCTCTCTCTCTCTCTCTCTCCTCTCTCGGGAACTCTAGCTCAGCAGGAGAGAGGGGCGATCACAGCTGGGTGCTTTCTATGCAGCCCACACCAGCCGCTGGTATTCGTTGGTGGTTCCCAGCCTCACTCTCAGGTGTGGGGAAGTTTGCTGCTAGAGCGTTTTAATTTTTCAAACCAGTCCGGTTATTTATTGTTACAAACATGGAGACTATTAACGCACAGGTTATTTTAGTCGACATGAAGTCGGTGCAGGAGTTCATCGCAACCGTGAGACGAGAGGATGTGCATTGCAGTATCTCCTTCCTGCTTTGAGATGAGATAAAGTCTAGTGTATCTGATCCGTCTCAAGTGTGGACTGATGAGGTTGGAGAGGGCGGTAGGGTACCCAAGTCATATGGATGACTACTTTAATCCTCATCTTGGATCAGGTCGTCCTACTATGTTACAGCAGAACTTGGGGGGAGACGGCACAAAGCCTGGGCCAAACACCAACAACAGAAAGGGCAGTGCTCTGAAGAGGAAACTCATTTGGGACTGGCAGGATGGAGCGTTCAGAAGAGGATTTGTGTGTTTCTACATTGGCCAGTCTCCACAGTGTTGAATTAAAACCTTTTAAGACACTTAGTCTAAGAACGTTGCTGTCAGTGGCAGGATGTTTTAGCTCGCCTTCCCCTTGGCTACGGGAACAGTGTAATATGGCCGGGTAAATTTATTGTTAGCCGAATACGTTCTTAATATATCCCCAGAAACAGGATTGATCGAAGCAAATATTAAGCGAAAGAGAGTTACATTTGTGAACCCAGAGTTGTTCTGGTCTGCTCAATTTGATCTGGATACGACCTAAGCTTCACTAATGCTAACTTTGTTTCAGGTTTGAAACCATGTCATTGGGTAGAAGTAGCTGCAGTTCTCTTAGAGGTGAACGGCAGCATAAAGCATTAAACAATGTTTTCAGGCGATTTCAGATTTGCTAAATCATCTTTATCACACTTTTTAGGACTTACATAGAAAAGCTTTTGTCTTTATAGTGTGAGATTACCATTGTAAGTTTTAATGCAATATACTTTAGTATTTTCCTTATGGTCTGGTACGAGGCAATCTACTGCTTGTACCACACATTACGGGGGGAGAATATTGTCTGACAGGAGGTGAATAACATTAATGGGAGTTTGGCTGAACATATACACATTCATTGCATTCGTAACTTCCAATCTTTTTTTATGAGAGCGGTCTGATTCTCTATCCTGTAGTAAGCAAGACCATGATCCCTTTGTCAAATCAAGAACGGAGACAGTTACAGCTATGGGGGAATATGTCAGCAAGGGCAACCCTTCTGAAGGACCAAGAAAGCACCTGCTTTCAAAGACGACTTATTACGAAATCAAGTTGTCTGAGTTTTTAAATAAAAGAGATAAAAACCTTTGGTAAATAAAGAACAGCAGAGCAGAATAGAGGGCATACGGGGCTATGGTCTTACAAAGATAACAGTGCCGGCATAAAATAAAAGGTATGGCTTTTTACAACACCTTTAACATCTTCCCTGTAAAATTTGTCCATTAAACAGAGTTGGCAGGGGGGGTAGGTCGGTGAAAAAAAAGAAAGAGCATTCCTGTTTAAATCACACAGCTGAGACCTATAGCAAGGAAACATCTGTGCGTTGCAGAATTGCCGATTTTTTTCCTTTTACAATCTTCCCATTCCATAGCTCTATTCCATCATGTGCCGGTGAAGAGTGATTTGTGTTTCAATCCAGCTGTTACATTCTCTTTAAGTCCCCCCCCCCCCCCCCCCGACTGTTACAAGCTGTCTAGAGTATGACCGTGCAACGACAAAACATGCATGACACATGCATGTGTGGTCACGTTCAAATTCAGTTTGCCCTTGCTGTCACCCACTTATCCTCACACACCGACCAAGCGCATGTCCTAGGTTCACTAGCACTCGTCCAAGCAGTTGGTAATATTGCAGGAATATATGGCAAATATCTCCATACATAATATTCTTCAATGTATGGTCTCAAATCAGATGACCCGCTCGGCATGACGGACGCACAATAGGCTTTCTATACAATTACTGGAAGATGCGCCAATATTCTTTCCTTTTCAATATGTTTTGACAGTACAGGCTTGTTAGTCTCTGACAATTGACAAATGCCAAATGTTGTTTGGATGATAATAAAAAATAAAAAATAAAAAAACGAAATGCATGTGGAGATAATGGAATCGTATTGTCAAAGACTCAAGTGGCTTTTCGGAGAAGGCAGCTTTTGAATGCCAGTGTTTACCATGGGTTCTATTGGCCCTTTTCTGCAAAGAGCTGCTTCAGTTCTCTGCTAACAGGAACATTTGTTTGAATAGATAAAGGAGGACATTGTGGTAAGAAAAGCCCAGTGGTAGCTCGTACTTTATCTTCTGTGACTAAATGTTTTTCATGGTCTAATATAAATTGCTTTTTTGTTTGATATGAATGCATTATTATTCAATTTACCCTGGTGGGTAAACAATGATTAGCTTCAACATGTCGCTCACGTTATAGTCCTTTGAAAGACAAATATGTGCAAGCAGAAAAATAAAGAAATGAAATTAGTTAAGATTTCTCCCAATAACTACAGTAAATATCGTGTTAAAAATAAAAATGTCAGTGAAAGGAAAAGTAGGCTTTTGTGTCATTGTGAACATTCAGCAACCACTTTACGCACGGCATAACTAAGTCATGGTACCACCACAACAGGCTTCTGTGTGTGTGTGTGTGTGTGTGTGTGTGTGTGTGTGTGTGTGTGTGTGTGTGTGTGTGTGTGTGTGTGTGTGTGTGTGTGTGTGTGTGCGTGTGTGTGTGCGTGTGCGTGTGCGTGTGCGTATGTGTGTGTGTATTATTATTTTATTATTCCTTCATTTCTTAACTTCCACTGCAGCTTCCCCGGTAACTTTCCTTCACGGAGGAAATAAAGAAAGAAATTAAGCCGTTTGATTGGGAATGAAAGACAAGCGGGTTCTAACAATGCGTTACTGGATGTAATTCTGTTTAATTAGAGATAGAAAACAAACGCTGCCCGCGCGGCCTTGTGCATGGAGAAGTGATTAACTGCTTGTTTTGTTTGAATGTAATCCTGCCAATCACAATGTCCTCCGACTGGCTTGCTGATAAATATTTCATTGTTCAGCAAACACGATTTTCCCCTGAAAATGAGATGAAGGATTAAAGAAATTACAAAACGCTCCTCGACTCATTTGCATCTGGTGCCTTGCAAAGCGTGAAAAGTGTGGATTTGGGGAACAAATTGATTACTTTTCTTTTTAATTTTTCCATCAAGTTTTCGAGAGGAAAAACAAACATGTGTAGAAGCAGCAAGGTTCGGTGTGAAAACAAATGCCTGTTGCGGCCGAGAAAGTAAAAAAAAAAAAAAATTCCATCTATATTTGTAGTGTGGTGAACCTGCCGATTTGTTTTGGGTTGACATTTTGGATAACTATGCCAATTAGCGTTGTTCAGCGTTGTGTCTTAATATCTGGTTCTTCCACGGGTCACTAAACCGCTAAGCTTCCTTTGAAATAAACCTTTGAGTTTCCTGCCAATGTCAACACTTCCATTAAGATGGTGGCTTCAAACTCTAACCAATTAAATAATGAGTTTTTGAGGAAATGCTAATTACTGAGGTATATCAACCCTTTCCACAAAGTGTTAGCTGGAGACAGAACAAAGCAACAACTTGAAGCAAAATCAAACAGCAGGCTCCATAAACTATCAAAACTGTGTCATCCGTGTCGTAGGGGGCCAGAAATAAAGTATTGTCTGTACTAGGTATGCATATGTGACTACGGTTTGTCACGTCCGCCTAATCAGCTATTGGGGAAATAAGAGGAACAGGTGATCGATCATACGACTATCTTAGCAAATTAAATAAGATTTATAAGTGACCAGAGACATTTCCATAGATAATATAACAATTGCTAGTGGTGTAACAGACCTGAGTTGATCAGTGATCCCCTGGATC
The DNA here is from genome assembly GCF_031168955.1 of Gadus macrocephalus. Classification (NCBI taxonomy): domain Eukaryota; kingdom Metazoa; phylum Chordata; class Actinopteri; order Gadiformes; family Gadidae; genus Gadus; species Gadus macrocephalus. The sequence goes on from NC_082403.1 coordinate 7,650,668, forward strand.
CCACACCATGGTCCGGCACACATAGGCACAGATTAAGTGCAAAGTTGAATCAACATAGTATGAAATAGGCCTACAGTTTTACTGCCGCTTAAAGTACTAATTCCCTTAATCTCAATGCAGAGTTGCGGTAACAAATAATCAGACTTGGTCAGCGGAGGAGTGGGAGAACTTGGGGGAAGCCTCACGCATCATTTCAGTCACCTGTATATGGGAGCCTTTTGGCTTCCCTGGAAAACCTGCTGACGGAAGAAGGGTGGCGGACAAAACCATTCGGTATGCAGGTGTTGTGTCGTTAGAAAGCTAGCCTGGGAACTAGATGAATCTCACAAGCTCATGTTTCATTTGCACTGCAGATAAGATCTTGCTTCCCTCCCATACAAAAATATTTCTGCCCGGTATGAGATGGACCGACCAATCACAACCTTTTATCTAATATGAGGCGGGATGAATACGATTGACGGTGCAGAGGAGGGCCGTAGAGGCATTTTCAACACCAACAAAGATGGCTGCCCCTGATGTAGCACATTCTGTTGATTAGGCTATCGAGAAAGTTTTAAATTAACTCGACAGTATATTTTCATTAAAGGAAGAACAAACGACTGCCCTTAAAGCTTTTGTTGAGAAGAAAGATGTTTTTTCGGGGCTCGGTGCTGAGTCATCCGTTTCACTGCTAGAATTGGTTGTAGGCCTATCCAATTGCACTGAGTGGCATTTTTTGTCCGCATCTGTTGGTGACGCCCCATGGAAATCGAAAATGAGCCAAATTGCAGTTTGCAATTCAACTGGTAATGTTATGAGAAAGCCATGTGATAGTGGAAACACATTGAGCTTGGCCTGTCATTTGAAGCAACATCACCCAGGTGTGTCAATGGCGGTAGCCAAAGAGACTTTGACAACAACTTCTCACCGCGGCATTTAGGCAGCCCTTTGCTGCAGAATAGGGCCAGGCTTTGGCTAGAACAGCATCTATTGGGATGTTTATCGCTGTAAACATGGGTTAAGAACTATGGGGTTTAGAACTATGGTAAATTGTGCACCACTTTAATTGAAGTTAGAGTATTGAATATTTTATCTGAGGTTTTGTTTAATTCATGGACATAACAAATGTTGTTTTCATCCAACAAAATGGGCCATCGTTCCTTGCTTCCTTGCATCTCATGATATTTAAGTTATAAATGGAAAACAAAGTTATATTTGTATCATGACTGAAAACCTTGATCTTAGTTTTGTGATCCCTGGTACGACTAACAATTATGTTTAATGAAGTGTTCATGTTAATGCTTAACAAACACTTTTAATTACATTATATTGTTAACATAATTTATCTCGCCATGCAAGTGCATTTCTCAGTTAAGATATAGCTGTTTGCTCTTTTTATAACAACCATAGCTCTGTAGAAATGACAGTATTTCACATCCTACCTTGGTTCTACAGCAAAGTCTAAAATAAACATACCATTTTACTTTTTGTCATGTCTGGTGATTTATTCTCGTTAGACAGTATTGTAGCATACCATGGAAAAAATTCAATCTGATGGCAATTTTATTTCTTCATTTTACTGAGAGAAGTTGGATGAGTCCATTTCTACCTATAGTTAATCAAAGTATAACGTTTATTTGATAATGTGCCTAGACTTCGAAAATGTTGTGATACCATATGAAGAACAACAACTCTTAAATGAAGTCTGCTGTTGAGATTGAGCAAGGACCTCAGCCAAACCTCAATAATCTGTTATGCCTGTATGACTGGTATTATAGAAGATTGTTCAACCAAAAAGGGATGAAAATGGAAATATTAAGATAATCGTTATCAATAATAAGGTTCATATTTGTGTTCAGGGATTTTCTGCCTCCAACCCCAGCCCCACCCCAAAAAAGAACATTCTAGTTTACCACAAGAAAAGGGGTCTATTGGCGGGCTTGACATTGACCCTGTGCGATCACTTTCCTTCACTCTGAATATTTATGTTTATTCACATTCTTTCCGTAAGCAGATCGTATTGTGAGATGGGCGCTTTCAGAAAGCCTGAATCCAAGCCCCATTTTTATTATCCTGCTCATTTCAAAAGCAGGACGGGGAAATATTTTTTCTAAGAAATACCATGCGAGAAGAATAGAGGTCTTTGCTGCAGAAATGCATCAATAGTAACAATCTCGGTGAAATGGCAGCAATGCTCCCCGGGTGACGTTTCATTGAAAGGTATTTCATTCCTCGTTATCTCCTCACTCTGCCTCCATCTCTCTCCTTTCTCTCTCTGCATTATAGATAGATAGATAGAGAGATAGAGAGATAGAGAGATAGAGAGATAGAGAGATAGAGAGATAGAGAGATAGATAGATAGATAGATAGATAGATAGATACTTTAATAATCCCAGAGGGAAATTATTATGGCCGCGGTAACACCGCACGCCTGTGTTGATACTTTGGGGCTTTTAGTGACAAGCGATGTGTTGTTAAGATAATGCTGGCCAATGGTACGACGCAGCCCAGACGGTTCAGGAGCTCGCTCTCCCTTTGGAAAGCCCTTCCGGTCGTCACCGGAAAGCCTTCTTGAGAACATCAGAAGATGAAAACGCTCACACACACACACACACACACACACACACACACACACACACACACACACACACACACACACACACACACACACACACCACAACACACACACACACACACACACACACACACAGGAGCAAGGCAAGAACCTTCAGAGATCCATATGAACCCATTTGTGATGACCATGAAAACTGTTTTACCTTCGCTGCAGACTTTCGTCTTTCAGACTTAAAGTGCATTTTTGCTTTAGGTGCAAGGGCCATCACCTCAAATTGAGTGTATTGTCTATCAAAGTCTGCATCAGAAATAATTGTAAAACAAATAGATACCCATATTTCCTTTTTTCTCCTGTTTATTCAGCAGCAGGAAGCACTTTTTAACACAGAGCCATAGCTGATTGTGTAGCATACTACATTACCTGTTTCGATTATCAATCTCAGACATTTCCAACACTTGTTCACAAAAATGGCACTTGCAATCGGTACAAAGGAAGTACAATTAACTACGCCATTGATAGTCAGGCTTTCGTACCATTATAGCACATTATTACAGCCAGCCTTTCTTCTGCCGAGCCGTCAATATATCGGAGCAAATGTGCAAGTTCCTGAAAACAAGATTGATGGTGCACAATGATTCAGGAGGTAAAGTTCCACAGTTTGGAAATAGTAACAAAAGTAAGCAAAGTTCAAAGGCACAAGCACACACATACAGACAAGTACACACACACAAATACACATCAACGTGTACACGCAGGCAAACACACAGTCTCACACATACACCCACACACATACACACACTTCAATGTACACACAGGCCCATACACACAGTCTCACACACACAAACACACTGCTGGTGCTCGGAAATGTCAGGCAGAAGCTAATCTTTGTAAAACTGGGTGAAGTGTCAAACACAGCACATACACTGTGTGTCTTCTCATTTCCTACATATCGCTGTGCTCCCATCATTTTGTGTCTTAAACTGCTCCGCCATTGACACGAATGAGCTTCATCCTCATCACGCTTCGTAACGCTCGTCTCATTTAGCCCAAAGCATACTTTGCTTTTTTTTTTACTCTCTGTAAAGTAAAAATACATTTTTACGGCTATTTTCCCCCAAATACGACAAGATAAAAACGGGATATTCTCATCGGTGGAGATTAGGCATGACAAGCTTCCCGCCATAGAAAAAATTAAAAGGACTATGATAATCAACCACAGCGGGGCGGCGGTAATGTTTGATGTGAGACAATGTATTTAATGCTGCCTCTGCCAGAGCTCGGCTCTGGAGAGGGCAGGCAGGCCGGGGGCTTAGTCAAAGCTCATCAAGACATCAAAACTATGGCGCAGATAAAAAGATTGGAAATCCACATGAACCGAGGCACTCTTTGTACTCGTGAGGCTGATCCTAAAGTAGATGATGAGGGTGATGTTGAGGATGGGGAGCGCTCTCTCTCTCTCTCTCTCTCTCTCTCTCTCTCTCTCTCTGCCGTTGTTTTCACCAGCTCCTCGCTGGGTGCCCCTCCGCACGCACACACGCTCTTTCTTTACGCTGTCCTCCACTGCACTTGTTCACCTACCTCTCTGTCCTCACTCGACTCTGTGTGGCGCATAGCCTGGACTCCACCGATTCGCTCCTGTGGATTAATGGATGCATGGGGAGGACCGGAGTGTCTGAAACCTCTCTCTCGCTCTCTCTCCCTCTACCACGCTCTCCCTCTCCTCCCTTTCTCTCTCTCCTCTTCTCCTCTTCCACTTCCCTCCTCTTCTTCTCCTCTTCCACTTCCCTCCTCTTCTTCTCCTCTTCCACTTCCCTCCTCGTCTTCTCCTCCTCTCTCTCTCTCCTCCTCTCTCTCTCTCTCTCTCTCTCTCTCTCTCTCTCTCTCTCTCTCTCATCTCTCTCTCTCTCTCTCCTCTCTCTCATCGCTCTCTCTCTCTCTCCTCTCTCTCTCTCTCTCTCCCCTCCCCCCTCTCCTCTCTCCCCCTCCCTCCCTCCTCTCTCTCACACACATCAAAAGAGGTCTTGTCTGTCTAATGGACCACATTAGCTTTGCCTCTGACTCTCTGAACCTGTGCCGGCTCCCTCCCGTCCCCGCTACTCCCCTCATGCGCCCTAAAAGAGAACCAAAAAAATGAGGCAAGAAATAACATATTTCGCCAAAGGAAACAAAATAGAAACTCTCACACTGGAAGTTGGAAAATTTCGTCTGTATTTGACAATGCGGACGGGAAGCAGCACACTCACTCAGCTTGCAAAAGATAGCTCTTCCATACCGCTCTGTGTGCCAGTGAATGCGCGGCGGTGGGACACACGTCTGCCCTATTATGCAAAAGAGTTGGCTCAATCAGTGGCCCTGTGATTATAGCACTCTAAGCCAAACGCTGTGGAAAATTACAACTTTTAATTCAATTAAGACGCCGCAATAGGCTGTTTTATCTGGCGTGGTTTCCTGGCCAAGCGCCTCAACGCCCGCCACAAGCACAGATATCCTTTGGTCATATTTTTTGGTTGTACCAATTTGAGGTAAAAACATCACATCAATCAACTCATTATGAAGCAACTCAGCAGCATCTATCACTTCTCGGATGATGGTAACTTGATGACGGCCATGTCTCATCGCACTCCTCACCCTTCATTTAAGTCAGACAACTCCGTTCTTTGCCTATCTTTGTGATTAAGTATTCATTGGGAACATTATTTGTGAAGTTTAAAAAATATTTCCTCTTTGAAGGCATGATGTGATGTTACGCCGAATGTATTTTGATGGAACATTTTTTAGATGAAACATTTTTGGCACTGTATCTCGAATTCACAGTAAAATATTTATTTTTTTTGTCATCATTGACATGCATTGATTAATATCAATGCGTAATACACGGGATATTTCCACCATGGTTCTCATTCTCCACCACCACAATCCCTACTAACCAGCCCGCTCTCTTAAACACCCATTTACTGCATCAGCAAACGACAAATGTGAACCAAGGAGGCTGTCCCCTAGGTGACGATTACCAGTGCCAGCAGCACATGAGATTATTGTGACTGATGTTCTGCTGTCTCCCAGTTTGAGTTCAAGCCGATCCACGTCTGGAAGGGACTATGCCCTGCCTGATCCCCCCGTGAATACCAGACAGATGGTAGTCCATGGAGGACGCTGACATATGTAGCATGGCGTTAAATCGCCCCCCACCGTAAATAGATACGTTGGGGGGGATATCCATTCTCCTCTCCCTGTAGCATGGTGACAGCGGCGCCATTAAAACGTTAAGCGCTCTTGTGAATGATTTTGACGTTTCACTCGAACAGAAACAGCGAATTAGTATTAATTATGTTTTATTGTTTAATCGTTACGAATTGTTTTTCTAATCTGGCACATAATACTCCTTCATTCAGCTTTCCCCTTCAGCTTCAACACCTGTTCCCCCGGGCAAAGAGTTCCCTATTTTATTCATGGAGAGGTGGAGTGGAAGGCTGTATGTCACATTACACCACAGGCTCAGGGGCAAGAGCAGTGCCTGTGCAATCCGGAAATAACATGTGGGACTCTTTTTTACAACGAGGCAAAAAAAGGGAGCATTTATTTTTGTTCTTTGAATAATTGTTCAGCATGCCTGTGTCTCTACGGAAGAATTTTTTTTTTTTTTCTAAAAGCTGAAAATAAACAGACATTCAGGCTTGTTTGAAAGCATTTGTAGAGTCCTTCGATTTTTATATCACTGGACAGTTGTGAAAAACTATACTTTGGTTAGTAAGGTATTAAGGTTAATTTTTTTACAGTGATTGCATTCCCTTTTTTTATTCCTAAGGTCCGAATTGAATCCATCAGATTCAATTCTGCCACTCTGCGAAAAGTATTGCAAATACGTCCTGAGTCATTCATAGAAGAGAGGTGGAGCGCAGAATTTAAATGCAGCCTTCCATTTAGAAATCCATTTAATGATTGATGAAAAAACTCAAAGGTCAGTCAAATTAGCTCGCATGCATTCACCGGATTTTACTGAACAGGCCAATACGGACCTACACCGTATTTGTAGATAAACAGATTTTGTCGATTTCTTTTTAATGAGTCGAGATGCCACCGTATGCTATCGGCTATCGGCATGGTGATGGAATCTGAGTTTCATGAACAGCGAGTTGTGGTCACCGCTGGAAATTAGATTTCACCTCGAGCAAATTGCATTTGTTTCCTTTATGCCAAAGGGCCTGATGACTCGGGCGAAAACTACAAATACGAAAAGTCAGGGATTTGCAATAAGTTGCACATAATATATAGCACTTTAGATTATGCATTGCATTTCAATATATCTTTGCAAACTTTTTCCTCGTTGTCCATGCCAGTAGCAAAACAAGTCTACGTGAATAATTTAGAGTCACGGCTGTCCTTAAATCACTCTGAAGTTATAATGGGATTTGTATCTCTCAAGGTCATTCGCCGCAACCATGGAAATACTGTTGATTGGTAGAGCTGGTAACCTTGCCCAGCCAGGGACACACACGCGCGTGTGCGTGTGTGTGTGTGTGTGTGTGTGTGTGTGTGTGTGTGTGTGTGTGTGTGTGTGTGTGTGTGTGTGTGTGTGTGTGTGTGTGTGTGTGTGTGTGCGCTCACTTAAAGCACATTAAAGTCCTCAGCGCAAAAAACACAAAACTTCCAGCATTTACAAAGTTCAACCTGACACGCGCCATCTTCCCCCAGCTTGTTGGAAGGGCAGGTGTTTCAGGCAGCCTTGGGGGGGGGGGGGGCATCCAGGTAATGAGGGAGCTTCAGACTGATCTCCAACCAGCAACCATCCGGTCAAATGGAACAACCTGTGTTTTGTTGTTGTTCACCCCCCCCCACCCCCACCCCCCCCACCCCCCCCCCCAGCCCCGCCCTGAAATGTGTTCACCTGGGCGAGGTTTCAGATCATATAAGGTCTATCAGTTATGAACCAGAGAACCCCCTTGCGAGCCCCCCCCACCTCCCCGTTGCTCTTTCAACGACTCCTTCATACCTCGCGCTCCCTTTTCCCCGGCACAGCACAGTGTGACATTATATTTGAGGGAGCGGGAGGAAAATATATTTGAAGGTTTTTTTCTCTTCGTTTCTTTTTTTTGGGTGTGTGGGGGGGGGGGGGGGGGGGGGGGGTAGTGAGACGGCGATGTGAGCAGGCGGATTTCACGCTGTTAAATCCCTCCTGCTAAAGCACAGAAGAAGAAAAAAAAGGGCTTTGAAATCGCAGATGGAGGGATATCATAGATATGACAGGCTCCCACAGCCAGTCGGGGCCGACCCAGAGGTTAACCAATGATATAGCATTAAACGCATCCAACACATGAAACTAATTACACGGTCGTCCTCTTTAATCATACGCTTTTATTTATAGGTGTACGTGCCAAAGTCCAACTGTCATAGAGCTACAATGTCTGCACTCCTCCTTAGCTCATGTGCACATTAAAAGTCAATGAGTGGGCTCGATAATTCTCTCATGTTAACATGGAAACTGGTGTAGGCGGTTGTGGGCGGCTATAAACGTTCACTTTACGTTCACACCTACTAAAAGCTACTAGATGGCATCATCCATATATTCTCTCAGAGATAGCTGACTTGTTTGTGTAGGATATGTCATATACACACACACTCATCCAATGCATCACTTTTCATGCTCTCAAACCTTTAGGTGCTAATCAGCTAGTTTCCAAGTGAGTCAAATGTCTATGTTTACTCTGCATCTACGGTGCCGACTTGGGGTAGCATCCGAGTTCAGATGCTATTTGTGTGAACCAGGAATAGCTGCTGTCCCCAGGCGCCCGGCAGTCACCAAGGCTACTTTATGTTATGTTTTGTTTTAACAATTGTGTCGATTTATTTTTGCGTCAGATTAATTTCTAATTTGAATCTTGACTATGGCTTTGCCATCTTTTTTGCAATTTCAAATTCTATTAATAGTTAAATATGTTTTGATTTGTTCCATTGCTCTCTCCTGTTAGGGCCCCTGCTGGCTGGGGGCCCCCAACACAACAGATTTGTGCGTTCTCGTTATCTACATAGATGGATCGCGGTGAGAGACTCAATACCGCTACGGGCTTGTTAGCAATGATAATACAAATACTTGTATTTGTACCATACAACGATAAGCTAACGTGACCTTGTTTTCTATATTAAACCCCTTAAATAAACTCAAAGGGAGAGCCAGCTGTGTTTCTAGGTTCATTCGGGCCTTAAACCACACCTCAGCAAGGGGTCCGAGGGGAAGTAGCTCGATTTTGAGGCTTTTCTATACACTCTGGCGCCTTCATGACATTCAAAGAACATGTCTTAATCTTTGAATTTTTTTACTCTACAGATGAATTATTAATTGGGCTGTTAAAGACATTACCATCAAACATTATTGGTATTCAGTGTTCGTATTGAGGAGAAAACGGAATAGATCATAAGGGCAATGTTTTTATTTTAACATTAGTTTATTGGAATATAAAAAAGTAAACACCCACACATACACATTAACAAAGAAAATTTTTCGATACACTTTATGCAGTATAGTTCAATAAAAGCCCTATCAGCTTCTGGCTCTCTCGCTCTCTCTTTAAACAAAATTGTCTGTGCAAAGTAGATCTGCTCTCTGTGTGACACGCAGAGGACCCCCGAAACTACTTGTGCTTTTGATCAACGATATCATTTTTGAGCGCTTTAATGCACAATTGGAATGATAGATGAGTGGATCCGGGGCTATTTAGTTGTTATTCATTATTTTGAGATCAGGGATATAATCATATCACATTTGAATACCAGCCTCAACCGGCCTGCCCTAGCATCCCCGCCGCGTCGAGGTGATTAGGTAACGGAAAAAGAAATACCATATTTATCTTCCTGTTCAAAAGGACATTGATGAATAGATACGAGAGGCCCGCAAAGACAGACACTTGGTTGTCTGTACGTACCTGAAGGTTGAGGCTTGAGGTCGTTCCCTGGTAATTTTCCATTCCCTGATGCTGACTCATCAGGCATAGGCAGCATTGTTGATTCAATATAATACACAGAAGACAGAGTTCCAAAAGCCTTTGAAAGAGCTTTGGGCAAAGTGAATTCCAGACTGCCGACTGCTTAATGTGTGCAACACGCGATGTGTGCAACACGCAATGTGTGCGTGTTAACGTGGTGTTTTGTGTGTTTTTACTTTAACTTTCACTTCTATCATTTGGTTCTGTTGTCCTGAGTGATCGTAACACATCCCCTTACCTAGATTCCCTCTTGCTTACATGCTTAACCTAGCAATTTTATCCAGCAATATGTCCCTGTATTTTCCTATCATTGAAGGCCTGTGTTTGTCTTGTCCTTAAATGGTAATGTTATGGTAAAAGGTTATGTTTCCAACATATACAAAAGAGCATACAACTGACGATTTCAAAACATCCATTCAGCACGCTCCTCAGCTAAAAGACAGGAACTAATACTTTATTTTCCAGTACACCGGAAGAAAAGGATTTCAAATTCACGATGCAAATTAATTTAGCCCAAAACCAATATTAAATGGTTTTAAAAGGTTAAGCCTGCTTTAATGTGTAAATGTGGGGGCACATGTGTTCTGCTGCTTTTGATTTGCTATTCTCAATAGAAATGACTGCACAGTGTTGTGATGAGACACAGACATGTATTAAAAAATCTTTACTGCAAAAAAAACAAAACAATGATCACACAATATTGCTACAAGACATAATCTCATGTCAGCGTTACGTCGGCATGTGTCCCAGCTGTCCTCCACCCACCATAACACTGCACTGCACACAGTGGTACTACTACTGCACTATAAGCACGCACACGTTGAGCGGACGGCAGTGTGGACCCCACCCGGCTCAAAGCTCTTTCAAAGGCTTTCGGAAGTCTTCTGTGTATTGGTATTGAATCAACAAGGCTGCTCATGCTATGAAAGTATCTGTTTATGTCCCTTTTTTTTTTGGCCCTGGAACCAAAAATGTTTGTTTGAAAAGTTTTTCATTGCCGGGTGAGACCCCATCCCCAAAGCCCCAATCACAGCAGCCCGGCAGGAGAGCGCCCCCCCCCAGAGCAGCAGTATTAAAAGGATTCCAGGGGCCCCTTATCCCCCTTAAGGCCACGGCCACTGATTGGATGAGGCCGAGGCCTCCTATTGGTCGGAAGATGCCTGGAGGCTCTGCCAGATTGGCCAGAACCGAAAACACATGTTTGCTGGTTGTGAATTGATGTGGTCGGTTTTGCAGCTCCTCTATGAAAAGCGATTACAGAATCCACTTAAAGCTTCAAATTCACAAGGGAGCACGACAAGCGGCTTAGACCAAAAAAAAACCATGATAGTTAGGCTGCTTTTGACCAATGAGGAGGTGTGGGGCGTTTGGGGTGGGGGGGCGATTAGAGACAGCAGCATATGCTGATATTGTTTGGACAAAGTTGACTGGGAATTGTGGACCAACCAGCCAACATACCCAATTATTCCGTTCAGCTCTAATTTATTCATTTAAATGCATTCCAATAACCAGCTTTTGGGTCCAACGTGTCGTAGTTAAATTCTCTTGCCCACTTTGAATAACAGATGAAATTTTGGGGTGTTTGCATATAAATCAAGGTAAAACACCATTTCAGGGTTCTGGTTTATTTGTGTGCTTTGTGATAACACACTTTGTTAACTAATTATGTTGTTTATGGAAGTTCTGGTCGATTTTGGCCCAAATACGTTAGCATGGCTTGTGTTTGTGGTTTACATAATGAAAATGAATCTATTTTACTGTTAAACTGTCTGAATGCTTCTAAACCCAGTCAGGGCAGATGGCATGCTTCGCAGCAAGGGGGAAACATGATTAAATGCATTACCCATAGGATCTTCAGTTATGATTTCCAAGAATCAAGAAATTGATGCAATTCAACATTATTTTAGACCAATAAATTCATCAGGGTCTTTCTTTGGAATGTGTTTTTGTCTCAGACCGCATTACATCATAGTGTATCGGACCCAGCATCCAGTAGCATAGGTGAGCAGTGTGTTTAAGTCAGTCAGAGTGTTAGTGAGGCCTGCAGATGCCAAAGAATAACTGGAATAACTTGGATCTGGCGCTTTTCATTTGGTTCGAGAAATATTTGAAAATTCATTGCAAGAGAAGATGCTGAAAGCAAAGTCTCTGAAGGCATCTTCTGTTTATAAACGCTCCAGCCTCTATGTCTGTACTCTGAGTAGACACATTCGGGATCCCGAAATAAATCCAGAACAGGATCCAAGGTATCTCAGACCAATCACGACGCAGGGTTGAGTTACAATTGTTTAGTTTCCAGGGGGAATTTGTTTTTCGTGAACGCTGTGTCGTGATTGGTCGGAATACCTTGGTAGTGATTGGCCCTGTCCTGCACGCCGGGCACTGCTTCCGGGTCGCGCTGAGGCAACAGGGGAGCTTTGGTACTATGGATCATACCCCAAAAGGTTTAGATTATAGGGACACTCGTTAATAAATAATAGCAACACAAGTGATCTAATAAAAATACGATTAAACTAAGGGTGCAGTTTTACACTTGTTGTATTGTGCTCCGCCGGGACGAAGAACCAAGAGAAGCAGCCTCCTCTCTTTCTCTTCCAGCAACCGTCACTGGCAGCAGAGAGGATGGGGCCTAAAGAACTCGGGGACCAGGTGGGAGAACCGCCAGACACAGCCACAGTCAGAGGGAAGAGAGAGATCACTTTATAGTTTCAATCAACACAAACAGACACACAAAGACGTGTCTATCCCCCGATACATGCGTCGGTGTAGCAAGTCAATTGGGCTGGGTGCAAGATAGGGCCTCCGAGTTAATTTCTCCTTCCTCTCTCTGACCGTCATTGTTTTTGATTGACACTTTATTTAAATGTAATCCCACAAATAAATTATGTTTAAAGTTGGGTGGCTCCCATTCGTCGAGTTGAAAGGACACTGGATGGACATTGACAGCACACCACTTCCTGTATGTTTAAGTCAGACCATCGACTCCAACATATCCACGTGGCTCGGAGGAGTACATCAACAAGATGAACAGTTGGGGGGGGGGGGGGGGGGGGGGGGGGGTGTGGGAGCCAGTTCTCAAAGAGTCGAATTCATTGGCTCATCCACAGCTCTGAGGCTCCTGTATATCCAGGTCACCCACAGATGGTGAGATGGGGAAAGCTTCAGATTTAGGAGCATATACTTAGTACTCCTGGCCAGGCGAGCCCTTGTAGAAATGGCTCTAAAAAACAGTCTTCACCATTGATGGAGTAGGCCTGAAAAAACAGAATGATCCCTCATTTATTGTGAATTCTGCGACGTCGGCCATTTACACTTTGTAAACCATGCAAACTATCTAAGCAACTAACTAACTCAATCTCGTCCTGGAAGGGATGTTTTTCTTCCTTTGTCAAGAAGTTCCGGTATTCTTCTGGTGTTTTATTAATATTGTGTCTCCACGTGTTCAGACTGAGACCAAAGCCAGTCAATGGGGACCCTCCAGAGGAACAGTAGCCCCGGGGCGTAGAGTTGTCTGGTGATACCAGCCATGATACCTGAAGGCAATGTCTTCGCTATCGGATGGTTTCAAAACGTTTAAGTGTGTGTTGCTACTTCCATTCGTGCTGCCAGGAAGACCACGCAAACCTAGTTCAATAAAGTAATAAGTACTGACACTCTCGTCAAGTCTAGGATCAGGGTAATACCCATGAACGATGCATACGTTACAAGAAAAAGGGATTTTATTTTTCAGAATTTGAACGGCAATTGACAGAGTAGTTTTCCTTACTGTAGTGAATAAGGCCCCAAAGCTGTTGCTATTGGCCAGCATTTGTACTCTTAACTGTGGGATGAATTCAGGCCAACATTATGTTTAAAAGGTTGTCAAGTTAATTGTAATTAACGTCAAATAAGTAACTTGTTCAAATGAGCCGCTTGCTTTGGTGTAGCATGCGGCATGAATATATGCATGGCAACTGACTCAAAAGGTAGCCAAAGTAAATTTTCATTCCATGTCGCATTTAATGACATTTAAAAAAATATATAATTCATATTTTTCCAACCCTCATGCATTTTCACATCAACAGGCCATTAGCATAAGGTTTGACAGCGCTGCATTTAATTGCATTCTGTGACCCTCTGAAGGCCCACTGTAAAGATTGATTAGGCAGACATCAAAGATACAAACAAAGAATATCATTATGGTTTGCATGAGAGTGGCTATTCAAAATTCAGAGTACACACCCACACACACAAACACACAAACACACAAACACTGCGGAAAAATGAAGGAGGCGGGAGGGAGGGCAAAGAGCGAGTAGCCTTTACCACTTGTTCTGTTTTTGTCGTGATTAGGTTGACTTCCCGTTTTTCCCTGGCAATCATGCTAGCGAGCCATCGAGTACTATCTCCAGAGAAAGATGAAAAAACGAAAAAAAACTCGATCACGTCGAAAGAAAAACGTCACAGGTAGTGAAGATAAACAAAAAAGAAGGCATGATTAAAAGGATAGTTGCGGGCCCTGGATGCTGATATTCATGTATTCTGTCCTGCCACTGGTCGGGTTCAGTAGATGTTTTCTGTTTTCCCTGCACAAACTAATTGAATGTTGCACAGAGGAATGTGTTAACTCAAGCCTGAGGGGTCTGCGCAGAGTGACGCGCTGGGATGATTGATGTCATTTTATTTAGAGAAACTTTGATTAGAAAAATAGATTAGTTTGAAGGCAAGCGGTGGGAAGTTCAGCGACTAGCGCCAGAGGTGTGGAACACACCGGTGCCAGGGTGCGGAGGGGAAAAGGTAGGTGAAAAGGAACGTTTTTTTTTTTTTCGAGGGTTGGGGGTGAAATTACAGCGAAGCTGTGGCTATAAACACAAGTGCAAGGTGACACTTGATTGAATATTCAACACGCCAATGAGAAATACGTTTAAAGGCAGCCGAGGCCTTATAGATCATCATTAGTGGTGCTGTGTGTTGTGTTGAGTGAGTGCCACATAAATACGCAGGAAAAATGTATTGCTACATTCAAATAATGATATTCATAATTCAAACATATGCTCTGGGTATAATAATAATCACCATTTCCCACTGATAAGAGCTATTAGAGCGATGTAGCTTTTTTTAGGGTCGTTACTGAGGGGGTTTGAACCCAGAGTCGTCTCTGCGTGGTGAGAGTGATCACTGCAGAGCTGATTCACCCGGAGGGCTTCAGGTGTGGACTCGATCAACTCCTGGCTTCCTCCCACCGGGACCCACTGAGACAGACAAAGGCCGGCAGTGAGCTGTGGCTCCAGGACGTGATCAAGTCAGCAGAAAGGTCTCCTAAGGGGTGGGCTTAGAGATGATCTACTCCAGCTGGAGACTCCAAACAAGGAGAAGTAACAACGTTTCCATTGTGAGAGAAACCATAAAGAGTAACCAAAATACCACCCCCTGAAAAATAGCAACAGCAACGCCTCTGGTGATTGGCTACTACAAATGCAGTCTCTGTTTTTAGTGGCAAATGTAATTGATGATGTTACTTGCCGACTAGCCCCGCCCCCCTTGCCCTTGCCTCACCCAATAGGATGCACGGTAATGGCGTACATTTTGTTTTCCAAGCTGGTGGCTTCAGTTAGCAATTCATTATGCCGACATGATTCCACCAGAAGTAGTGTAATGTCTGGATGAGTCATAAATGTGTGGTGTGTAAAGTAGTTTGCTCATGCTTGGCTTCAGGTGAAACGTTCAGTAATAAAAGATTAAATTAGATGGTACCGGTTGGAAGAGAAGATACGGTAAGATGCGGTTTCGGGGCCGACAAATTGCCTGAAGAGTAGAGAACGGTCGGCGCAGATAGACGCTATGCGGTGGAGCTCAGCTTTCACAAACCAGTGAGTCACCAGGCTTGTCATTCGCAGACAAGCCTCGACTCTCGTCAGCTACAAAGTTTACCCCAATCAGCTATGCTCACAGAAATCGAAAGAACTAATACCGTTATTCTGGCCCAGCGGCTTGATTAACGTTCACAGTGACAGTCACAGTCTAAAACCGTCTCGAGCACACTCCTGTGACGGGGACACAGGAGAAAGAAAACGGACGGGGCTGCCAGGGTCGTTCACAATAGCCTCTCCCATGAAGGGCCCCCCAGTGCATTACAGGAGCCACCTGGCAGCGGGGACTCTGACGCGTTTACCAGTGATGAGGAGGAGGAGGAAGAGGGCAGAAAATCAGCTTTCTCAAAGATGGTAATGAGAAACAAAATGGACGCCAGAGCCTTTTGGTTCCAGAGCCCCCAGTTCTGTGCCGAAAGGCCCGGGGGCCAATCAGGTAAGGATGCGAGCCACGGGGAGAGCCTGTGATTGGTTGGATGGCGGCAGCCTCTTGGAGCAGGTGGACGATGTGCAGATGGACCGGGGATCGGAGGGGATGGGGGCGGGGGGGTTGTGTGTGTGTGTGGGGGGGGTACGCTAATGGTGCCTGTCACTTGTGAACATGGCGGTGTGGCACTGAGAAGAACTCCATGATGGCCAATTTAGTCCTCTCCATTCTAACACACCCACACGCATGCAGGGACACACACAGATACACACCCACACACACACACTGAGGCAATCATAAGCAATTACAATGCATCAGATTGCATTATAAGGCTGCAAGGAAACAATAATAAGTGAAGGATGGACACACTGGCAGATACATTATCCACTAACAGATTCAACACTTCTAGTGTCAATAATTACTTCGCGTTTGACTTGCTGGCCTTGAAACGAGAAAGCCAAGCTCAATGACCATGAAATAAGCTGGAGTTGTGCTTCAGAAAAGAAGGTTGAAATTGGTTCCGTCTTACAGTATTGTTACGGACTCATTAAAAGATGAGTTCTGTAACGTCTCCATAGTTTTAGAAACCCACTGTGAGCTGCTGTCTACAAGTTCTCAAAGATTCAAAGATTCAGAGGTTTTTGTTTGTCACATACTCATTCAGGATGTGCAGTGAATTGTTTGTGTGACATACTCAGTATTTTCTGTGCTTAGAAAATAAATAAAATAGCTAAAAATAACATAAAAATCAATTCAATTCGATGAAAGTTTTAGCAGAAATTAAGAATATTATAAATATATTTAAAATAGATAAATCAGTCAACAGAACGTTAATGTCGTATAAGTTTAGATCTGCCATGACACCCGGCGGGAGCCTCGAACCAATCATACGTCGCTCTGAGATAAGCTCGATCGCTTCGTGGATCACCGATCGAACAAACTGAGAACCGACTTTTTCTTTGACGGAAAAGCCACTGAAACATACGTTTGATTTATTTGTTTTAAACAACTGCCGTCGTATCTCACTCACAAAGGTCCCACGCTTGGTTAGGAAATATGGGAAAAGGGAAAGAAGAAAATAAGAAGATAAAGTGCGAGCTTCTGTTCAAATATGCCTCTTCATGGGGTCTGCCTCTACTCTCGTCTCCTTCGCTTCTCTGATAATGGAGCGCGAACAAACCGACTATTTCATATTTGTTCGATTTAAACAGCGGCGGAAAACCATGGTGGGTGAATCAGAGATAAATGACAGGTAGAAGCAAAGAGAGAGTTTCTTAGCTTTTACGAAAACGAGGAAACTTCAACGCACCTGGAAAAACAGTGTACCGCATTTACTTTTCCACTTGTTGTAGTAGAAGAACAAGGTTTTTGCATGAGGCCTCGCCTCGTCCCCGTAGACATTACATCTACCAACAGACTCCAGTAGACAAGTTGGGCTGTAAAATGAACAGAAAAACTAACAAAAAAACAGAAAAATACATCAGATTTTCCCTAAGGGGGGCAGATCGGGTTATACAGAGTGGCTCACTGAAGGCCGTTAATAATTATCATAATTATTCAATCAAAGAGCACTCTCCATGGACCTGGAGCCGCTTTGAGGCAGGGCCGATGGATGATACACATGGAGGTCATCAATGACATTAAGTAAACAACTTTTGTCCGATGGCCGGCCAATCTCTGCAATTTAATCACACCCACACACACACAGTGAATTTATGAATGCGTTGCCTCATTATGACCGGGCACCACATGGCTCCTTCCTGGGAATGAGGCATTCACTGTGTCATCGGCGAGAGTAATGACCGCCATTGCCGTCGTCGCTGCCGCAGACCAGCGAGATGTTTAGCTGTGTGCACTTGAGATTTTCCGAGAGAGAGAGAGACTGAGAGAGACAGAGACAGAGACAGAGACAGAGACACAGAGAGAGAGAGAGAGAGAGAGAGAGAGAGAGAGAGAGAGAGAGAGAGAGAGAGAGAGAGAGAGAGAGAGAGAGAGAGAGAGAGAGAGAGAGAGAGAGAGAGTGAGTGAGTGAGTGAGTGAGTGAGTGAGAGAGAGAGAGAGAGAGAGAGAGAGAGAGAGAGAGAGAGAGCATTGGTATTCAATCATCACAGGGGGTGGGCTGGGTGAGTATAAGAAAATAAAAAGAGTGAAAAGAGCCTTGAAAAGCTGAAGCAGGTGATCAATGGTTTGTGTAGACAAGCAAAACAGTCCACACCAATTACTCCGCGACACCCCATCTGGAGCCATCACTCAGTGTGGAGGCGAGATACGAGGCAAAACAAACAACTAAAGAAGTAAAGAAGTGCTGGCGGCGGCGGCGGCAATGGTGGTTCTAATCGTCGTGGCTGCCCGGGCGCGGGCCGCAAGCCGTCTGGTTATAGGGCTGTTTCCCCTGTCCCCCGGTATGGTCCCCACCTGGCTGAGTCACTGAGTGTGTGTAAGAGAGAGGGGAGAGAGAAAGAGAGTGTGTGTGTGTGTGTGTGTGTATGTGTGTTTGTGTGGGAGAGATAGAGAGAGAGAGGATGTATGTGTGAGGGAGACAGAGAGCGAGGGGTGAGAGTGAATGAGTGAGTAAGCGACTGAGTGTGAAAAAGAGCGAGCAAGACAGAGAGAGAGCGAGGGCGAGACAGTGGAGTCCAGGCTATACTGGAGAATTGTCTGGATGTTATACCCTTCCCAGGTTTCAGAAATAGGCGAACACAGTGACTTTCCAGAGTACCTTGTGCCAATGCCCCTGGTCAAACAGAACCAAAGGAATGGATTCATCCAGAAGTATCTTCTCGATGAACAACGTTGATGAAATCTGTTTTGAGGGAAAGATCTTACTCCTCTGATTGTGTTTCTCAGGGTCGCGACCCTGTTCAATCCAACCCTTGTTGGCATTCACAAGAAGTATTTCTCCTAAAGCCAACCAGATTCTACATGTGGTCAGTGTGGTTAACTTGTATGTACTAGATGGCCTCTCTTCATGTGCTAGAAACAGGCTGCATTTCGAAGGGAAAGCTAATGTTGACACTAGGAATAGATTCCTTTTTGGCTTTAATAATAATATTAATATACTAATGCTAATAATAGTAATAACAACAATGACAATAATAATAATAATAATAATAAGGTTACACATTACAACAAGGGCATTGATTTAATTAAGCAATTACCAATCAGCAGTAATAAGCATTTCCGGACAGATAATGAACAGATAATTAACTAACTGGTCTAATAATTATTTATTACTGGTGTCCATGTTTACTAATGGTGTGCATGGTAAATAAGGTAATGGTGTTCATGTTTACTAAGGTATTGATTTATACAATATTAAAGGTTGGGTATGGAATTCTCTTTTTTGGCCATTTTTGCAAAATTACTTGAAATCCTTATCATAACCCACATACAGCCACTGAGTTAGAAGTACCTGTGGAACAGGCAGGGCTCGGAAAACTCCAGCCACTGATTTCCAGACCCACCGAGTGGCATTGGACAGTAAGTACGTCAATCAAACGGTCGTACTGCACTCCCCCTCCCCCGCTCCCTGTGCGACCCCTTCGTGCACGTACTCAAAGCTCGTGACCCAGAGCAAGCTTCTGTTTGTTGTTCGCTCGTGCATGATTGCGCGTCCATGTACTTGGAATGGGTGGAGTCAGAGTCAGCGTTGAAGGAGAGGGGGTAGGACCATTTGAGGTGTGTGTTTTCAAAATCTGCTGGCGTTTTGCAAATCCCATACCCAACCTTTAAGTAGGGTTAGTGTTAGGGTTTGGAGTTAACCCTATCTTTTAAACCCAAACGCACCCTAACTCCTATGCTATTGCTATATAATAATGCTTATTACTGCATCAACTAATGTTAATTAATGTACCAATTATTTAAAAATGTTACCAACTGATAATAATAATTGGCCTCTTCGTCATATAATGTGTTTACAAGGATGAAATGGGCAAGTGGTAGCCAAGAAGTAATTTTCCATGGCCGAAATGACGAGAATACATCCGGATCCAGCATTAGAAAAGAAATAGTATTTAATTGAACATGGCTTTGGTTTTAAGTCTGCCAGTCCCATTACAGGCCCACCTCATCTCTCATAATATGTACCTCATTTCACTTAATTGTGGATGATCGCTCAAGTGGAGAGCAACATTTCCGTCTCTTAAATGTACTCGGCACTCTGTCGCACACACACACACACACACACACACACACACATGTGCACACATATACACGCGTGCACACATACACATGCGTGTGCACATTCGTTCAAAGCTCCTGCAGCATCAACAACAGCACCCCCCCCACACCACCCCCATAAACGCAACCCCCCCCTACCTCCCACAGAGAGTCAGAGAGTTGCGTACTAAAGAGGAAAGCCAGAAAGCTAGCAGGTAGTCTTCCTTTCATTTTATTTATAAACCCCATATTTTTTAGTACGCGTTGAGTATGTGCCGGGGATTTGTATATTTTCTTCAGCGAATCTGTTTTGCACGGCCAATCTGAGTCTGGGATGAGTGGGTGTGCTCGCAGGTCACAGGCAGGGGCCCGGAGTGAACATCACCAATCGGAAGACAGCGATTGAAAATGCTTGGATTCTGAGACACCAATCAAGGAGCAGCAGGACACAGAGAGCCCGCCTCCAGCGCCCTGACACTGGGATTGAATCGGCCGCTCCGAGAGGAGAATCCAAACACTCGTCGCTACAGATGTAAGGCAAAGGTGTGAGCAGTTGTAAGAGGCAGAGGGGGAAGACAACAAGGTGGTGTGTGCGTATGCACAGGGTAGACAGCCTATAGTGCTTGTGATGCTAAGAATTGCCATGATGGGTTGATGGAGAGTCTTGGGTTTGTTGTGTGGGTTGGATTTGGGGGTCACCCACTCGGTTTAACTTCCTCTTGCAATGAATGTTCAAATTCGTCCATGGAAAATGTTGGCAGATGCGACGACAGCATGCTGTCACTGAAGAGATTCAAGACAGACCTTGGATGAGCTCTGCTGATAAAGGATCACACTACACGAGACCCGTCTTGTGTTGTTTACAATATGAGTTAAAAGGAAAGCTGAATTGCATTGCGTTTCACAAATTCCCTTTCCCCCCGGAGCCCATGAGAACCATTATTCAGGTTTGTCAGCTGTTATCAACAGTTGGATTTAGTTGTTGACAGTTGGGGATAAAACTGTGTTATATTATTATTATTCGTTTGTCATATTACTTTTGCATGTGAATCGCCTGCTGTAGACAACATTTCCCTTCCAGATACATTCCTGTCATGTAAAGTTTTTGGATTAGCATGACGTGCTACAACTTGTTGTGTTGTTGTGAAGAGGACATCGCGTCGTCACGGCGCTCACCTCGCCGGCGATGCATCCAATCACGCGTAGGGGAGGCTTTTCGGCCGTGACTTGTCAGTGCTAAGAGGCTCATAGTACAGGTGAAACCAGCCGCCTTATCTGCTCAACGTGGAGGTTACATCAAATTAGCCTAGCCGGCTGTGATACCCTGACAAGGAGTTCATTCTGGGGGGCTGATGAAAAGAGCTTAGGCTACATCTTAAACCATCAACGAGTCAGACCCCCCCCCCCCCCTTCCACACTTCCACCCAGTCTCTCTTCTCCTTTCCATCTCTTGTGAGCTCAGACGCTTAGTCGGGGCAGAACGGCGTTGCTCACTTAATTCCCATTAGGCGACGCATTTCCAAACGGCTACATGGTAGACGGCTGGTGAATTCCTAAGTCGCCGCCCGAGAAGGGAGAGTGTTGTTGTGCCTCGGTGCCTTCTATTGATTCCAGAACTTTCTCAGAATTTGTTTTGTTGTCGTGGGCTGAGGCAAGGAGCCTCGAAGGGCAACCGAGATGGGTTGATGGTTTCCCTGACGACGGGTACCAGACCAATAGTTTTATCTGCTGGCTGAAGAAGTGGATGAACAAACAGACACCACTGTGTCATCGATAGACACAAACCAGTAGCAAGCACGCAGGGAAGATGACATAAGCCATGAATGACCAAACACACAAAGCACGTACATAAATAGGCCCATAGACAACACACAATGTTAAGGTTAGCTTTACATGGACACACAATCATTTAAAGTTGCCCAAGGAAGGCCTCGACTTATTCTTCTCTCATCGCTGCACTATTTGTGTTCCCTGGCGAAGCATTGACCTGCTGAACCCCGCTGCTGAAGGGAAAGCTTGTCAACAACATGTTTGTTCGGATTGTGTCTGAAAAGATGAGCAACTGCGAGTGTGTCGGCTTTGAATGGGGAGTTCGTGTGTTTTCGATTGCGGGAAGCTATTGAAATAGGGCTGGCTGAATGCAAGAGCAAACTGTAATAAATGCGGGGACCTTTTAGCGGCCGGGGTCAGACTGCTGTGAAGACCAGAGTCAGCCCTCCGTTGGGTCTTACTTCTCGGAGGTGGGACGGGGGAGCTAAGGGGACACTCAGGACGCTGACTTGGAGATCATTAAACCAGGGAGGATTGGCTACAAGACTTTTCGTAGTTTATAGATAAAAAAAGAAAAATAGTCTGCTTCGTAAACAAATTTGCGGTCAATGGTCAGTATCAATTTCAATGCCCCGTTTTAATCAGCCACTTAGGAGCGGTTTCTTAAGATGAGTAGCGATTCATGTTTAATTTCGTACAAGGTGTCCCTACGGGGAAAGGAGGCAATCAAAAGAGGGAGGGATCCATTTCCTGCCAAAAAATGAGCGCAAAGGGGGGTAAGACAAACTGTGTCGGAGGAAGAAAAAATAGGTGATATGTGTCACCTCCTGGTTAGTCTTGTGTTTGCCGTATGACAGTGACGCAGGCTGATGAGGATATGGACAATGGGCCGCGGGGACAGTCACCAGCTGCCACTGGCAACACAAGAACACAGAAACCCGCCTCAACACCTCGCACACATAGGTGACAGAAAGGAAAGATCGATACTAACTTTTTGGCTCCATGTCACGTTTCTGTTGAGTCATGCACACGCTGTGACCCATCTCCGTCATACATCGCTGTTCTGCACGGCTCACCTACAAGAAAAATAACACGCTTTCGTACTGTTACAAATGCAGAGATGAAACCTTTATTGTTTCGTAATGAGTCTGAAATGACTTTGAGCTGCACTCGGAATACGGAAGAAGCCGCAGAGGCTAAAAGCATAGCCGACAAACACACATGAATGACAGGGTTAATTAACCGTAAATTGCATGTTTCTTGGATCCAAGTGATTGTTCTCTTTTGCAAAGTGACAGCCGAAGATACGAAGGCTTGCAAATTCCAAGTTTTGCCGCATGTCTGTCATTGCAACAGATTGCATGTCTGTCAAATCAACATAAACCTTTGCCCATGTACGGGCGAGTATTTGCCAAACCCCAGACCTGCTGATTGTTCCAGAGCACCAATACATGGACACCCAGTCAGATGATCACGGGATGGGTTCAGTGGAATAGCTGAACAGGGGGCTACACTCTGTCAACCAAAGAGGTCATCATCTCGACTCAAGCGGGTGTCCGGGTAAACCGAGGGGTACGACAGGAAGAGCACGGCCGGTGGCCCAGGGCGCATCGGGGGATGATTTCTTTGGTGTCTCACACATCAGAACGTGGCCCCCTTGCTGTCTCTGGGGCAGAAGAGTCTCGTGAGCGACAGCAGAGCCCCGGGGGGGGTTCGCACAGGCTGGGATGAGTCTGTTGTGCCGTAATGACTCAACCCCCACCCTCGATCATGTCTACAGAGGGAGCAGCGGTGGCGACGGAGCACTGGCATTACTGTGTCATAGACCTCTCCCTGTGAGATTAGGACGTGCCGTACTCTGAGGGCCCGCTGTGTTCTGATGTACTTGAGGCCTGGCAGAGAGCACTGTGGTCAGAGGAGGAGCTAGAGAGAGAGAGGGCATGCCTCTCGCCCTCGCACCTATAGCGCTTAACTTCACTTTGGTAAGTGTTCCGAGAGAGACCCACCCCTATGCTCTATTTGTGTGAGTGCTTCCTGTACTTTCAGATAACGTCATTTAGAACCCCCCCCCCCAGAGGGAAGAGGATTTAGCAGCCGGGCACCCCTACCCCCCACTGCTCGCCAAGTCCGGCTGCACTTTTAAATAGTGCGACCCCGGTACAGCCACCCATTAAAGGAATCGTTTCCTAATGAACCTCTGGCTTCATCTTCTTCTTCACAGGGTGGAGGTGATTAATAGAGCTTGGCCATCTTGGTTTGCATTACCTAGCAGGGGCAGCTCTCTCTCTCTCTCTCTCTCTCTCTCTCTCTCTCTCTCTCTCTCTCTCTCTCTCTCTCTCTCTCTCTCTCTCTCTCTCTCTCTCTCTCTCTCTCTCTCTCTCTCTCTCTCTCTCTCTCTCTCTCTCTCTCTCTCTCTCTCTCTCTCTCTCTCTCTCTCTCTCTCACATACTAGCTGGCTCGGGGAGAACAGGGGAAGAAAGAAAAAGAGAGTAGAGTATTAAAAGCTGATGGAACATGGAAGAACAGCCTAAGCAGTGTTAAGCTAGCTCAACGGAGGAAATCCATTGACTTCGTGACACCGCTCCGCTGGATTTATTTCCTAAAGGGCGCCTTCCGAGCATCGCACAACAAATTAGAACGTACTGTAGCAGACATCTGCCAAATCGCCCTCTTATTAGGGGCTGCTTCCAAATGTCTTTGCCCCTGCTTCTTGTTCTGTATTCCTACTGCCTATGCCGATTCCAATTTCTTCCCTAGACATCTGCCCATACCTGCAATGCTAAACCTGTGATACATACACTCTCTTCCACTTACACAACTTATATTTGCACCAGACATGAAAATATGAGTGTTGATATGTGTTGATATGATCCACGTTTAGTTTTAAAAACTGCAGTCAACAAATCCTACGAAATTGTTACAAATCCTTTTCGGGGAGACTCACAGTCTACTCCTGAAGAGGTCACGATCAGCTATGATCACTCTCTGATCCATCTGGGGTAAAAAAAAAGGAAAAGAGGCGACGGCACCAGAAGCAGTAGAAGTCTATTTGCTTTGCTGTGCCGAGCGAGTTTTTACATTCGTCTCCGTCGCAGCGACTGAAGCCGCTTCGGAAGCCATGCGAGCCATATGCCGGGCGACAACAAGAATCCCATTCTCTCTGCACTGCGTGCCACCACGTTGCCCGCGACATATGGCGGCGCAGCAGACGAAGAACAACATGAGGAGCACAGGGGAGGGCGCTGACAGCCCCACGGCTCCACCGCCTCCGAGGGCGACGGCTGGTTTTATCGTTTTTTATTTGTCATTTGTTTGCAAAGACACACAGTCAGGCAATCAAGAAGATACTGTCCGCCAGGACCCGCTTCCGACGTTGGGTTTGAAACTCTTCTAAATGAATTGACCAATCCCAGAGTTGGGGCATCTTATCCTAGCTAGCTTTGTTGTATACGGGGATTGGGTTAAAGGTCCCATGACATGCCACCAGGTGTTAGCCGTTACAAGCCGTTTTGGCCATCTGCCCCTTATGACATCACAGGTGGGCGTGTCCACCTAGATATGTGCTGGATAGATCAGTCTACCAACCTAACCAGTGGAAGGTAGCAAACGTTGCTCATCTTTCCGTCACACATCTATGTTGACACGCCCACCTGTGGTGTCATAAGGGACAGACTTCCAAAACGGCTTGTAACGGCTAATCACAGCACACCTGGTGGCATGTCATGGGACCTTTAACCTAGCGATTGTAGGTGCTTGGCACTTGGTTCTATGAACATGCTTACTGTACCGACGGCAATGCGTTGTTTCTCCTTCTATTGACAAATGTTCTAATTTTAAATCGCTTTACATAAAAGCGTCGGCTAAATGCCCTGAATGTAAACGTATGAGCAGACCAGGAGGTGAATCCTAAGGCCAGTGCAGCGGCAGTATGAAAACAGCGTACATGCATGGAGGAGCATCCAGGAGCCGGTCTCCTGCCGGCTTGTCGCCAGGAGAGCCTGATGAAGGTGCGGCTCACTGGCTCGTGTGACGGTACGGCTGAGCCGTGTAACCCCTTGACCTGCGAGGATCTCTCTGAGGAAATTAGTAGGCTCCCGTCCCTGATAACCAAGAAGGCCACCAGCCGCCGGCATACCGTCATGGGTTATGGTTTCGTCATCAGAATGGGGTGGGGGGGGGGGGGGGGGGGGGGGGGTGAGAGGGAAATAGATTTATAGTGGAAGGTGGCTGAACCCCTTACGTCTTGGGATGAGCCGCATGGGGAAATAGCTGGAGGGGTACTTAAAGCGTGGTCCGGCTTCTCCCTCTTAAAAGGACCCTGCAGATTCATCACTGCGAGTGTCACAGGGCTGGAGGGATGAGTGGGACAAGGTGCTCTGTGAGCTCACCGGCCAATTCCCTCGTCCCTCCGCCTCACTGTTTGCACGCACGCCTCAGCTCCAAGCTTTCTCCACACCAAGGACAACCTACCTCCAAGACTCCCCGGTTACTGATTCATCGACCACCATCGAGAATCCTCCTCAATCGCTCCCCCCCAACGCCCCCCCCGTCCCAATCAAAGCCCCCTTGAGACAGCCACATACGGCCCCCTTACCCTGAGGGAGTGTGAAATATGGTGCGGTGTTACTGCCTTCATCTCCTGGTCAGTTGGCACTAACCCCACAAGGGCATTCGGTGAGTGGCAAACTGTGATCCCCAGACCCCCCAACCTAACGGTTTGGGCGATGAACGTGAAAAGCATATGGGAAACTTTAATGGTGTTGATGATGTTGATGATGATGATGATGATGATGATGATGCTGATGATGATGATGATGACGAAGGTAATCATGCCCAGTGTTGTATTGACGCTTTGTTTGCAAGCCAGACACAAGAGCGAACAGATCTATTGTGGGAGCAGACAAAAGGAGGTTGTAGTTATTAACGTTAATGTTGGCTGTGTTGTCTCGGAGCAAGCACTCGCTCTAACACTCCATGCGAAGCACGTACGCGAAAAAAACTGCCTGATTGCTGTCTCAAGACATTAAGAGGCAAAATAGAAGTGGCTCTTCGGAAACTGCATGACTAGACACTTTTGAAAAGTATTCTGTTTACCTTGAAACCAAATATTGCACAATCAGAACATCAAAAAAATCTTTTGGAAAATAATTGCTCTATCCTTGGCACAAGTAAAATAACATTGCCAACTATGAAATCATAGTTCAATGTGTCATGATACAAACATGCATCTTAATAGTAGAACTTATATAACCTTCTTTGTTAACTACTGGTTGATTAAAGAGGCCTTTGTATGAATTCTTTTTTCTCCTACCGCTCCCTTTCTCTCTCCAAGGCCTAAAAAAAAAATTTGTTTGGTTCCGGTTTCCGACCGACCCTGTCAATTCATGTGCGACCCAAATTATTTTATGAGCTTGATGCAAACTATAATTACGTTTCGATACAGCACCTCTTCATTCTGTACAAGGATGAGCGAATTTTCTCGTTTTTAAATGAAAACAACCTACCTATCATTCGCTGCCGCTGGAAAAAATAAAATAAAAAAATAAAATAAATTCTCTACCTACCCATGACCTCAACTGACAACCAACAGGAACCAAACTTTTTTTTTTTTTAGGCCCAATTCAAAGGTGTTTTGCTTGTTAGCATTCACATTGCTACTGTAGCAAGGAAGTCTGATACTGAGGCCATGCCAATCTTCTGACTTATTTATTATGTCTATTCCTTTAGCTGTCTTGCATTCTTCCAGACCCCATAAGGTATTGTAAATTAGCTTTGTTTTGTTCATAACAGACATAGGATTCTATGTTGTAACTGCCCACAATGTGAAAGTTTCCCTCTATAAATCAGGTGGACCATAGTCTGTCTGAAGATGCTTGGTAAATGCTGCGTCTGTATTCCCATCATCATGCTCATCAGATATTCTTAGGTCAAGAGTGTGCTACAGGGAATCCTTTTCCTCATAGGTCAAGATCAAGTAAAATGGACGTGCACTTTGAAATGGACTTCGCCTCAGCTTCTGGGTCAAAAAAGTACCCAATCGAAAATAAAGAGTAGTACTGCTAGAGATACTGTGTGTGCGTGTGTGTGTGTGTGCACGTGCGCCTGTGATTGTGTGTGCGTACGGGCATGTCTTGGGTTCATCTTGCGAAGAGCCATCCCAACGAAGCGCTCAAGGCTTTCCTCAAATGGAAGTACGACCGTACACAAAACGCATTAGGGTAGACTAAATAAAGATATCAGCTTCGATAACATCTACAGCATTGGTCCCTCAGAAAGAGAAACCATCATCTCTGTTTCCATCTCCTCCCCTCTGGCAGGGGCTGGTGTTCTCGTGTATTACCCTGGCTCAGAGCCCAACCACAGACGTGAGGACACCCACTCAACCTGAATCACACACCGGCCACGCATGTTATGTAAAGTGGCCGACCGATTAATAATAACCCACGAAGAGTTTACCCATATGTGACCTGTTTTATTCCTTTGGTTTCTTTTTAGATCCCCAACAATAGCGATGAAACGTGACGACAGAGGGCAAGGGGTTATCTCTGCCACCCACACGGCGTACGCTGTCTCGGTGGGCTTGTTCATTAAAAAGAGGGCGACGGTGGCGGTAAAGGGGTCAGTGCTCCACGCCGGAGACCCCAGGGCTCGTCTGTGTGAGCGCACTCCGCCATCTTCTGGAGACGGTGACACCCTATGCCATGACCTCTCTCCTCATCTTCCCTCTCCTGTCACAGTAGAGGTCAAGAAACGTGGATTTATTGCTATCCGTGACATGATAACAAAAGAAAGTTAAAGTCGAGTTGGACGAGCAATCGCTGGTCTGTGTAAAAAATGCGGAAATAAACAGTCGAGATACTTTATGTGTGTGTGTGTGTGTGTGTGTGTGTGTGTGTGTGTGTGTGTGTGTGTGTGTGTGTGTGTGTGTGTGTGTGTGTGTGTGTGTGTGTCTATGTCGCAGTGTGTGTGTGCGTGTGTGTCAGTGTGTCTGTATGGGTGTCTGTGTGCGTGTGTATTGTGTGTGTGTGTGTCTGTATGGGTGTCTGTGTGTGTATTCTGCGTGTGTGGCTGTGTGCATTTGTATCATGTGAGTGTGCGCGTGTGTGTACAAAGCTCTTCCAATGAAATTTGTGCTAAAAAAAAGTAACAGTGTGTGTGTGTGTGTGTGTGTGTGTGTGTGTGTGTGTGTGTGTGTGTGTGTGTGTGTGTGTGTGTGTGTGTGTGTGTGTGTGCAAAGTGCATGTGCGTGTTTGCAAGGTTGGAGTTAATCAAAAGGAGGGGGAGACAGCGAGCAGAAAGACGAAGTACAAAAGGCTGAGGAGAGAGAGAGCGGCGACCGGGGATCAGAAGAATAAAACAAGTGTAGAGCGTAATGTAATATACATGCGTGCATACATCCATATTGAATGAAAACAGAATAGATCGTTGACACAGAGAGAGAGAGAGGGAGAGAACAGAAAGCGTTGAAGTCGTTGTCGAAGCCTCGAAATCCGCACAACGCCAAGTTCTCCCTGACAGCTGCTCGTGAAAGTTCCCATTAAACCATCGGATACCAGGGCGGACTGTTTGTCCAGTCTCCTAAATCAGCAGAGTTTCAGCTCATGGTCACAGAGGAGAGCGTAGCCGGGCATCCGTGCAAAGAGAACGACAGGGCCCTCTTCGATGTGATGCCATTGGCCGGGGGGGGGGTGGGGGGGGCAGAATGGGGGAGATAGGACGGAGACAGACTCCCCCCTCAATTCACTGAAGTTCCGCACGGCTGGTCAGTGTTGACCTGCTGTCTATGGCCCCCGTTCTACAGAGCAAACCATAAACCATAAGCCATGGCTGTCGGCGGGAGGTGTGGTGGAGGGGGAGAGCACATGGAATGGAAAAATCTGTCAATGTTTGTTCTGTGTTCTGATCGAATGATGCTCAAAAGATACGCCAGAGAGTGGTCCTGTTTGTGTTGGGATGTTTGTGTTTTCTTGAATCTAAAGTGCTGCATGTCATCTTGCATTCGACATGAGACTCCATTGTCCCGAATTGACTATTTCAGGACTGCATTTCATTTGTTGCTATGCACACGGAGATTCGGTGTCTAACTACTGCCCCCTACAGTATGGAAAGGTAATAACCTTGACTATCATCGAAACATAATTTGTAATAAGAATGAGATGAAAAAGGCTTGATGCATGCGCACACACACACACACACACACACACACACACACACACACACACACACACACACACACACACACACACACACACACACACACACACACACACACACACACACACACACACACACACACACACACACACACAATAACGAGATAGTTCCTTGTAGATGCTTGGTCATATTATTTTACCTGCAAAACTGCATTGTAAAGCACTGTCTTTTGAAATGTGTGTTTGGAAATATTTAGTTAAATATCTCTAGAATGGTGCCAGAACCTAATTTAATACGAAACTATTGGAGAATGTGGATACCATTTGAAGGTGTTTAAATGAAAAGGTTATTGTTGGACATTCTTCCTCAGGTTGTAATTCCTTTTTAAGGTCAGTTTTAACTCTTGAAAACTACTTGAGTTAATATATTTCCCTTTTTTTAGATGGGGAAGTATAAAATATACTGTTGGCATGGCAACAGTCTTTAAAGTGTGGGTTTCAATAGATTCTTGTTCTGACTTTGCCTCCCTACTGAGTCAGCATTTGTCACAGTGGATTTGGCTACCGACCTGCTATAGAATTTACTTCAGTGATACCATTCAAAAGTCGTGGGAGGCTGGAGAGCGTAGGTGGGCCCTGAGTTTCACTCTAATGGCCTGCTTCAAAAGTAGGTTCTCAACACGGTCTAAATATACTATTCAATCATAACATTAGAGATACATACCGGTAACTGCCGTTTCTATTGTTATCCAAACCACTGGATCGGTGTGTGTGTGTGTGTGTGTGTGTGTGTGTGTGTGTGTGTGTGTGTGTGTGTGTGTGTGTGTGTGTGTGTGTGTGTGTGTGTGTGTGTGTGTGTGTGTGTTTGTGTGTCAACATCATAAGTTTTTGGGTTTGCGATAGGCTTCCCAAATAATAGAAAGTATCTGAGTGAACTCATGTTGATTAAGGTTGTGTGCTTGGGGTTTGGTTCTCTGTAAACAGGCAGAGCTAAATCCGTCCCCCCACCGGATGATTTCCTGCCTCCTCCCTAAAGCCGGCCCACCTGTCGGCAGTCGGAACCGCTGGTCTCCGAGGTGCCAACCCAATCAGAGTATGAATTACGACAGGATTCCTCACTTTCTTGTTTACCCACCCAAGTTTGTTTTGCGCGTGAGAGGAATCATACGAGCCGCATTAAATCTCCGGCGCGCACACAGACCTGTGCAATAAATATCGTGCAGACGTCGCGCTGCCATTTACCGTGTCAGGTGGTGGATTGAACCTTTGTTTATTTGAATCCTAAATGACGCCTCGCCAGTTTACAGCCACTCCTAAAGTTTGATGGATTGCCATCCGCGGTTCCTCCAAGTGTGCTTGACTATTACGAATTGCATTTACACGGCTGTGTGCGCCCGTGTGGGTGTGTGCGTGTAGCCGGTGTTTATTGGCTCGTCGCTGGCACTGCGCCGGTAGGCCTATTATGCGCCATTTGCATTCTAATTTCGTACAGACGCGCCGCTTGTTCATTGGACCTCAGTGAGATGGATGTACAGGTTTATCGCAAACACGGGACGTAATTATGCAAATGAAGGAAATATTACACCCAGGAGTTATATTTAAAAAAAAAAAAAAAAACATCTGTGATGTGCGGCGGGTTGAGGTGAGGAGAGTCTCCGAAATAGGACTGGCTGATGCACTGCCACCACACAAACGCATTATACTCGGATTATAAGGAGGCTGCGTGTGTGTGTGTGTGTGTGTGTGTGTGTGTGTGTGTGTGTGTGTGTGTGTGTGTGTGTGTGTGTGTGTGTGTGTGTGTGTGTGTGTGTGTGTGTGTGTGTGTGTGTGTGCTGGCGTGTGCACGTGTGACTGTGCATTCGCACTGGAGATGAGTGTGTGTGTGTGCGTGGGTGCAGGTGACGTGAGTGAGTGGATATCCATATGAGTTTGTGTCTGTGTGCCAGGGAGGTGAGTAGGGATCCATATGAGTGAGGCGGCCATATTGGATCCTGGATCCCGATGAACAGGTGACTGATGAGCTCGCCGCGGCTCCCTGCCAGCCAAGAGTACGCCGCGGGGAGGGCACACAGCGGCTTTTAATAATCAAACAGCAGCCAGCGAGCACAAAAGCAGCTGTAATTGCTTTTAAACTTGAACTAATTGGTATTTATTGAAATGGGGGATAGAAGTGGGAGGGGCCCTTGACGAATAGGTGCAAAAGAGAGGGTGAGTTGAGTGAGCGTTTACACTAGTGTCCACGGTGGCCTGAACTGAAACAACACAGAAAGGCAAACATCTGCTTAGTCTGTCACTAACTGCGGATCTCGGAGGGCTGTCATCGATTTCGCAGATGGAGACCCTCGGCCCATATCTTCGAACGATGTCTGTGGGTCTTTGTCATATTCGCGTCTGCGATTTCACCACAACCAGACTTTCCAGCAGACAGGCCGACAGAGTTCACTGATGGATGAAGGCGACGTACGCTCATATAGTCTTAGCGACGCCGCCAGCACTAACATTAGAGCGCTGGGAAAGGCATTACTGCAGTATCATCACATTGTCTTAAGGGTTTCTAGAAGAAGTCCAAAGTAGGTGGAGGGAGGGAGGGGAGAACATTATGAGCGGTTGATGGTGTTGCGGTGTGACTTAAACGTTGAATGCGCCCAACAACACACACTCTCTCTCTCTCTCTCTCTCTCTCTCTCTCTCTCTCTCTCTCTCTCTCTCTCTCTCTCTCCATCTGTCCTCGTGGTTGGTGGTGATATTGTGTTTTTCTACTCTGCTCAAGGAGGTCAATTTAGAAACAAAGCGAGAGTGCGCAAGTACACTCCTTCTGGGTAAGCCATGCTCCTAAATGTATGTGTGAAGTATCTGTTAAGGGACTAACATAGCTATTACTTTTGTCTTTGGGTTTAACACATATGGTTGTGTTCATGTGATTTACGATTCAACGTGTGCTGTTGTGATTTTTTGTGTTTATTTTTTAGCTCTGCGCTTATATGCTAAATGCTACACCACAGTGGAAAACTATAAAGGAAATTACATTTTGATGCACATACATGCATGAATAGTATAGACCAAGGGGAAGCATGGTAAACCATGACTGCCTGACAAGTTTTGTCATCAAATTATATTCATATTGAACTTTTTGCACATCAAATTGTTGCATGCTCATTGAAAGGGGACAGCTGAAGTTAAAAAAATGAGATTAGTATTGATTCAAGAACATTAAATATTGAATCCCTATAGAATACTTTTTTGTGAGATGTTTCAGGTAATATATATATATATATATATATATGGCTTTAATAAGTTTAAAGGCTGTGTATTAAAGTATCAGTAGCAATATTGCAAGAGAACACCAGGATAGACAGCCCATAATTTCAAGTGTGTGTGTGTGTGTGTGTGTGTGTGTGTGTGTGTGTGTGTGTGTGTGTGTGTGTGTGTGTGTGTGTGTGTGTGTTGATTTTGTGTGTGTTGATCATGTGTGGGTTGATCGCGTGTGTGCTCGTGTAGAATGCGTGTGTGTGTGTGTGTGTGTGAGCAATGATTATGTTTGTGTGATGATTGTGTGTGTTTATGCGTATGTGTGATGAAGATGCAGAGCGCGTGCGTGCCCTTGTGCAGCGTGCCGGGGCGCGTGTGTGTCACCCGTCAGCCCAATCAGAAAGCGACTTAAGAGGTGGCTCCTGGTGCGAACCTTCAGACAGGCCCTCCGCAGAGATTTCTAAAACATTTATAACCCGCCTGTACCCCTGTTCCCTTCCCCTTCCTGGCTGTCAGCTCTAATCGTTAAAGAGATTTATCCACAACACAATGGCCCGGCTCCTTCAGCGCCATCATCTTCGCACAACATACCATCTGAAAACCATTATCTGGGCTTTAAGTCCCGCCACAGCCGCCGCCACAGATGACCTTAACGGATAGATCGCTCGACTCGCTGCCGTTTCTTTTCTTTTTTGACACTTGTTTATATTTTTATTTATCCATCTATTTGTTCTTTCCTTATAAGGAGATGTTGCTTGTGCTTTCCTTCCCCCCGGTGATGCATACGTTGCATGGCGTTTGCAGCTCTTTCAAATGTCTGGAAACACATGAGGATAAAGTCACCTGGGTTACTGAAACAAGATACGGGCGGTATGGTATATTGGGAGACATGGGGCTTTGCGATTGTGCTTATAAATGCCAGTAAATCTAGTAAATCTAGTTAGAGATAGGCATTAGGGATTAGGTATGAAAGGATTGACGTGATTTGTATCATGGTAGATGACAGGTTAAAGGTAGGGTAGGCAATTTGGTGAAACCAGCCAGAGTTCAACCCAATTTTGAAAGTATCCAACTGAAAATATCCCAGCCCCCATTTCAGGGCTCCCATCAAAGTCACTCGATCAAAACACACAAAACAAGCTCGCTCACTAGCTTTAGCACTAGGTCTGCCGAGCCTTGTGGAAGGTTCTGCTCGAGCACAACAAGAACATGGGACAGACAGGTAAGGCATCAAATCATTTCTTTCAGGACGATGAAATCATTCAGGACGTGCTGCCATAGCCAACGATTACAGATCTTGGTCTTTTTTTGGTCCGAGCATTTGATTTATTGACAATTTCAACAAATATGACAAAAAAGCTTTTATGAATTGCTTAGCCTATCTTTTAGTTTATGGTTATGTTTATGTGATACAATGGCTCTTATGAGCTGTCACAAAACATTTCAGTAAGAGATTGAAAATAACGTTCATGCGTAAGAAGAAATGTCAGAAATATTTCTGCACAATGTTAATTTGAGTTAAGGGTTTACAAGGGTCAGGGCATGTGGGTCATAGAGCCAATGCAACCTTTGACTCTAGAAGCCAATCTAAAAAATCATATCACCACATACTAACCCCCGCACTACATTAAAGGACCTGCATCACTTGCATGGTTCACATTGCAGTCAATTAAGGGGCCTCTTTTTCAGTGGGCTGCAACCCAGCAGAGTAAAAGCAGCCACCTCACTAGAACGCATTGAAGCTAACTGGTATTGGCTCCTTTACACTGTAGGCAATAACATCTGTTGGCATGCTTAAAATGTCTGGCCAGTTATTCTGGCGTGACCTAGCATTTCAGTGTTGCTATGTAATCTATCCATTAAGTACTGCAATCAATTCAGTGTAAAAATAAAAAAACGTGAGTTCCACAGTTCTCACCTACTTCTTGTGTTTTTATCTTTAGTCTAATTCCTGCCAGGTCTCACAGCTTTGGCAGGAATGAGGCATCTTGCTGTATGTTGCTGGATGGTTTGTGTAACTAGGAAATAGATGTGAGACATCATAAATAATGAATCGTACAGCAAGAATGGCCAGATTAACTTGGTAATGCAACCAAGCAATCACTAACTAACCTTCCCATAAAGAAAAGCCATAAATCCTAATTATTAAATGAATCGTCATTGTTTTTACATTTGTAGATGGAAGCTAATTGATCAGTAGCAACCCCACCCCCCCATTCTTATGTTCATCTCTTTCTCTCTTAGAAGATTCAACAAACATACCATAACTCTCATAACTCAATGTCAGCCAAATACAGGCACAATACTGGATAGAGTGGTCACTCTCCCTCGCGTTCTTTCTCTCCCTCTCCCAATTGTACAATGTGTACAGCTAGAAATATACAATGTATCCCGACGAAGAATAATTGCAAACACCTACAATAGCCACGGAAATCAATTTTGGAGAAGCCATGACCTCTGGAATTTCCACGGCCTTTAACAATAATGTGCTCCCATGGGGAACGCTCACAATATGTACTGTGCAATGTCTTCCTGCCGGTAATTTGCCCAACATAAGCGATTGGGTAATTGGGTAGTGCAGGCGTTATCGGCAAATATTGCACACCAACCTTAGATCGTCCTGGAGATATGCACTGTTTCACACATAGCCAGCCTCTCTCTCCCACTCTCTCTCTTTCGCGCTCTATGTGTCTCATGAATTTTAATGTGAACTGTCAAAATGCATGATGATTGCCGGGATTATTGGGAAGATTACCATTAAGACAGTGTATCTGCATGCGTTATCTATGGACAAGGGTATAAATTCGGAGTAGGTTTATGCCAATATAAACTGCAGTAATTGATTATCTGGTGAAACAATCTTCCTCATGCAAATGAAACTGCCGCAAACATCCACTCACTCACCCTGTCGATCTAGTTTGGTAAACCCATGTTGATGAGGTCACACACACACACACACACACACACACACACACACACACACACACACACACACACACACACACACACACACACACACACACACACACACACACACACACACACACACACACACACACAATTTCTTGGCATATTTCTTAGAAAAAAGCTTTATCAGATCCATACAGATGTAGCCCTAAAATATTTGGAAACCACAGTTCAGCCAAAGTGAACACATGCATAGATAGATAGCCTAAATCCGCTGATGGTATGACAGCAGATTGGAGTTGAATCAGGAACAGCAATACTCGTATGCTTCGTATTCCAATCTGCTAACATCCAATAACCAAACCAACAACACGAGAGGTCACAACAGCCAGACTTCTCCGAGGTGACAGGCTAGACGCAACTGCTTGCATAACAGATGGACATCTCTGAAGGCACAATGACTCAAAAGCCTTGAACACAATGGGGAAAAAAACAAGCAACAAAACACTATGTGGGCTCCGCTTCTCTCAGCCAGCAACAGGAACATAAGGCCAGGTCACTGGCGACCACAGGACCGCCAATGCTGAATGAAGCCAGGGTCAGAAACATGCAGATGGTGGTTCGGAATTTGGCATGAACCGCATACATCCATGGCTCTGCTGTAGAGGATCCATGTTGGGAAGATCTTCATTGAGCGCATTAAAGGTGCTGTAGGTAAGATGTTTGTGTAATTGTTGTAATTGGTTGGAAATGCCACATCTGTTGCAATTAGTAAGGGGAAAAGATCGGGGAAAGTGCTCATTTGTTCCTGCTATTTACTGCGTGCCTCTCTCTGTACCAGACTTTTTCGATTTTAAACTGCGACAGGCTAATTTCTGACCAACAAGGGGAACTCCTCCCTGATTGCTTCAGGGAATCAATCTTGCTGGACTTTAAAATGGCATAAAAACAGGCGAACCAGGATTTAATGGGGCTACTTATTTTCAAATTCATGCTATCTTCTGCTCTCTCTCTTAGCAACTCTCAAACCATACCTGCAGCACTTTCAACTCCTTCGTCTTTTTCTCAGGTCGTTGTCGGAACAAGTGACAAGTAAAACGTATATCTCCACGACTACAAGGACTATATGTAATCTTGGTACCAAGATTGTTTTGCAAGTGTTATGTGGATGCTTCTGGGTCAGAGGGAATAAAGCTTGAACACTGCATAAATGAAAGAATTCATTTCTGCGCTGTCACAGTCATGTTTTACAGTGAACCCTACCACCTGCGTCTTCATTCGCTGGGCCTGTAGAACTATTGTGCCACAGCACAACATCTGAGGAGGAACTGGGTCGGAATTTGATGCCAATAAAGTGAAGTTACAAGCTTTTTTATTTGTTTGCAACCGCTCATTGCACTGCATCTCTCGTGTTGCCCAATTATATCACAAACACCAGCATGTATCTCACCTATGTGTTTAATCCTGCATCTCCTCATGCTTTCATCAGGCAGGAAGCTTAATAACTAGCAAGACCCGTTGGTCGTGTGACTACATCCAGTACAAAACACACAGGCATCCCGTTAATGTTGGCTTCAGCAGCTCAGGTACGCTTTTGGATAGGGAACATTATTTCATCCATGATGCGACATTTGGGTCTATAGCTTTCCTAATTATGAATTTTCACAGTTTTATACTCCAACCGTTTTACAACAAACTCTTTTTATTCGACAAACATCTGACGTGTAATTCATGCCACAATTCTAACGGATCAAAAAGGTATCTGCCTCTTGATGTTGACTACCGTACATATTTTTCCGAAATAAGGTATAATCGTGATGGACTTATGCTCTCTAAACACTGATCGTTAACACTGTGTGAGAGGGGTTTCCAAATGGTGATGGATTAGCCATTTGTGGTTTTATGCGATCAAACACAACTTTGATAACAAAAATAACAAAAGGTAAAAAATCATGTTTTTGTTGCAACTACAAAAAGTGAAGTGCATTTTTTAATGTTTTTAAGCCTCCAGCCTCGATAATATTAAGACTTGTTGGTTTTACATGATGTTTAGTTTTTATAGATAATATGACCTAAAAAGAAGATGTACAAAACATGTACTATTGCTGTGCATGTGTACTCAGTTATGCAAGTGTTAAGTAATGATCATTTAAAAATACCCACTTCTTACATTGCAAGATTACTGCAATTAAAAAGTAACATGTAAGATTAAAGTGTTACCAACTGAAAAAGTAACTCGTTCTACATTTATGAAAAACTAGTTTGCCAAACCACCATGAAGGACCGGAAAGGTAAAAGGTCCTTTGATACCAATTTATAGTCAGTACTGGTATTCGAATGATAGCGTGTGCATTTGTGTCAGAAATTACTTATATTAGTAGAAAATGTATAAGTTAGAGTGTGTATCTCTGGGCAAAGGAGATGTATTGAGTCATGGCGCATGATGCTTAATAAGTGATATCTGGTTGCAAATAATATGTTAACTATGGAAGAAATCACATCAACTCAACTAGTCATGTCACGGGGAGCGACACAGAGGCAAGGCACTCTGTGTCTACAGAGGAGTCTTTTCAGGTGGACGATTTCTCTCCCCCCAATCTACCTCATCTGTCCCCAAATGTACAGGATGGAGTAATTCCACAACCGTACCTGTTCCAGACATTAGCTTGGCTGGCAGCCCACGGGGCAGAGGCTATGAATGAGCAGGACAGAGCCGGACAAGTGAACCACTGGTTTTCGCAATGTACTTTATTTTGGAAAAAGACTATTGTTTTCATGTATTCCTTTTGACGAATGTTTATACATATTTCCATCAATGTTTGAGGGACTGAGTAACACAATTACAAATACACGACCACTCCGTTGATTCATCCTACACACCACCGATAATATCGCCGATCAATGACCTTCTGACAGGTGCACTTGTAGGCCTTGTGGAATCATTTCTCAAGACCAAAATAAATCCTGCAATGAGATGCCAAAGGTATGTGATACAGTCCCACCCAGTACCAGACTATAAACACTAAAATCCTGCGTTCTGCAGGATAAGCCTATGCAAAATCCTGTTAGGTCACACTGACTGACCTAACAAGTCTAATCAGGGGATATTCTTGCGTTCGCAGCAGAGTGGAACGTTGGGGAGAATGTGTTTTGGAGAGAATGGCGAAAACATAGGATTTCACACTTCTTTCTTAATCACTGTGTTATTTTAGTAACAGTGATGAAATGGCATAGATAACTCTGATGACTATCATATTAGACATATTACCACGTTTATATTTTGGGTTTACTCTCCCTGCCCATAAATTAGAACTTTGAGCATGAAAATAAGAAACATAAATTACATTTACTGTAAGTCTGACACTTTATGGTGATGAAGCTAGAACGCAGCAGCATTAATTATGCTTCCCTGAGAACACCATCCCGGAAACGGGCCCTCCCTTGATGAAGAAGGGGCTGGCATCTTCAAAATAACAAATTTATCTTGTTTGAACTCCAATGTACCCAAGTGCATATTTCTTGACTCTTTGCAACGAACCCTTTAAATCCACAGCGAGACATACTCCAATAGCTACTTTGCTGCAGGACCACCACCCAGGCCACCTGAAGTCGCCGGGGTCGGACATTGAACTCCGATGACCCGCACCGTCTCCGTTCTCCACCCACAGGGAGCACGTTGGAGATGAGCGAGGGGGTGAAATGGGACCGGACATGAGGTTCTGCCTCATGACTGTGAATGTGAAATCCTTAAGGCCCTTGTCAAATTCATGTCTTTAACAAGCCAGGTTGGTTCTGACAGTTAGGGGAACGAAACGAAAGAGGCTCGCCCCCCAGTGTAGCCGATACACCGGGGGCTGCATGGAGATCACACCCTCCCATCGCCCGTCTGCACACAGTGGGCCATGTTTGTGTTTAGTGTAATTTCCCAGATTCAACAGAGCTCTGCTGCGACGGGGCTAGGCTGCAGCCGTGTCTTGACAGAGCTGCTGGGGACATGCTTCAAAGACGCCGCACATTTAAAATGCAGGATATTCCGCCACCTCACACGGAGGCTTAAATGTGTAAATCTACTTCCAGGCGGAAGATACCCAGAGGAGGATTACGTCATCATAACCAGGGTTGAACACTGAGAGAAAGAGACTGAAAGAGAAGCACACACACACACACACACACACACACACACACACACACACACACACACACACACACACACACACACACACACACACACACACACACACACACACACACACACACACACACACACACACACACACACACAGAAATGTAAAAGTAAGCTAGACTATTAACTCTACTTTTCTATATAAAACGAGATGGCCTATACTGCAAATCCAATATTCGTATAATTTTCAGGGTCCTTCAATCCACCCACATGGTCAGAGCCTACGCAATTGCCTTTTCCTATTGCCGTGAATTGTGAGTGGATGGCTCTTCCACTGACTTTTGATGCTAGTGATTGGTTAGTAGACTTAAAAAGAACATGTATTGATGTGATTGATGTGTTTCACTGTGATCTTCATAATCCCAAACAGACATGGAAGCGTTGGCTGCACAATGGGGATTTCCTTTAAACCGATTCACGCCACAACTTCCACTGCATTATACATCCGAGGGGAGCACTGGTGGGAGAAGCAGCTTCAGCCCACTGGGACTCGTCTGGCCCATTATGCTTTTATACTGGCTGGCCCATTAGAGAGAATTATCTTCCTCTCGAATTTAAGAAAGTGAAGAACTTTGGCATGAATCAATTCTGAAAGTGCAGTTAACCATGCAGAAAGAAAAACATATTTGACTGCAGTAATGTGACAGAATATGTGAATCCATAATATCTTGCCTGCCTCTCTGGACACACATTCAAGCACACACACACACACACACACACACACACACACACACACACACACACACACACACACACACACACACACACACACACACACACACACACACACACACACACACACACACACAATAAATGCTCACACACACACACACACACACACACACAGCTTGTTAACACCTACGCAACTGCTAGGCAAG
Organism: Gadus macrocephalus; assembly: GCF_031168955.1. Lineage (NCBI taxonomy): Eukaryota > Metazoa > Chordata > Actinopteri > Gadiformes > Gadidae > Gadus > Gadus macrocephalus. The sequence continues at coordinate 7,691,773 of NC_082403.1, forward strand.
AACTCTCCTCCATATTGTATGCTGCATTCATACAGTTTAAATAACAAGCATTGTTAAGAACAATAATGAGTCAGACTAACTATAGAAGGAAAACCTGTTTTCACTTACCCTAGAAATTGTTTGCTATGATCATGAGAGTAGAAGATATAAGATTGTGATTCAAAACGTAAAAATGTAACCCAAACTAGAGTCTTAACTGCTGTCATTTTAAGAGGAAAATTATATTGTGATATAATTGGTTCGGGTGATTCCGGGGTAAGCAAGAAGATTCCAGCCTAAAATCTAATTGTAAAATTATCCAAGCCTAAATATTAAATTCATAACTTATACGATTTTTCTTTCGTGGAACATGGTTGATTGAGGATTTCTTTACCTATAGATGGCAGCAAACTCACAATCATGGTCCGGTGTGTACTATGTAGTTATCCTTTAAAAAACGTAAAAAGCTCCTGACACTCGCTCAGCATTTGTCAACCGTCGGTGCAACATAACCTTATTTGTGTCTCAGTGTCGAATCGACAGTCCCCTTAAACATCTGTTTCCTTAATGTCCCCCCATACTGCCACACCCATCGGTTCCTCTGCGTTGGCATTTCGTTGCCATAACCCTTTTTGTTGTTTCCAGGTAGACACTTTCATTAAGATGTTGTCAGGATTGCCCCGAGTCGATTAGCATTATGTTTGCTGTGTGCGATACCATGTCTTGCTCTTTGTTCCCATGATTATATTTTCAGTATTTAAAATATGAATCTATTTATAAAAGGAAAAAGAGAAATGGGACGAGATAAGCTTCGCCTGTCAAGACTGTTAGTCTAGTTAGTCTGTCAGTCTAGCTGTTTGCTATATATATGGATTCTGCCCGTTTTATCAGACGATGGGAAGATATAGTGCTGTACAAACTGCTCCATGATGTATTGGTGGTGTCCAGGTGTATGGCAAAACCGATATTTCCACACGTCTAATCTTTAACAAAGAAGCCCAGAAAAAAAGAAGTAATTTCAAACACTGAGCTATAATTTCAAAGTGAGTTGATGTTTTTCTTCACTTTCAGTTGGAAGGATAAACAAACAGTTTGTGCAGCGAAGGCAGGAAGTGCATAAAATGAAAGTAAATTTATTCCATCACCGGTGTTCTCAGCATGGAGTTAGTTAATATCAACACTTTGTTAAGTGTTTGCTCTGCTGGATAAATTAGGAAAAGATGATGTGTGACACACACACACACACACACACACACACACACACACACACACACACACACACACACACACACACACACACACACACACACACACACACACACACACACACACACACACAAGTTGGCATACAATAAGTTATGAGCTATTGTATGTTTATTGAATCGACTTCAACGTGATGAATAGTGATGCATGCAAACACTTTAACACATTCATCAAAATATAATCTAGATGAGAGGAGGCGACAATGTAACAATTTATTGCACTGATGAACCTCCGCAAGATAGATTTATCTTTCCCTCGAGACAAAACATTGTTGTGGAAAAAAAGTTTCCATTTGTTTGGTTAATTGCTTACATCTTGAGTAGAACAGAGGAACGCATGAAGCATGGAGAATGAGTGGGCAGTGCCCATGAATTTAACAGCCGTGCTACTCCTTTTGTCAACTATTGTGTCTCAGAATAACTTGAAGGTTGACAAATTCTAACCATATTTTTTAAATACCTTCAGAGTAGGGTTCTAGTCCAAACACATCATTTCAAAAGCTACTTGAGCACGCATCTGCCTCAAGGTTTTTACTGAAAAATGTTTTATTCTCACAAGTTTAGGTATGGATACCGAACCAAAGAGCAATGAGCATCCCATGAAGTTTTGCACTTAATTTGCTTTATGTGCTTGAGAGCTTAAGTATTAGGGAGGTAGATATAGGAAGATAAAGAGGTTTGTATAGAAGATAGGAGATCAAAATAGCGCAACATTGCCATCTATAGGATTTATATAGGTTATTGCATCGGCTCCAAGAGGATGTAGGCCATCATTATAGCCATCCATCCATCTTATCACTACCAAATGTAACCTTTTGGCTGATGTTAGTGGGAGATCATCAAGACCTGGCCATGGAGACAACTTGAATGTGATTCATTACCATGTAGGGCAATTTGATGTTTTATTTGTCAAAACGTCACCTGGATTAAACACAGAGGAAGTAAGGCAGACTTTGATACTCAACTGCTTTTATGAGACACCATTGATGGTAAAAATGGTAAATTCGGCAATATTTACCCGTGCCAGAGATGATTAGAATTGAGAAAAGGCCTATGGTTACAAATATGGGTGCGTGTAATCATGCCCCCTGTCCCAAGATATTTCATGGGTCAGACAGCGCCATGTACGGTTACGGAAGCGTAATGATATGAGACCGAAATAAATGAATGGGAGTCAATGGAGAGAAAGTAATTATTTTCTGATCCCAGTCTTTATATGCCCCGGATTACACATATGTTGTTTGTGGATTTAAATGATAATTTTTCATGCAAAGAATACTATAATTTAGCGGGTAGGAGTTTGATACGGTTAGTTTTTTAGTGGGGCGCTTTGTGGACTACAACTCCCGCTGCTCTCGACGCGTATGATATACGTCACCACCACTCGCAAACAGATCCCGCAGTCGGAACATGGCTGTATCTTTGGTGCACTCTACCACCTTCTTTCAAGGAGAGCACAAAAGCCTTGATCGAGGTGAAAACCACTACAAATCTGGACATGTGGAGAGTTTTAGTTTTAGCACTGTCAGGCCCGGATTAACCCCTTAGGGTGCCCCAGGGTGACTTCACATGAAGTGCCCCTGTGTCCGTCTGCTTTACACAAAAAAAATGAAATTCACTATGGCATAAAGGCCACAGATGTACAAGAAAGTAAACAGACTCACCACACATACTACATAAAAATTTAGATGCAACCAAAAATCCTGAAACTGACTTGATGCTCAAATCAGAATGCAACCCCCATCACCATACAACGTAATGATTAATATGAATATTTACATCATAAATGACCTAAATGGAAATGCAAAACCATAAACCCAATAACAACTGTTGCACACACATAAGAATAAGAACCTGTTTTTTTTTTATATCAGCAGTAATACACCGCCTACTGAAATGAACAGTGCAATCCCCACACCTTTGTGACGTCACAGCAGCAGATAGCGCAACACAACCCCAGCGTCAAATGGCAGCAAAAAAGCAGATAGAAATAATGGTAAATAGGCCTTACCTTTATAACTTCTTTCTCACTTCCCTGCTGGCAAAGTCGTTCAGCAGATCCTCAAAGTCCATTTGTTTAAAGGCACCCAGTGCAACTTTCGAGGCTTAAAAATAAACATTCAATTTCTAGTCTATTTTACACGTAGTGTAAAAGTTTCAATAACTCCATACCATTACATACCGACATTTAAGCAGCAAAGATGAGACGTCGTGTGGTGAGAACTGATACAAAATCGATAACAACAACAATGCCGCCATTTTCTTTATTTTTTGTAACCTACAATAAATAAAGCAGGCTTCCAGTCAATGGAAAAATGGCTTCTCCCCACCGGCGATTGTTGTTGTTTACGATTTTCTATCAGTTCTCACCACACAACGACGTCTCATCTTTGCTCCTTGAATGTCGATATGTAATGGTATGGAGTTATTGAAACTTACTACGTGTAAAAAAGAATAGAAATTGAATGTTTATTTTTCATTGAATGTTTACATAAAGTTGCACTGGGTGCCTTTAACCAGTTCCGATTCAATGGCCATCAGGGAGAGGGCAGACAGACGCTTCTGTCCCATGGTTGTCCTTAGTTCGTTTTTAACCCTTTTTAGTTGAGAGAAGGATCTCTCGCCCTCGCAGTTAGTAACTGGCAGGGTTAGAAACAGCCTAAGTGCAACGAACACGCCGGGGAAAGTTGTCTGTATGCCATTTTTTCGGATTATTTGAAGCATCTCCTCAGGTGAACGGGTTGCCTCCTCCCGCACAAAGTTTTTGAACTGAAGAAGTTCATCGCTAAAGCTGTTGTCAAGATCGTCTGGATATGTGGAGGAGAGCGCAGCTGCACGTTTACGCACACTATCACTGTCAATGTCCGTATCGAACAACACACCAAACAGGCCGTTTAGCTCCCTGTGTGCGTCAGTGCGCTTCGCTAGACATGACAGCAACCTGTCAATGATCACAGTGTAGCATTCCACTTTGAACTGATCACTCCCGGTAAGCACTGTATCATTCTCCGTTGACTCATCTGCGAACGCTTAATGTATAAATGTAGAATTTACTGAATGTCGCCTCCTGCTGTTGACAGGGGGTAGTGAAAGTAATGTTGGGTAATGTAGGCGAATATCTCACTGGGGCAGATCGCGGAAAGACAGCGTGACAGACAGTAACAAAACAAATAACGACAAAGGAAAATAAAGAGCAGATCAGATCACTCGAAAAAATATTTAAGAGCACTTGAAGTAGGCTACCTGTCCTTAGCATGAAGAAAATTCCAACTGCTCTTATCCTGGCTACCAGCTTAATATTACGGGGTCATTTTTAGTGCATCAGGAACCTTCCTTACTATAAGGTATTCGTATGCCTAATGGAAAAGACAGATTTTCAAACTGCTTGTAATTGCTAATCACCTGGTGGCATACTATCTTTAATCGGATAGTCGTTATATTTCGGTTTGTGATACACGCATATATTGGAAGGTAGATTAACGGGATGACCACATTTCAGGGTATCCATTTTTTAATCTCAAACGTTTTATTTAGTATAAAAATGTCACCGGTTTTTACCTTTAAAATATGGTACCAATACTTAGTTTTGGTAGCAAAAAAAAATTTGCTAATTTTTCCAATGTTTAAATAATCAGGATCCAGCACTGATTTACACAAATGTTGTTCTGCAAATAACTCGCCTAATGAAGGCTCAAATGGGAGACTGCATATAAATAATGACCACTAGGAGCCCATAACCTGAACATTGCGATGTAAACCCCAGCAAGCATGTCTATTAAAAGCTCACGTTACACAAGACTAGCCGTTGTTCAGCAACGGTTATGAAACCCTAATTCAGCAATATTTAGTATCAATTTCTTGACATGTATAGACATTAAGAGCAAATGGTTCCCAAACTAGTCAAACTTGCAGAAGGCGCCTCAATAACCTTTGAATTATACAACACAATGCTAACGTTCAGATTACACTAAAGTCCTTATACACAAGTCCTTCCAATGATGACCCAGATCCAACCAACATACATTGGGTTTACAACTTTAATTTTAGTACAACAGTTCAAGTCAACTAGTTACTGTATATTGAGATACCGTGTGTGGTGTTCCAACGATGTCAAGATGTAAAATGTACATTTCCAGCAAGGTTAAATTCCCAGCTATACAGCAAGAAGTCATGTGCTTTCCAAATTATTTCCTCTTCATTACAAAATGCAATATTTCAGCGGCACAAACATGTAGCTTCAGTGAATTGAACTAGCAAGAGCAAGAGCAATAAGCACATATACAGGGTAGCAAGCAACTGAATCTAGAAACCGGCCCGGGTTAAACAGTACTCTAGTATATTAAGTGCCAAAAACAGTTGCAGATCCACAACACATTTCCAATGCTCACAAATGGAACAGGCAAAGCAGACTCAAAAAGCAGGGGCGGGGGGGGACAGACATGTAAAACCAGTGCAAGTACACTTCTACCGTGAGAGTTGAAAAATTCACAAAAGTGGAACTTCATAATCTTATTTGAAAAAAGGTGGGTTGTGAACACAAAAATACTGGCTGTCAAAACAAAATAAAGCAATCTTTGGATACGTAAAAAAACAAAAGCCTGTACAATTTCTCCCAGCTGGAAAGGTTCAGTCTTCTGAGGTGCCTTCTTGGGTTTCCTTGTTCTTGCGCACCACCTCCAACTTCTTATCCTGTTGAGACAAATTAAAAAAGATGAATAAAAAAAAGTATATATAATTAAAAGAATTACACTAAAATCCCAATCACACACACCTTCTCCTTGAACTTCTCGTTCTTTGCCGCTAGAAGGGCCGTGCGATTTTCCTTGTTGGCCTCCATCTTCTGATTGAGTTTCTCTTCTGCCATCTTGCTGAAGTTGTTGTTCTCCTCCATGGCCTTCTGCAGCACCTCCTTCTCGTGTTCCCGCTTCTCAGCCAAGTGCTTCAGAACCTCAGCCTCGTGGTTCTGGAAGAACAATGACATAGGATGTGTGAAACAAATGGAATTCTCCCCACAACAAGATTTCCCCCCCACCCGCCCCCCACTTTTAGCTCTAGCCTTGAAGTGTCAACACCATACAGTCTGGATATCGGATATTATAATCACTAGCCTCCCACAACAAGATTAAAAAACAGAGGGCGTCGCTACCTTGCGTCTCTCTTCCGCAGCCTCCAGCTTCCTCTGGATTTCCTCCAAGGAGACATCCTTCTTCTTGGGAGGAGATAAGGGGAACTCTGACTTGGCATCTGGTGCAGGAGCAGCCAGGATCACCTCAAAGGCCTGGCCAGAGGCACGCTTGTCCAGCTCCTTAACCTGAATATCTGAACAAAGGACATATCACACTATAGCACAGCAAAGATGTAATCCTTTTAAAAAAAATAGAATACCTTGTGTTTAATAACCCACCTCCAATAGTTTCCATCTTGCCAGCAGTTAACAGGTGATTCTGAAAAAACAAAAATCGATGCCATTTTTAAAACATCGTTATCGCCACGAATGAACTCATTGACCGAGCCTGAAAAACAGCAATAGCGACCTCTTATGGTTGTTTAAAAAAATAATTCATTTAAACAACAAAGCTCAAGAGTGACACCCACTGGACGTTTTGCGAATATCAAGAAACCACCGCCCATCCATCCAAACAAAAACTGCCTGTACATTACTTCAAGCATCTACTACAGCTAACCATTACAATTAAAAAATGTTATTTAATGTCGAGGCGATTTACAATAAACAGAGCAACGGATGTGTTAAAAACACTAAGTAAAGCGTGAGCAGCTGGGGGGTACAACGGTTACTGAAACAAAGGATTCGGTAGGGTGGGGTACAGTGCCAGCCTGTGGCATACATAAGAAAAGCCTCGTTTTGTCCAACTTGCACAATAGCTGTGGAAGCATCTGGTAAACCCAGCGTACGTGACAATTCATGATTAAGCGTGGCGCCATGATAATCTGGAGGGAAAACTGCACCTGTTCGTAGCAGTCAACGAGTCTCAGCCGCAGAAGGCTTAGGCAGGAATCGAAAAAAAAGAAAACTTAAATGATTTCAAAGTCTTAAACCGAAATGAACCAATTACCAGACAACGATTCCACACGTAAGGTGTCGAAATGCAGACAACCAAGCAGGGGATTCGATTAGACTTGCATCAATTACTGGATTCTTGACATTTCAGATATCTTTAAAACAAAAGGTCCAGGGTGGAAGACCAAAAAAACAGGGTGGCTGGTGTGGTGTCACAGGAGCCAACAAACCAAAAGCCCAGGCGAGACAAAGGAGCTTTTGATTACCGCCTAAATGTGCTCAGCAGCTGCAAACAAAGACCAGATTGGGTGCATGTTCTGCTCCAGCCGTGTCGTTCAACAATGACAAAAATGCAGGCGTCGATTAAAAAAAAAAGAAACTAAGCCAAATATCTCGAAAATTCGAATTTCCAGAAATACGATATACATATATAATGAATCTAAACACACGAATGAAAATGTCACCGTTCAGGAACCAACAGAAATTCAATCGAAACAATGTTGCATTGCACGTTCAAGCAGGTGTATCGCCTGTGACACCCCGTGTGGTTGCCTTTATGCTAGGGAGCCAGTTCTCCATCCACACAATAGACCAGACACCGCTCGGTGCATCGCAGCCTAGACACGCTGGCTGCAGAACCCCTGAACCGCGGCACACGACGATGCAAATCAGAAAATAATGTACACAGAAGCGAGCTAGATTTAAACATGGTCAAAATACCAAACAAAGTCCATTTCGTTTGCACCATGCAGGGTTATCAAATTCGCCATATGTAGGCCTCACCCGTCCACTGAGACCCGAAAACATCCGCCAGAGACGCAAAAAAGTTGGAAATATTCAAAATGCCTCTTGAAACAAATGATTATCGTACTCTGGCCTACGTTTGTTTCTCTTTTATCGACAACTTTCAAATAAAATATGCACTGTCACACCCACCTTTACAAGAAGCGAGCACTACAGTCCTCTCAGCCAGACTTTACCGCGGAATCTACACTTCAGCTCAGCAATTACGCGCATAAAAAGACCCCAGTGTGTGACGTCACATCCGTGCCTGCAATTTCATTGGATCGCTGCTCCTTCGCTGATTGAACGGCGAGTGTTGTTTTTTGATTTCATGTCCGCATTTTCAACTATTTTACAACGTACGTCGATAATCGATGCATCCAAATAATGTATTGCTGTCTGTAGTTCATCGTTACAACGGGGAGAGATTGCAGTCAAACACAGTCGGTTCTCTCTCATTACCCAAACCCCATACAGTCCCAGAGAAACAGCGCGATTAGCAAGATGTGCATGATTAATATGTAAGATATGAGTTTATATGTAAATAATCGAATAAATGTATAATAAATACATGTATGTATGCATAATATAGATTCATATTATGATTAAATCCCAATTCAATCATAGGATCTTTCTGCTTGAAATAGTTTATGGAGCAATTGCCACCCATGTAATTCAATCATTATAAACACAATATGCACCTCTTGCTTGCACTGTATAAGATGTTCGCTAAGTTATGGTTCGTTCAGCCTTTGCACTTAAAATCGTGTGGCTCGTACAGTTTTGCAGACGTACCCTCGCGATACAGGCTCGAGGAGTGCCTAGGCTAGAGACAGCTGTGACAGCTGTCGGTTCCATAAGGAACACGCCCTAGCCCTGAACCCACTGTGAACACAGCAAAACTTGGTGCAGTTTCAGTCCCTAATTATTCCATATACACAGTGCTGGCCAGTTTGGCACGGAGCTTCAGTCGATAAAGATTTGATTGGATCACAACTATTTATAGCTAAGCACTATTGAAGTCGGAAAAGACAGCGAGCTATGCGTTCATTTGGCTTTTGTTTTCAAGTGAACCCGATTCGATTTCAAAAGCATTTTAAATCTCGGGTGTAGCAGTTTGATCTATTTTTACAGTTTCTGTTGTTGATGTCTTCGTGTGTAGCTATCAAAGTCCAGTGGTGCTTCAGCAAACACTTTTACTCCAGCAGAGAAACGTTCCCACTCAGAAAGCCATTTCTTTCTCTGAAACATCAAGTATTGACATGTAATCAACGCACTTCCACATGGATTGAGTTTGCGTTGGATGTCATTACATGGATCCAGTAGGGTACCAGCAGAAGTTTCCATTGTACAATATTTTATTACAATGCTTCATCTGTATCAGGTGACACAGCATCACCATTAACAGCAGATGTTTACTGCTGCTTACTCAGATAAAGAATCGTCCAATCTCATGACTCATTTGAGCTTCTCCCTCCTAGACAGCCCTTGGAGGGGGAAGCACTCTCATGTGCCCCCTCCTTGGTGTCATCCTCTCCCCCCTGGGGTTTTCAGGGGCTATTGGCCAGCTCAGCTAGTTTTAATACGCATCTCAGCGATAGCCTAGCCATGACTTCCATAATACGTAATACTGTTATGCCAAATAATCCATAGTAGCATTGATGTATTACCATTTTATATATTTATATACGTACTATGCTCCACTAGCACTGAGTGTGATCAAGTGCAGGAGCAGATGGTGGTATGCCCCTCCCATCCACACACACACACACACACACACACACACACACACACACACACACACACACACACACGCATACACACACACACACACGCACACGCACACACACGCACACACACCTGCTAGAGCCCTTGGACTCTTGGACAAAAACAGATTAGCGCTAGGATGTGTAGGGTGCAGTGTGGGCGGGGCCAGGGGGTATGGGGATGGGTGTGTGAGTTTGGGGGGGGGGGGGGGGTGGGGGTAGTTATGGCAGCCTGTGTCTGCTAACCATGTTAACCAGATGCGAGGGGTGTGAAAAGGGATTTGGGTCTTCGGGTCATGTGCGTGTGTGTGTGTGTGTGTGTGTGATT
>NC_082403.1:7702009-7740425 GCF_031168955.1 Gadus macrocephalus
CTTCTTATTTGCAAAAATATGTTGCCAATGATTCTTAGACAATGCCCAATGTCAATTAAGTCAAGCGTTTGAAAGAGTTTGGTGGTGCAAAATGTCTTTATTGTGGATCATTTTTATTCTGCATAAAACCATCCAGGAAGACCAATATATATGTGTATGAATGAATGTGTGTGTGTGTGTGTGTGTGTGTGTGTGTGTGTGTGTGTGTGTGTGTGTGTGTGTGTGTGTGTGTGTGTGTGTGTGTGTGTGTGTGTGTATGTGTGCGTGTGTGTGTGTGCGTGTGTGTGTGTGTTTGTCTTTGTGTGCCTGTGCGTGTGTCTGTGTGTGTGTGTGTGTGTGTGTGTGTGTGTGTGTTTGTCTTTGTGTGCGTGTGCATGTGTCTGTGTGTGTGCGTGTGTGTGTGCCTGCGTGCGTGTGTGTGCTGTGCCAGATCTCTCTAAGACCACGATATCTGCGCTGGTGATAGATGTGGTTGTATTATTTTACTAGCACCTTCACTTGTTTTGACAGCCAAGGTCGCAACACCATCTACGTTTATGATCCTGCAACAGCTGTGAAAGATTGGGGCTTCAAACAATGTCGCTGAACAACGGTTTCTTATGCCAAGACCAGCATTTTTTTGATCCCACACCGATTCACACAATGCTAGAATTGTGTGACTCATACAACCTGAGCTGTGTAAATATATGTGTGGGATGGGTTGAACACCCGTCAAAAAGTGCATCATAGTTCCTCGTTACAGACGGGAATAGACAGGAAAGGATATAAGAAAAGATAGACAGGATGATGAGCAGTGTCAAAAATCATGGAATCGGTTCCCTGATTCATGGAATCAATCTTGTCTGTCGATCACAGTTGTGTGAAACACGACACTTCAACAACGGAGATATGTCAGGAGGGAGGAGGGAGGTGACGCATATTTTGTTGTATAGTTAGTGTTACATATAGAGTCTTGCTCCTGGGTCGCATCTGCTCTCTCTCTTTCTTTCCAACTCTGGAATCGTACCTACAGCACCTTTAAAATTGACATTTTGTTGTAAAACATTGAGTCAGTACTACAAGGACATAGCTGAGAAGAAATATGGAAATGCTCCTTAATTGTAACTACTGTAGTTGGCCTTGTGGATGATGCTGTTGCCTTACCATCTCTGGGTGCCCTGGAGATATGCAAGCAGTTGACCTCCGTTCACGGTCGCAATGCAGTTCTGCCTTTGATTTGAGCAACACATCCGCGACACAGCTCTGCAGCCATGTTGTTCTGTTGTGTTGATGTTGCCCATACATGGTTGTGTTGTTAATATTGCTGCTGTTTTCATAGCATATAAAGGTTTTTAGTCCCACTTAAGGCCATGACCCCCGGTTGACCCAATCAGGGGCCTTGTGACCCTTGAACTGGTGTTGGAGGGATGGGCATTACATCCCCCCTTGGACAAATGGGTAGAGCTAATTGATGCCTAGTTTAGCAAAAGCAGGTCGGAATTAAAACCATTGCACGGGGGGAAAGCTCGTAGTGCTAATGGCTGCCTCCCTGGCTTACTCCTCCCACCTCCTCCGCCTCCCGCATCCAACTGCTCCTTCTGCTTTTTCCATCTGGCTCATTCTCCTTCCTCCACCAGCTGCATCCTCCTACTCTCCCAACTCCTCCTACCTCCTGTCTCCTCTAACTGCCTCCTTCTACCTCCTCCAACCGCATCCACCTCCTACCTCCTCCTCTAGATACCTCACCCACCTCTAGCGTCCTTCCTGATAAGCCTTCTCCAGCTTCTGCCTCTCCCTACTCCTCCACCTGCCTCCTCCTCCTTCTCCTCCTCCTGCCTGCTCCTCCTCCGCCTACTTTCTCCTCCTACTCCCTCCTCCGTCGTAATAGCACCTCCTAATCCTGGCCAGCAAACAGCGTCGTAGCTGTTTAAATATGCAGGCGCATACATTTTCTACCTCAACGGGACAATGACGCCACCATAAAAGAAGGCAGTGTGGCGCAACAGTAGCGTTGCACCAATCTCCTGCCAAGGAAATCAATGAAGTGCAATCCAATCCCATCAAGACGCCGCTCAATTCTGGGCTGTAAAAAAATAATAGCCTGCATTACAAATGCATGACTCGCTGTTTGAGTATTTAATCATTTCAATTGACTGATTTGGTGTGTTAAGCCATCTGTGGAGTGTTCTGGTTCTGGGAACCTCGTGCCAACAGCGCTACGATCTGTGGACATATGTTCTTGCATTGTGAACGAGGGGAAAGGGAAACCAATTCAGCGAACAGCGCTTTCCTTGGTTCACAGCCATCTGTTAATCCCAACCAATTCCAGCGACAAATAACCTCCCCCTTACGACTTTCTTCTTTTATTTTCACACGCGCACAAAACCACAGGCCTATTCCAGTCCCACTGATGTACGGCAAAGGTAATAATTAAGTGGGGCACGTCTACCTGCTCGCCTGCTTGCTTAACTCCAGGGCTTTGCTTTTAAAAAAACAGGTGACAATAAGTGCGGCGTCGACTCCCACCACCGCCGCGGCTCTTAAGAAATCGCAGGCAATCAGCCGCCCCTCTCGTCAAGGCAAGCTGAAGGTAGGGAGGAGCGGTGAGAGAGGGGAACGGGGCGAGGGGGGGTGGCAACGTGTCGAAGACTCCGCAGGAGACGGAGCCTTTTCAATTTAAAGGCCACCAGGATATTTGTTAATGTGGGACATTTAAAACAAGGCACTGACCCAGAGTTTTAGAAATGTTGGTCCTCTATGTTACACATACTATTTACGGATAAAACATTGAAGCCTATAATCTTTCTTTAAACCTGCAGGTTTCATATGACGATAGGAACAATGTATGCAGGAAGCCAGGGTGGACGGCAGTGGGGGAATTAGCAAACGTACACGTTTGATTCATGAGGCTATAATGTTACTGCAATACAGGGAATGTGTCTTTGAATAGGCCTTTGTTCATGATAAATACCGCTTCTTGCCTTTCCACAGCCATATATAGTGCCGTCTAAGATCAAGTTATTCAGAGTGCACAGGTGAGGACAGGGGCGTAGCATGACATTCTAGGACCTTTGCTCACAAACTCTGAGGGCCCCTTTCCTTTTCATTAATCAAACAAATAAACAACCCTATATATTACTTTGTATATATGTTTTTGTCGGCACTCTGCAGTGTTTGAAATGTCAGCCGTAATCATTACTTTGTACTTTTACGAGGTCTTGCCCTGGAGCTTGCTTCTTTTGCCTGCATTTAGACTACAATGTTACAAAAATTAAGAGTGCTTGTGTTGTTTATGGACCGTTTTGAAGCTACAAATGAATTGCTCTTCATGGGATCAATAAAGTAGTCTTAATGGACCTGAACAATGTGTACAACAGACTAAAAGTTGAGAATCTAATTATTCTAGAGGTGTGTCACATGACTGCTTTCCTAACGTTTTTAAACACCTTAAGCAGATTTTAATTGGTTGTATTAGCTTGCTGTGTTGTTTGCCATTGTAGTCCTGTGTTGATTTTAAAGCATCATATTAACCTGTTAGCGTGGCAAATCAGCACAAGCCAGGTATCACCTAGAGTGAAATTCCATCACTCTACCTACATTTTCGAAACAATATGTTAGGCCTAGTCTCACATTCACCTTCACTCTATCTTATCTATCTAAACATATGTTATAGTTTCCTTCTCTGCCATCTCTTTGTTGTCTCTTTGTTTCTTCCTGATTACCAGTGTAATCATCTGCAATGAAATGAAAAGATGTGCAAGCGATTTCCAAGAAAACCTAGAGGTTATTTGAAAGCTCTGATCTGTCAGATCTGTCTACCTCCGCTGTCGTCTTGGGATCAGTCCTATCTGCTAAACAGGTATGAGAGTTTTGTATTTGGCATTTAGGAATGTAACAATTTTGCAGAATCACAAAAATAATGTGTGTGGGGCATCAGACAGAACCGCATGTGACTTTAAAAAGAGGGCTAGAGATTCTGCAATAGCCTGTTCTTGGGTTAGGCCACTCAGCCTATGGATACAACCATTTTAGTTTGTTGTGTCTTATTTACTCACAAGCTTTAGTGTATATCGCCATCCCCATCACCCACCCTTCTACGTCCCTGGTGGCAGATGTCATATTATATAGACTCAAGTGAGATTGATTTGGCATGATAAATTGCATACAGAGAAAGAATAGTCACTGTAGGGTATATGGTAAACTATAAAATATATATCTTGATATATATAGGTATATAGGTTTTATGAAAGGATGACGGCGTCCGCATCAATACCGTCTCAGAATGTGTCCCTCGTTGTTAGCGCCTCACGTTTATTATTTTTTTACACTTATTCAAATTTCTAACTGCCACCTGCACCGGGGTCGGGCTAACTCTGCAATGCTGTCATCTCACGCTAGAGAGTTTGACGTCAGCTCTTCATAAAGATGGCAGCTAGTGCTATCATCAAGAGTGAGCTTGTTAAAAAGAGAAAACCCAACGGCCCCTGTCTTTGAGCCACGAGACCAACCAGATCAAGATTAAGGTTGGAAATCTGGTTTAAGTCCTACACAAGGAAAACATGCATCCAGCTCAATGAGCCCTGCCTAGACCATATAGATATTGATAAGCGAGGATAAGGGCTTGTGGATTTCTTTTCTTAAACCGAAACCTCATAAATCAAAATGAAGTCTCAAACAGAATCGGTTGTTTTGCACAATATGGAGGAATAAAATAAGATGCTACTGCTGCTCTCAAGCTGGCTGGCAACGTCGCTCCGCGGCGCAGTGAAACGACTCGTCAGAATAAGACAGCGCAGCGACTCATGGCACATTGGAAACAGACGCTAGGAGATGCGCTCTCGCTTAATTATACAAGATGTTGTTTTTTGACAGTTGAACCGGAAAACCACCATGTTTTCGGGAGAGAGGTTTCAATGGTTTAAAAAAACATGGCTATCGCCCAAAAAAACGCGTCTCCCACCCGACCGGCCTGTCACTGTACACAGAGCGTTCTGGCATTTTGACACTATCGATTTGACCTTGTGAGAACACCAGTACTGGCGGCGACAAGAATGCGGGGGCGCGTGTATTGCCCCCCCCCCCCCCCCCTGCATCAACAGCGAGCTAACACGCTAGCCGATAGCGTGCGACGCCGCGCCGCTAACTACGTTATCTCCGAGCCGCAGCAACCTTTCAGCCCGTGGTGAAAGGGTCCGTCTTCCGGGAACCCTCTGCAAGGGGGGGCAGGGGGGGGGGGGTGGGGGGTGGGGGTGTTCGTTGGCCGGGGTGAGCGTGTGACAGGGCTGTTCGGCGCGAAGTGTCGCGGGCGCTATTTACATCCTTAGCCCATTGGTTACACTCTGTCTCCAACGGCGACAGCGACGACTCATGTGCTGAGGCAGTGCTCCATTCTCGTTGTAGCGCGAGGCAGGCGTGACAGCGTTTCTGTCGAGTCCTGCCCCTGAAGCCGTGCACACATTCTTCTTTGGTTCATTCGAGATGGAGGCCAGGGAGACCTTCTGGGCTGTGATCTTTTCGTCGGAAACGACGACATCCTGTTTCGGCCATGTTCTGTCCACGGGCGCCATGTTACCTCTAGCGTGGGGGCATTTCATCAGCAGACGATTATTTTCAGGATAATGTCTTAGGATGTGGAATAATGAGCTTCTTATTAGAAAGGAGACATTCTTTGTCAAATATAACACGTTTTATCAGAGGTAATACCTTTAAATTAAATATTGGTTTATTTTTGTTCGGTCTAAGAATGTTATTGTAAAGAAGGTTTCTTGAAGGTTGTGTTCAAATGTTATGCTTTGGAAATCAACCAGGTGTTTTGAGATCACACATCATTTGAGGCAATCATTTCTGCAGGCAAGACACTGCACACAAAGACAAAAGCGCACACACACACGCACGCACGCATGCACACACACACACACACACACACACACACACACACACACACACACACACACACACACACACACACACACACACACACACACACACACACACACACACACACACACACACACACACACACACACGAGCAGAAGAAAAGCAGTTTAAAGAGTTTATTCAGGTGTATAGTTTTCCCCTTAAGATAGCTTTATGCATGTTGCCATGGAGATTCACAGGGCTGGGAATGAATGGAAGCAGGCATGCTCCACTGAAACGCTAGCTAGAATAGATGGCTGGATGCCTTGTGATGTGTTCCTCAATGCTCTAGCAGAAAATAAGGGGTAAATGAACAAAACAAGCGAACCTGTTTCAAAGCGCTAACATGTTTTTTCTTATTCTTTGCATTATTCTCATTCTTTTTGTATCACATCCAGGGCATGCAAAGTTTTTTGGGATAGAGGCCTGGACTGTGAGACTAATCCAGACCATTCCCTCCACCCTTCAACATGGCTATCCTGGTAAGACCTCCACTAACTTATCTCTGTTGGAATGCTGCAGGAAGAAAAAAGCCCTGAGACAAAAGGTAGATGTGATGCTCATAGTTGATGATATATTGGGTTGAAGAAGACATAATCCTATATGAAACTCTATGCTTCAGTGATGTTCCTTTGTCGATATAAATCTGGTTTTGCGCGACAAATAACGGACAAGAAACTGGATCTGAGATACATTGAACGCCAACAAAACGTACAATGTTCCTGTATTATTTCTTATTTGAGAGATATTTTGCCAAATGTCAAACCTCTCAGCCACCTTCAGACAAAATAAGCGCACAAGTGCGCTTATTTTATGTGCACGTAAGCATGTGTGAACGTGTGCATGTGTCTGCCTGCCTATGTCAAGTGAACATTATACTCTGCAGTTTATATATATAGGCTATATATATATATATATATATATATATATATATATATATATATATATATACATAAAATCTAATCACTTTGGTCCCCAGAGTTAGCAATGCTAATTAGTTCTAAAATATACAGGCTAGTTTTCCCCAGTCTCTTTAATTAAAAGTTGATCCTTCTTATTCAGCAATCAAGAGATATGACCGTTTTTCATGGTTCGGAAAGTGTCAAAAACATAGCCTCCAGTGACAGTTAAAGATCATAAATTGCTCAATTTTAAGGAAAGACAGGGATGTTTTGCTTTTTTTACCGTCATTGGAAGATGAACATATGGCGGTTTTAACTCTGGGGGAAAGTCATAAAGATCTAAATGATAACACGAATAATAAAGCAAGGGGCTGCTTTTGGTTTTGGATGGTAAATACAAACTGTCACACATGTCGACGTCCATGTTTAAAATACGCAACGGGCCTCGCACACATTCTTACAAATGGACACGGCTCTCTCCATTTTGATTGGTGCTTATGAAGACATAGGAAGCAGAATGTCAATGTCAATAAGGAATGCACAGATAATCCAAAAAGCATTCATGTTGCATTCAAAAACACATTAAACAGCATAGATCAATGGAGGACGAATTGTGCCAGGGAAAGACATAATGAATGTTTGATAATGTACTTTTTTAAGGGGCATTAACTTATACATTAAGGGGATAGACCATTTTTTATCGACAATTAAAGGATTACATTTATATATTGGTTTTACAAAACATTAATAAACCACTTCAAAGAGACTTTATAAAAAAAATTCATTCAATGACGCTTCAATTTGTCGATTCAGATGACGTTTGAAACCGTGTTTTAAAAGGAAGTTTACATTATTCCTTCGTTTGTTATTTGACTAATTCATTTCCAACACACATATCCAGCCTTTTATTTGAAGCTCACTACAGAAGAGAATCTGCCAATATGTACAAGACCTCTCATTTGCTGTAGGATGACTCAGACATCGAGGATGAAGTAGTTTTATATTTGTGGCATCTGGTGGGACCGGCTGTCAAGCATTCCTTTTATATTATCGTGAATAATATACATATATCCCTAATGAAAGGATCATAGGGAACCTATATACAGTAATTAAGCTAAATGGGGAGGGTTCATATCATTAATAGAATCAAGGTACTGCTGATTAAGATGGGAGGATTCTCTGGTCCTTCTTATCCTCTATGGAGAATATCGTTTTTTTATACTTTACTTGTACTATAGTGTGATTGCTGCAAGAATATCAGTGTTTTTATTTATTTAAAGGGTTAGGGTTGAGAAAAGAAGAAGAAAGAGCGGCGATACATCAAATTCGGCCTTGCCGTACCAGCCCAATATCATTTTTCTAAATGAGGAGCATTAAGTCCTGCATCCATTAGAGCTCTGAGTGATACAGAAAGTAGAATTCTTGTTGGTTTATTAATCTAAATAAACTGAGTAATACAAGTATAAATGCATTTAAAACCTTTCTTGATTGATAAATATTCAATCTGTTGGAGCAGGTCAAGGAATCTCAATGTGAAGCAACACAAGAAGCTCACTGTTCTTCTCACAATCACACACACACACACACACACACACACACACACACACACACACACACACACACACACACACACACACACACACACACACACACACACACACACACACACACACACACACACACACACACACATTGATTTATCATATCTTCAATAATATTCTACAATGTTTCCCCTCCCAACTCACCGACAAATAAAGTCTATTGGATACATGTTCTTTATATTTTATAACCGAGAAACTTAAGCAAACCCTCCTTGTGTTGATGTTGAACCAATGTTGAACTCAATCAAGAAATTTTTTAAATGCCTTCTCACTTGTATTTCAAAGTTGTTGTGGATTAACAGCAACACAAGCAATACGTTCTGTATCACTCTCAGGGAAGGAGGTGCTAAATGCTCCTAATTTTGAAATATTAAAATGTGTGTTTTTGTTTATTTATAGGGTTTGGGTTGAGAAAAGAAGACCCAAGAAAGTCAATACATCAAAACTGTGAAATGCATAAAACATTTCTTGATTGAGTTCAACATTGGTTCAACATCAATACAAGAAGGTTATGCTTTGGCATGATCAAATATGCAGGAAATGTATCCAATACTTTATTCACCTAGCAGACATGTTGTTGAGCTGGGAGGGGAAACCTTCCAGAATATTTTTAACTCAATGCATCATTGTTTTGTTCTTCATTCCATTTCCCCACTCAGGTTTAATTTAAAATGCAGTTGATTGAGTGTGTTGGCCTCCTTATGTTTGATTGGTTTCCCCAAAGATTCCAGTCAGAGTCAGCTTTATTGTCAATTCCCAAAGTTGTGCCAGACAAATAGAGAAATTGAAATTGAGTTTGTCTCTCACCTATGGTGCAATAAGTACAAAAGGATACAAGTTGGTCAAATGAATAAGACAAGTAATATTTACAATAAATCAATTCAAAATAGTGCAAACTAATTGAACTGAATAGTGCAAAGGTAGGCAAAACAAAAAAGTACAACCAAACAGTATATGCACAATAAAGTAAAAAAAAAAAAAAGGTCCAGGGTTCTCGGGGGCAAATGGGAGGGGGTTTCAGAGTCCAGAGTTTGTGGAGGCAGAGAGGAGGGAAGGGAGAGAGGGGAGAGAGTTGAGCTTCCTGAAAGCCTAGTGGACAAAGCTGTTTCCCAATCTGGTGGAGCCGGCCCGGGGACTGCGGTACCGTCTGGAGGTTCCCCCCACAACAAAGCAGTATGGCCGTGAGGCGGCTTCCAGCTACGCCACCCCCCCCTTCGGATTTCCCCAATCTTGCATAATATTGCTTTGTTTAATGTACACTAAAGTGAAACTGAGTCTTAACACGCGTCAGACAACGTGTTGAACTTCACGCTAATAAGCACTAAAGGTAATCGTTCACAGCCTGAACAGTATTGAGGCCATTTAACTGCATATGACCCTAATGAATATTTATTCTTAACCAGTAATATCGATACAGGCTTTCAGTAATGTGCTTTGGAAACGATTTCAAAAGAACAGATCCTTACATGGTAAGATGTGTCAGTACATAGTGCCATATGGGAGATTCAGTCTGTTGTAACCAGACTCACTGCAGAACCTTCTACAGAGGATACAGGTCTCCTGTGCTTTCATGGGGTAAGCATATGTATAGATATCACAATATTAGACACTTTGAAAGGCCTCATAACACCAAGATCATCAAATCTGTGGTTCAGCCAAAAGAACAACACCAACCGGGATTAAAAAGCCAATGCTGTAGCCTTAACATTTGCCTTCACCAGCTGCCCCTCTAATGCCTATCGCTGTACAGAACATTCACACTGCTGTTCTCAGAGAAAGCAAATACTCAGATGATATGCTTAGCCTATTAAGACCCTTTGGACTGCTGATTGGAAGAGGAAAACAAGGATGGATTAATGAACCATGAATTACATACAACATTACATAACCCAGAAATACGCATTAACTAACAGTTAACTCATGGTCTAGCAATCGTTTACTAATGGTGGTCATGTTAACTAGGGAATTCATGTATACATCATCGAAAAAGGTTATGCTTAACCCTTACTTTAATCCACTAACCGTAACTCGAACCCCTATGCTAATGCTATATAATAATGCAGATTATTCATGGTTAAATAATGTACTGTTATTGTAAAGTGTGACCGAATAATGTTTAAACTTAGAATGTTTATAACCACTATTTTGTCTAGTGGAAAAATGGTAGGCATAATCTATAGGAATAATCTTGTTAAAATAATGCATGGCAGTGTATTTTTGTTTACACAGCCATACATAGCTATAAAATATAACAAATGTCGGTGAAGTCTGTGAACCGGAAGGTCTTAGATGCAATCATATGAGAGCAATCTCCACACACAGCACTTGCTGTCCGTTATACTTTTGAACAACAACAATAACTGCAGGGGAATTTTCTTTACCACCAAATAACAAAAAAAGTGATCGCAATCACTGTAAAAATGCGCATAGGACAGGTTCAGCTGAAAAAAAAACACCTTTATTCTAAATTGAAGACAAAGCCTACCAGTAAATGGAGTAGACAATAGGAACCTATAGCTCTGAAGTTGTCTAAGGCAATTCTCCAAGATCTTGGCCGAACGCCAGAGTGGGGAAACAGGCACCCAATGTTGCCTAGCTGACCGCGAGACATGACTGTGTTAGGTGCCCTGTTACCTTCATTAGTTCCCTAACAACTTTCTCTCCATCGCCTCGTGCCAGCTCCTGATAGTGCACACTGATAACGTGTAGTTATCAGTCTGGATTGGCCGTTTCATATATTTGGCATTTTAAAGCATGTGTTATGTTTTTATTTGGCTTCGAGAATAGTTAAAGACGTTGAGAACAGTGCCAGTTAGAATTGTCCGATCCTCTCTACGGTCACATTGTTGTTGTTTTTTCAAGATTTTTAGAGCATTTCAAACCTTTGTTCCTTTAAAGGATTATTCCTGGACGTAACCCGTTGACATTATTCACATGCCTCTATTTTCTATTCTAAAGAAGGTATCCAACACGTCTCTATCCATGTGAGGCGTGAAGGATTCATGCATAGCAACGCACATACCAACTCTCTAGGGGTTGGCATCGGCGACAGTTCCTTACTGAAACTGCCCACTTTCTGTTTGGCCTCTCTCTCAGCCTCGGCTTCTCTCTCACCCTTGTCCTCCCTGAGCCTCTGTCTCTCTCTGAGCCTCACCCGAATATCCCAGTTGGCCAAAGCAGTGTAAAATGGATCGTTGCACATCACATCCTCATATTATGGGCTGCCATTTTCGCTATGAAAGGAGCTAGTTTGCAATACACTCAAATAAAACATGGAAGCATTGTTTTTCAACCTGTCTACCTAGCAGAGACTAGAAATCCAAGCTAATACTTTTGTAGGAGAGTTTACTATTTGAGTACGCTGTATCTTCAACCATAGCAATCAGATATACGTTTTATCCAACCTGTCATAAAAACCAAATAATGCTTTGAACATTATCACAAATTGCAGGCTTTAGCAATATCCCTAATCAAAGAAAATAAGTCATTTTTGCTTATGCTTGAAAACTTCTGTTTTGAAACCTCTAGCCATGCAGTCACTCTTGTACATTCACAACCTTCTCTTTGTGTCTCACAAAAACCTGCGGTAGAGGAAATGTGTGTGTGTGTGTGTGTGTGTGTGTGTGTGTGTGTGTGTGTGTGTGTGTGTGTGTGTGTGTGTGTGTGTGTGTGTGTGCGTGCGTGCTTGTGTGGCAGTGATAAAGCGTTTAATATTTCAAGATTTCAGGAGACACACAAAAATGCTGTTTTGTAGCCAGGAAATTTGTGCAGACTGGTTCGGATCGAACAGCTGAACGGTGAAATGGCAGCCAAAACAAGTAGTGCTACCACAAAGGGCTCAGATGATAGGACTTGCTTGCTCATGAGTTTAGTGGAGAGCAAAATGTGACATTACGGTTGGAAATTAAATTGGCTAGCTGCCTCTGTACTCGCTCGAGGTGCCACAGACACCAGGCTCTGCGACAAGGCAAACACATTATCAAATCAATCGTGCACTTCATGTGCTATCTGCAGAATTTTTTTTCGCATTGTCAAAATCACACATCAAGCAAAGCAATTATATTGGATGACCACAATCTCGTAGGTGTGAAGAGGGAGGGACACTGAGGGCCTAAGATAGACGTTGCCCACTGCGATGAAGCCGTTGAGGCCCGACACAGAAGTAAGACCCGTCGTCTGCTTTGCAGCATGTAGAATAACAACAGGGTATATGGAATGGCAAAAAGAACACTTTGGCAATTTATTTTTGACAAGACGGTAAGATGAAAGGCGGGAACGGAGGATCAAAGAGGAGACACTGAGAGCATGACTCTTCTTAGATTTGTCTGGCGCCGCGGTGTCCTGCAGGCTTTGGTCTGCTCCCGGACACTGTGATTGGCCAGGGAGGCCCCTGCTCCTCCCTCGCTCTCTGCCATTGGCTCAGCCAGAGGATGAGACGTCGACGGGCCATTAAGGTTTTGATTAATTTAAAAGAGATGCGTCGTAACTTTCGGGTTTTGCTCATGGCCCAGAGTGAGCACCAGAGAACATCTACCCTTTGGCACAAAGGTGACGTCGTTCACTTGAAGTGAGACAACGAAAAACAAACAAACTACAAAGCTAGTATCAACTATGTCTTCAAACCGGGAAAAAGTGGGATTTTTTGTATTTGATATCTTACCCACAAACCGAAGAACTAAATAGTTATTTCACATTACTCAATCTTGTTTTGATGTCACATTCTCTCTTATTGTTTTACCCCCACTAGTTCGGCACAGACCAACTTGGATGAGAGCGCCTGGTTTCCTGGTTTGATCAAGACACTTCTTCTGTTTGCCTTGCCGGAACCAGTGGAAGAGCCCAGATAAGCAGCCATCTCTATTCTTCTCCGAAGGCACCATCATTGGCAGCCGAAAGGCTGGAACCGGATGATTGCTAGGAGACGGGTACGAGGAAATCTCCCCGCATCACGCATCCACCGGTTGCAGCCACAATCAGAGTGATGAGGTTTGTATGAATAGTATATCATTAACTTAATAATTTTTCGGTCATTTTCCACAGACCACCTGCACTGCCCTCAGACCAAAGCTGGGAAGAGACCAGGCTGGAGAACATCCATAAGACACGGGGGGAAAAAAGGTTCACTGCAGAGCCACTGATGTGTCCCCTAGTCCCTCTTTCTCAGAGTCCAGAAGGTCCCGATACAGTGGACCATCCACTCACCGATCGACAAAGGCTCAAAGGCTCCAGCTCACCTTGCTTAAATGTTTGTTGAAATCTTGTAGTTGCATGACCTGAGAGTTGTTTGCAACACTCCAATAGCATGCAAGAAATGAGAGGTGTGATGAAGACAGTCGTTTACCAAATGGAAAAAGCTGATTAATCCAAGGGGGCAGGAGGTCAGGAGTATAGTGTATAGTGGGGTTCGACTCCCAGCCAAATGGGTCTGGGTTCAATCCCCACTGTCCAATGGCGATAGTTCTGTGAGCATTGTTTGGCAAGATGCTTATCTCCTCCGTCTACTCCTTTAATGGCCTGCTCCTTTAATGGCCTTCTCCTGAAGTCACTTTGGATAAAGGCAAAAATACGTCAGTTTACTAAATAAAGCAAAAGCTGTTTGGCAATTACGTTAGGCTTTTAGATATTCTTACACGCACGCACGCACACACACAATCACGGGGACAAGCCAAAGCAGCAACTCAAGTAGGGAATCGTTCTGCATTGTATTGATAGTCTACATTGTTCATGATAGGCAGAGCCCGCTTATGGCATAAAGCCGACAAGCCCCCTGTGTAGCGAGGTTGCGTCATAGCCTATCAGAGAGACACAAAACAAATTACAAACTGTCTCCAAATTAATATTCATTAGGAAGCTACATTCTCTGCCATTTCAAAATCTATGAATATAATTTAAAAATCCTATTTTTAAATACGGGTACATTTCCGGGAACAGCTTCGGCTGGGGACAGGCCACCAGAAACAGTGACGTTTGTTCACTTCAAACACACACAAACACACAAACAAACTAAATATGTCAGTTCCTCAGTTACTGCTTCATTTATGTGGTGTTATCAGGAAGCACGATTCACGGGGTTGTAACCATAGTATAACCGGAATAAACTAGAAGCCAGGGTTTTGACTAGACACTTATGTACCCAGCGTGATCAAATAAGTCAACATGCAGTTGAATAAATACCAAGGCTAGGTGGCCTACAGTATGGGTCGAGATATCTGATTGTATAGTGCTCCCTGTTGTCGAAAGTTGGTATGCTGTACCTGACAACTGAATGTCATGCTTTAAATTGTACTGCAGGGAGGAGTCAAAAATGTATCATAATTGAATGCAATTAATGGCTGAATCTATGAACTGAGACTATAACTGCAACAATCTATGACATATATGACTAGGACATTTTCTGGACAATAAGGGTTAACATAGGGTTGGATTTACACACCTCCCTATTCCAACCTACTTGTAGTTGTTTTTAGTCCTGTAAATCGGCAAATGTCTGATAAATATAGACATTTGCAAAAACGAACTAATTACAAAACTATCCTTTTCTGTCCTTTCCACATTCAAGGTTGCGGGCTGCCTAGGCTCCGTTTACACCTAAGCATATAGCCAGGAAAACAAAACAATAAAATAAAAATACGTGTGAATCTCTTGATCCTGCAGAGTTGTCTCTTGACTGAGACCTGTCAATCCACCCTTTTCTCACATTTCTCAGAGCAAAACATTTTTGAGAGCTGTTAAGACCCCGATCGAACGTCGAAAAACATTATTGGCAGTGTATTACGGGATACTTGGGGGATATATTTCCCCTTTGACTCGCATTCAAGGAGAAACCAGGTTTATTCACTTCCGCATTAAGGCACTTTTTCAGACCATCATTGCTGCTGTTTGGAACCTCCCAGCACGTACACACACTCCTCACTCCCCCTGCCCTCACACACACACACACACACACACACACACACACACACACACACACACACACACACACACACACACACACACACACACACACACACACACACACACACACACACACAAACTCAGGGATACAGATTCGGAATCATACACACCACACAATAGGCCCTCCAGACCCATTTCGCCTCTTCCCTTTGAGCTTCTAAATAATTGCATTGGAGCCCGGGCGTGGAATGAGCGAAAAGTGATGGGGGGACATGGGGACACAGACTTTTATCCGCAGACGCCCCCCCCCTGAAAGCACAGCGTGGTTGTGCTGCAGGGAGACATGGTGAGCAAGAAGCCCAGACATTCTTCAAAGGGGGAGAATTCTGCGTCCGGGAGAGTACCAGGCCAAACCGAGGCCGCCCCACTTCAAGAGGAGCCAAGGCCCCCGACCCAGGCACCATCCGAGGCCATGATGGAGCCGGGGCCAGCCCGCCACGCTAGCTGGCTGACTGGGCCCCCCCACGGCACCGTCACCCTGTTCAGTCACGGCTCCATGGGGGGGGGGGGATCACAGTCTTCCCCCAGGCATACAGCTCTGGCTCATCATCATCACAGACCACCATCTCTGTCTACAGGGATCTCCATCACACCCATGGTTTCCGAGAGTCGCATTGCCCTGCCAACCGTATGGGGACGGCGGTCACTCCCTGAGGGGGCCGGACCCCTCACTGAGTCGGGCGATGGTTTGGGTTGAGGATCTCACACAACAGGGACGCGGTCGTTTGACTGAAGAAGCTTGATACGCAGGGCTGTGGACTGCTTAGAGAAATGTTTAGTGTGCCGACACAGAGAGAGATGTAGCACATCGTTAAGATACGGCTAAAATACACCAAAATACTCAATGATCGCTTGAAAACCCCAGACGGTCAGATCAGTTGAAAACCCCAGCCCATCCGATCGCTCCAAAACCCAAGCCAGTCAGATTGCTGAAAACCCCAGCCAATCCGTAAGCTCGAATACACTAGCCAGTCCGATGGCTCGAAAACCCCAGCCATAGGGTATATATGTCTTCAGACCCTCTTTGATATAAAAGAGACCCCAGGTCTATAGCTCACTTGTGTAGTGTCCTTGAGCCCTCAGTCACCTACTCATTGCATCCCTTCCTGTTTGGCTATGGCCTAATTTATCATCTATATATTTGAATGCCTTCTTTCATAAAAAGGACACCACTGGCACTGGCAGGCCGGAGAGGCTAGAGAATTGAGGTTTGTGTGTAAGTGTGTGTGTGTGTGTGTGTGTACGTGTGTGTGTGTGTACATGTGTGTGTGTGTGTGTGTGTGTGTGTGTGTGTGTGTGTGTGTGTGTGTACATGTGTGTGTGTGTGTGTGTGTGTGTGTGTGAGTGTGCGTGTTGGGGCAGGTCTAATTCAATCTCTATTCACTCCCACTCCTCTCCAACTCTGCTCTGATTTCACACCCTTCTGCTACTGACACGTGCTTGGAAAAATCTCATGAGGAGTTGGAGGGGGGGGTTGGGGGGAGAAGCGGGGGTTAAGCATTCGAAGCGTCCAAATCCTCCCTGGGTTTGGACCAGTATGTGACCAATGGACTCCAGCGCCGCTGATAATTTGGGAAACACACAAACCCTGCGGTGGCGAGATAGCACGCTCAGATAGTCCAATAAAGATGAATATTTAAAAAAGCCAGCTCGCCAGATGCCCGCCGGCTATTCCAACAGAAGCGAGAGTCCCGCTTTGATTGAACCGACGCAGAGCCAAGATGTCTTTTTACGTTTTCTTGTGGGGAACATTTTACTCCTGAATTGGTGGAATATAAATCTGGCGGTCGTTTCTGTGATTCACGATTGTTTGCTAGCTTGCTTGTCTTCTACACAAAGATGCCTAAGGATCCAACTGGCCCTCAGCATATACAGCATAACCAAACACAATGTCCTGCTTCCAGCCCCACAATCAAACAACCAGACAAAGAACAACAACTCTCTATTATGGCTATTTTTGGTCTCTTGTCCTGTAATACAACCCTTTATCCATGTTTTCCTTAGTGCTTATTCAGTTTGACGTCATCCAATTACCCAGGTGATATATTGTCAGGGTCGGCTGTATTGGAAGAGTTCATCACAACCAGGGACACAACTTTATATGTGATGGTTCCTGAATGAGCTCTGCCTTGTGACAACCTATAATACATTTGGTTGTATTTTGTGAAAGAAGAAAAAGAAATACACACACACACACACAAATACATACACACACACATACAAACTACAGTGGAAGTATATCAAGGATTTTCTGGATTTCTGGGCACATTGAGAAAAATCTGGGAACAGGTTGGGAAACAAGTTCAAGTGAAGTTCAAATGTCTTTTTCACATTCAATTTGTGAAATGCCAGATAGTTATCTGCTTGTGTTTGTGTGTGTGTGTGTGTGTGTGTGTGTGTGTGTGTGTGTGTGTGTGTGTGTGTGTGTGTGTGTGTGTGTGTGTGTGTGTGTGTGTGTGTGTGTGTGTGTGTGTGTGTGTGTGTGTGTAATCCGCCTGCATGTATCTTTTTATCGGCACTTCGGTAGAGTATAAAATTTATATTGTCGGCTGATGACTCAAAACATCTCGCTGCGGTGCCAAAATATATAGTGAGTGGGAGAGTAGCAGGGAAAAATAAAAACCAAATGGACTATGTTTTGTTTTTTTCACAACCCCTGTATGACTCCTCTTTATCGCTCAATTGTGTCTGAGCCTCAGATCTCCTTGGCCACTCTGGGGCCCCTTTACAAGGAGCCATCACTAGCCAACACACAAACTAATTGGTGTGGCCCAGGGCAAGTCCAAAGCGTGTGACTCATTAAGGGAGGGTTTTAATGAACTGGTGTACCGGCGTGATTATCAGTACAGGAATAAGAGCCTGCGCTGGGGCATATTAGTGCACTTTTGCCCCTCAAGCAGGGCCCAGGCAGCCGCTGAGCTAATTAGCTTCTGATGTCACCAATTTACTTGAGAGACAATTCCCCCCCCCACACAGACAGACAGACAGACAGACAGACAGACAGACAGACAGACAGACAGACAGACAGACAGACAGACAGACAGACAGACAGACAGACAGACAGACAGACAGACGGACACATTGACACACGCATACAAACAGGGTCGCTCTAGGCTGTCAGAGGCCCCTGGGCTGTGGTGCTTTTGGGCCTCTATTAGGCCAATCGCAGGCAAGCCCAGGGAGACAAGCAGTGTATAAAAACCACAGTAAATCCGACCAATCAACCAGCGCTTAAGGTCGGAGGCGATTCCAGAGTCTCAGGATGAGAGTCCCACCTGTGGGATTTTGGCTTTGGCTTTTTATGGCGCCTTAATAGTATGAGAAAAAGGAAGTCCAACAGCACTGTAGGAAGCCAGGGTTTTCATTAAATGGGTAACTCGAGGCATCGGTTTCAGTACAATGAGGTGGGACTTGTAATGCGTGACATGTGATAGGCTGCCACTGCTGCCAGCGGTCCTGCTCCTTGAAGAGGTGGTCCCTGTAGTGTCCTCTCCCTCTTCGTCCACAGGAGGGACTGGGTCTCGCTCCTCCTTAGAGTTTGACTGTTAAAGAGTAGGCATGCATAGTCCATTAACTGTTTATATCTACAAATATGTAAAGCCGATGACTGAACCATGTTGAAAATTTGGCAGCATGTGAACAGATATATACATATATATATATGCTGTAGCTGACAGAGGGAGAGAGAGAAGAAAAAGCGTACAGCTCTGTACTGTCTTATTTTCTACCAGTAGATAATGATGAATCAACTCCACACAGCTCGGATTGTTGCTTCAAAATGATACCATTGCATTAAACAAGGTTGCTGATAAGCTATTGCTACTACAAATGTGTGTTTTGATAAACAACATCGATCAATAGAGAACGATAAAAGAAGTGGAAAACCAAATCAACTATTTTCCCATTGTGTTCGAGGCCTAGCCAACCGACCATCATACATTTCCACCTTCTTTCACAGCTGTGTAGCAGAAGTATTTATGTCCTACTTATACGTTATCTACCTCTACAGATATCCCACACATACACACAAATACCTTGACACAAAGCAAAGCAAACTTTATCAAAGTGCTAAGGCGGGTTTTAAAACGACTTATCACCAAACGATCCCACTAAAACAGACGTCCTGCTAACATAAGCGTTAGCAAAGATATAACACCCTGTGTACGCGCGTGTGGTACTGATGAACCTCAGCAACGCGGCTTTGATCCCGCCAATAAATTAAGGGGCTGCTGGTAATGAGTGTGAAATGAACATGTTGCCATTGATTTCCGTTTCCAGATCTCTTTTGATCGCTTAAGGCCGGGTCAACCTCAACACACTTCAAAGTTGTACCGGGGGTGACCTGTCCTCCGCTAAGCATCACCCGGTCCATCTGTGCAGTAAGTTTCATTAGTGGCTCCACTCGGGAGCACCCTGGCCAGGGAAATGGATGCACTCACGGGTCTCCGTCGGTGCTAGCCCGCCAGAACGCTGGACAAAGCCTCCTTCCTAACAGCACTGCCGGGGTAAATAAAAGCTTCCCTGGCAATAGGTCAGAATTTGCAAGGGTTTTTTTCCGTCCCGGGGGGGAAACTTAGCGCACAGCCTTATGTCATTGCAAGGTGATTGGCTATGGATTTTTCTGTCTGCGTACTAGATTGGTTCACAGCTATTTTTTGGTGGCCAGGGACAGAGGGGAAGACGAAGTGCGACCGGCGGCATTTCATTCCCCGGTCGCACTAGGGGGAACTCATCGGGTACTTCGTGTCATGTCGGGACACCAAGACGCCTCATTGCATGAGGGCCGAACCGAATGACTCCAATTCGATAATCGATTATGCGGTGGCCAGGCGGAGAGGGGAGTGAGTCATTCAGAAAAAAAAAAAGACACGTGACACTCCTGTGAAACATGTCCTACTGTAAGGTCGCTCTGCGGGCCGCCGGGGAGTCCACAGTTACTGGTTTGCGTTCAACTGATCAAGGGACCACAATGGAAAAAGCCTATGGGCTTTTTTGTGTTATCCTTTTGACCTGATGTACATTTGTTTGCTTACCTTTGCACATGTGTCAATGAAGAATTTCGATCAATCAACCAATCTCCCTTCAACGGATAAAACCAGCAGACTGCAGCACCAGTTACTTTCTGACAGGCTTCCGTTGTGCATAGAGCACCACATCTACTTGCTAATTAAAAAATGCTAAGGTTTGGGGTCCCGTAACGATTGAAACAGGTGCATTGTAGAGCCTCACCTGAGCCTAGGCTCCTCCACCACCTGGCCTTCTCCACTATAGACGGACCCAGTAGCGTCTACAGAGACCCTATAGTCCACCTGAGGAGACGAATGCTAGTACTTTATATCACAGCGTTATCTGTGTCAAACGCTGTATATGAAGCTTCAATCAAAACGGCCATTCCTGAAGAGCAACAACGTGACAAGGCTTCGATGGGGAGGTGGGGGCGGGAGGTGGCTTAGGAGGTGGGGCGCTAGCTGGCGATATTAAAGTAGAGAACCAGAGGGATCACATAGTGCCCGGATCGGCCGGACAAAAGAGGCCAAACTCTGGCAAATAGACGCTGGTGGCTGAGCTCTCTATGTAGGCGTCCCCCTCCGGGCCACATGCCCTCCCTCCTCAGCGCTCCAAAAATACATCCCAGTGTGCACACCGGCTCTAAAAAAAGTAGCTTCATGAAATATATGATTTGTTTACAGGCAAAGTAACACCTTGGAAAAAAATAATGATTGTGCATCAATCTTGGTACTCGTCCACGTCAATAGATGCAGGCATTCGTAAGAGGTCCTCAACAGCGGGCATTAATCTCCGTCTGGCTGCATAAAGGGTCATTCGTCTCCCAGCCACTGGGCAAATAGCCACCCCGGCCCAAAAACGCTGTCACGCAGGATAAGAATTTGCCAAGGAGGAGAGTGAGAGGGGGGGGGGGGGGGGGGGTGGGGGGGGGGGAGGAGAGGAATGGCATCTTGAAACCTTGGCAACTCTCCGTTCACTGCTATTTGATCGGTGCGTCATTTTCAAAGAGTTATTCAAAGGGATTTTCTTATGAAGAAGTGTCGTCAACACTTCTTACAACCACAGGGGATTTACAAATGCCTCCTACTACACCCGCCAACACGGAGGCAGCTGGTTTATTTGGTTGTCATAACAAGACATTAAGCAGCAGCCGTAGAGACATTGCAAATCATCGTGCTTAGATTGACATTTTTGGGATGTGTGGGGTCTGCTTGCCTCACTTGAGCACACCTAGTTTCCCACTAAAGTGGGAAAGAAGAAGCAAGGTCATATTTTGGACGTTAATGGACAGCAACCCGTCAGGATAATGCTAGGTCATTATCAACTTGCCCTCAGCACTGGTTCTTACCTCTCTGCACCTCTTAAGATTGCACCACTCAATACTTATATGTCTCTCCCCTCCTACACTCCACATATCTCACCCTTTGACATCACTGCCAGAAGCCATCATTGCTGATTTAATGGCCTTTCACACAGCAACACACTGACCACTATGGGAAGAACATCCATGGATTTTAACGCAACCCTGAATTCCCGATCCAACCAACTGGGCTTGGTGTACTGGATCAAACCTTTTTGGGGTGTGTTTTTTTCAAGGTTGTCTCATATTTGTTGAAATAATAATAGCATTAGGACTGTTGAAAATACCATTAGCCAATGTCAAGCTTTCCGGTTCCCTTTTCCATTATTGCTAATCATGTGCACCTGCCACAAAGCCAGGCATACAGGGACGCAACCGGAGACAAATGATTAATTCACTTGGAAGTTGATGGGCTGTTGCCCTTTCTCTGCTATTTGCCTTTTTTATGGTCTGTTTGATCTTATTGGATTGTCATATATTCAAGGAATTGATGACGAGCTGCAAGCCAAACCTCTTAGAAGCAACTGCTGTCTCCAGTCTATTAACTGAGGCACACTTAAAAGTTAAAAGAGAGGAACCTAGACACGGGTACTCCAAAAAACACACATATTATGTTTAAAGTACCCTTCAAACTAGCAAAATACAATTCCCCCCCCCCTCCCCGCTTTATGTTGTGATGTTCCAGATAAAATTGTAAGTAAACCGTTATTCCTCTGCATACATTGCTGTCAGCATCCCTCCTTTATGGGGCTCTATTCATCCTTTTGCTTCTGGCAGCTCAACAGACTGCGAATTCCCCATGCAGGGGAAGTTACACAAGGGACTGTTTGTATACGGTCGGCGCCTTAAAGGAACGACTCCAAGACAAATACGTGGATTAAGAGGAACTCTCCCACTAAAAAGTGATTAATAACTACATTATGCTGGCCGCAAAGTCAGGACAAAAGGTGTGACGTGTCCATATGGAAGGAGCTTTAATTGGATCAGTCACAGGGAACCGCCCGCTAGGCTTAGCATGCGTGGAGAGACTGACTCGTCCGACGCTGCAGAGTCCAACCCCCATACTGTGGAGTTAGTGTCAAGTGCGAAGAAGCTATTACACCGACCTTATGGTGTTTATCGTGACGATCAGCAGGACTCAAGCCTCAGCCTGCTCTCTGTAGGGAGCGGCAGCCTTATATATATACGTTGCCACACTTCAGCTGCTAGCTAGGGAACTGGGCCAAGGCCCCCCCGCCCCTCTCCCCGCTCCACTATCTGTCAATCACCATCGCTCCCCCCCCCCCCCACCCTCCCACCCCCTCCTCCCGGACCCCCGGATCCAGTTGCTGACATTTGAAGAATCTGAAATGTTGCGGGTTCTGTGTAGGAGCGATAAGGAGGTTCTAGCGGGGGGCCTGCCGGGCGCCCCAGAGGACTTTGTGCATACAGTGGGTTTCCTCCAGTGCCAGCTGCCTCCCCGAGCGAGCTGATTGGTTATGCTGGTGGTGGTGGCAGCGG
This sequence comes from Gadus macrocephalus, assembly GCF_031168955.1. Taxonomy (NCBI): domain Eukaryota; kingdom Metazoa; phylum Chordata; class Actinopteri; order Gadiformes; family Gadidae; genus Gadus; species Gadus macrocephalus. The sequence continues at coordinate 7,725,229 of NC_082403.1, forward strand.
CGGCCTGCTGGGTCCTCCAGCGCCACCACCAACGCGCAGGCTTACAGTAGGGTAGTCCAGGCTACCTGTCCCATCCTCCTCCCTGCAGAGACACGTGGCTGCACTGCAATTTCAGAATGCCAAACGAGGCCCGCAATTACAAAATTGCGGTTGTTATCTTGCTGTTGGGAGGATTTAGAGAATAACAAAACATGAAAGATTGATCCACAGCTGTTGTGGAATTGAGGTTGTCGAAGAGTCGCCATCCTTTGTGCAGCTTTGTACTCTGTTTGGCCATTACTAAGACGCATCAATGTGTGTGTGTGTGTGTGTGTGTGTGTGTGTGTGTGTGTGTGTGTGTGTGTGTGTGTGTGTGTGTGTGTGTGTGTGTGTGTGTGTGTGTGCGCGCGTGTGTGTACGTGTCTATGCGTGTGGGACTGATAATGCTTGGCAAAAGCCTGCCATGAATTCTTAAAATGTAGATACGCATCCCTTGATACCTTGCAATTTAATCGTTCTTACGATTCTTTTTTTTTTTTTTTTTAATGCTGTACCAACTCTACAAACTCAGACGCCTCCCCGCACCTTCCTGAACAAAGGCCCCTGGAGTAATTAGAAACATTAGTCCGGAGTGGTTTACGCTCCCTTTAAGGCAAACAAACACAATGCAGAATAGACCTCCAGGCTTCTGTTATCTCCCTGAAGCAGATGCAGGGCCTGCTGCCCGGATTTTGTGTGTTTTTCGTCTTTATAGGGTGAACACAATGGCAATTGTGTTTTACACCGAATGACACGGTATTCTGCTATTCATCGTCTCAGCATATGCGTCGTAAGATTTATTAGCTGTGAAGACATCACGGAGAAAGCCTTTTTCTTCGCTGCACATTTGGTCAATATGTTAACAACCCCCCCGATAAGTTACCTTTGACCTCAAAGGCGTAACGTTATTGTCCCAAGGGGTTAATTTTGTGCCGAAGTCGAACGACCGGGAACGCAGGTGGTTTGCATGGAAGGGGAAGGCGGTGTTTTAGACCCGATGTTGGTGAAGATGAGACGCTGGATGGAAAAAGGCAGAACAAATGAAGAGCACATCTTATCAGCCTCAGAGAGATTAGACGAGACATCACCTGTACGCAGACAAAGTGAGACGGACCTCGCATCGATACATCGCCGGGCCACTCCAATTATGGGCACTGCGAGGCTGTACAGAAATAAATAAATTAAAATAGTTAATTTAAGCTGGTCATTAAAAGATAAGAAGTATGAAATCATAGGTCACAGGAAAAGGGAACAGTGGCAATTTTTTGGGGGGGTTGCAATAGGCGATAACTGGTTTCCACGCTACAAACAAACCAATCAACCTTTCCACCACCAATCTCCCCAGAAAAATCTGTCCCCCCCCCCCACAAAAGGACAGTCTCTCTCGCGCCACGCTCAGAGATTTGAAATAAAAACAGACACGATTGTTAAGCAACAGGATAATCTATATATATATGTACATATATAGATATCTTTATTATTTCTTTTAATTTTATACACTATATAGAAAATCAAACACATTGAATAAATACAAATTTAGAAAGCAACTGGCTCGGGTGAATGTGATCACTATATTTTTTTCACAGCAATACATTTGTTATTCTTTTACAGCGCTCTCTCAGATTATTCGGAGAGATTGACATAGCAGGACCCCCACCTCACTGAAACCAACCACAGGGGGGTCGGGGGGAGTGTGTGTGGGGGGGGGGGGGGGGGGGGGGGTGGGGGGGAGGGGGTCACACACCGCAATGGAACACTTAAGACTAGCATGCAGATGCTGGACTTCCCCCCCTCCCGTTTATTTAGCAATTCATTTTCTTCACAGACACAGAGAGAATGTATTGGCACAAAGAGATAAGGTGACGACATCTATAAACAGCTCAGAGAGGAGGGAAAAACGTACAAATAATCAAACAGAGGTGAACAAACAAGGGAACACATCGGAAAGAGGGATACAACAGAAGCGGGCCTAAAATAACAGAACATATTTACACAACTGATAAATAAAAGAGAAATCAACGAACGAGACACAGGTCCACTGTACAAGAATGTCCGTAGCGAATGCGGCTGTCACCTCATTTTTCCCTGTAAACTTCACCTGCGGGTGAACCCCCGCCCCCTCCCTCCCTCGCCTCCGCCCTCCCTGAAAAGCACCGGCGCCTCGATTGCAGAGCAGCACCACCAGCACCACCACCAGCACCAGCGCCTCCACCCCCAACACCTCCACCACCACCAGTGCAGTAAAGTACAGCAGTACAGAAAGGTGTTCGCTGCTGGGTACAGCGCACCGTTTACAGCGCACCGTTTACAGCGCACCGTTTACAGTAGTGTTACCGAAAAAGGAACCACAACACACACACACGTATCACCCAATGGCATTTTTTTTTTTTGTCTTCCCCTTACGTTAGCGTCCGTTGTCCGACAGGCTTCCTCTTCGTAGTAGTAAGGCAGGATGTATCGGAGCACTGTGGATCGGAATCCGTTGTTTTGTTGTGTTTTTCGTCAGGCAGCCATTAAAGAAAAAATGAATGAAAAAAATGAACGATAATTTTGGCCGGCGACCAGTTTCACACTGCTCCCATGTAGGTCCTCTTGGTTTTGGCAAACGATAAGTGGCGCACGATAAAACAAACAAAACGTTAACGGTATCAGTTTGGCGGAGAATGCGAGGGGGCGGGGGATGAGCGAGAGGGATGCCGTGTTAGTATGTTACAAGGTTGTCCAGCAAGCCTTCTCTTGTTTCGTAGCGTCCTTAATGCTGGTAACCCTCCAAGAGCGTGACCCGAACGCTGCGCACGCGGAACCAAAGGGGCCGGGGTTAAAAGTGCTGGGGGGCCCCTGACCCACACGCCAACGCCACCACCACCACCACCACCACCACCATCACCATCACAGGCACCACCATCATGACCACCACCAGCACCACCACCACCACCACCACGACTACCCCAGGGTCCAGCTCGTTCTCCTGGAGTCACAACAGGCGATGGGGGTGTGTGTGTTATCTGACTTCCAGGCAATCCAGGTACTCCAAGGCCAGTTCGTAGCAGAAACGGTACTGCTCCTGGACACAGGAAGGGACAAAATCAAAACATGAGCTTTCAGGTCGGGAGCGGAGCGAGAGGAGAGTGACGAGGTACCCCGTTACAACAAGGGTCCATTATATAACCCTTTACTCAGATCACCAGCATAGGGGTCAGGTTAGTTTAAACATGAACACCGTCCCCTTAATCATTCACCGTTTACCATTAGTAAACAGTGAAGGATTATCACACCTTTGGTTAATTGTTATTTAACACTTATCACTGCATTAAGTAATGTTAATTAATGCACCCCTGTTAAGTGTTTCGCCAACAGAAAACCGAGGGCCCGCGCTCCCCTCCTCACCATCGTCTCCACCATGTTGGGCTTGGAGTTGCGCAGGGTCTTGGCCGCGAAGAAGGCGTCCACTACGCTGTGGTGACGGATCATCTCCAGGATCATGGTGCAGGCGCAGAACGTCCCGCTCCGACCGCCGCCGTTCCTACGCCACGGAGCGAGGGAGGGAGAGAGAGAGGGGAGGGAGGGGGAGGGAGAAAGATGGAGAGAGAGAGATCAAGGATCTTGTCATTTCCACCCCCGTTTCATTTATACTTTCATGGAAGGGTACCCCCTATGGTTGTATGACTTTATGTATCTCTGGGGAACAACACTGGGAAGATATGAGTCAGTGTGGCAGACGTTTGCAATGATTTAAGACTGAAGCAAGGGTAGAAAATTTAGAGAAGCAAGCCAGAGAAAGCTGGATTTAGAAAGTATCCAACTGAACAAAATACCAACCCTCCCTTCAAAGCCACTCCAACAAAACACATGAATAGCTCGCTAGCTTTAGGTTCTTTTCTAGGTTTGTGGAAAACTCCGGACATGCTCAATGAGTTCACAAGCAGAGTGCAGGCAGGGGGGCGAGGGAGGGAGGCAGACAGACAGGTAGGCCAACAGGTAGGCCAACAGGTAGGCTTGTTACAGGCCTACAACAGCCACATATACTGGATTATTTCCCCTTTCTTTGTCAGAACATTACGTTTATTCATTATGTGGATATAAAGAGAATTTTGCCAAAAAAGATATTGCCTATCATAGCTTTAGCTAAAAATAAAATTAAAGAATAAGACAGATATAAAGATAAAAGGATGATAATATTATAATACCAGACAAAGTGCAAATATTTAAAAGGGCCCTTAGCAAACTAGCCCAGGGCAGACAAGAAAGAGGGGGAGGAGGAAGAGGAGGAGGAGGGGGAGGAGGACTGTGTAACGCGGGACCACCGATGTCACAGCTTGAGTTTAGATCATGCTTGCTCTGTGAGAAAAAGGCCAACTGGCACACAGACTTGAAAGGAGAGTACTTGAGGGGGGCTCCCATTAACACACAGGGGGGGGAGCGGAGGGCTTGGATCAGAAATGGAAATGTCGGGCATGCTGCTTGACCGACCGGCCCACATCAAAAGCAGCTGCTGCCGTGTTCTGTAGGTGGAGGGTCCGTGAGGGGAGAGAGGTGAGGGGGCTGGTCAACACTCCCCCTTTTAAGTGATCCCCTTTCCCACCACCAACACCACCACCACCACCCCCTACCCCCACCACCCCCGCTACAGACACTTTGTGTTCAGCCGAACTTTATGAACCCGTAGTCCCATAGGGACTCCCGAGCTACACCCAACCTGCATGGATGACGGCTTCCTGCGATACACTTTGAGAGTTTGTGTTCCGCAAAAAAAATAAAAGGAGGAAAAAAAAAACAACAGCTCACCGTGGGATCCGGACTGTGACAGCGCCGGCTCTGATAGCCTGTCAGAACCCAGAACCCGTGAGCCATGCACTATGAGTCAGGGAGCCTGTGTCTGTGTCTGTGTGTGTATGTGTATGTGTATGTGGGTGTGTGTGTGTGTGTGTGTGTGTGTGTATGTGTATGTGTATGTGTGTATGTGTGTGTGTGTGTGTGTGTGTGTTTATGTGTGTGTGTGTGTGTGTGTGTGTACGTGTATGTTTATGTGTATGTGCTTGCGTGTGTGTATGTGTGTTTGTGTCTGTGGTTGTGCGTATATGTATGTTTGCGTATATATATGTGTGTGTGTGTGTGTGTATGATGTTTATGCGTGTGCGTGTGTGCTTGCGTGTGTGTGCCTTGCATGCATGTCTGCATGTGTGTGTGCGTGTGTGCACGTGTGTTTGTTTGCGCGTATATGTGCGCGTGCGTGTGCGTGCGTCATGCATGCATGTGCGCATGCGTGCGTGTGTGTGAGTGTGTGGTACCCACAGGCAGTGCACGATGGTGCGACCCTCCCCGCACTCCAGCTGCCAGTTGTGCACCTGGGCCAGCAGGCTGATGAAGGCCTTCTTGGAGTCGGGCACGTCGCGGTACGGGGACCAGCGCAGGAACTGGAAGTGGCGCACCACCAGCTGTCCTTCCTGGAGCTGGGCGGCGACCGTGGGCGACACCGTCACAAACAGAGAGGAAGAAACAGAGGAATAAGAAAGGGAGGGGCTGGGGCTCTTTGTCGTGGTCCTCCAAGCCGGCAGCCATGACGGCTGTCGGCCTGGATCCGATGTTGACGTGCCGCCTCCGGGCCCCGCCGAGCGTAACCCCGGGGCCCCCGGTGTGGGGGGGGGGGGGGGGGGGGATCCGATGTTGACGTTTCTGTGAGAGGGAGGCAAGTAGCTCCCTGTGCCGGGTGGGCTATGCTATGTGACGCTACACCTCGCCGCCTTCACCCACTATACTGAGATAGATTATACCTTCGGGGGCCCGCGGCCACTCTCCTCCTGCTCTGGGCCGTCTGTCTGCTTCAGCCGGCCGTCCTGCGGAGGAGGAGGTGGTGCGGGGCAGGGGGGGGGGGGGGGGGGGGGCAGAGTGTCCGACACGGCGTTATGTTGTTTGCTTTGTTTGAGGCGCGGAGGGGGTTAATGGGGTGGAAAGGATAGGGGGCGATGGAGGGACGCTAACAGGATAGCATTCGGCTAACGTGACGGGGAAGTAATGGGAGGTGTTGGGGCTGGTTTGGGGCGGGGGGGGCGGGGGGGAGGGGGGGAGGGGGGGAGGGGGGAGGGGGGGAGGAGGAGGCAAACAGCTTGAGGGTGGGCTGTTTGTCAGCTAACGGCGGCTTCTTGTCAAGGACATGGTGTCGGGGCTAACTAGGGGGTGCTACGGGAGACAGGCTCAGGCCTAGGGGTCTCACAGGGGGTGATGGTGGGCGTCTGGGGCTGACGCACGCTAGTGTCACACACACACCGCAGCACAGGGGACTGGCTAGGCTACATTGCTATGCTACAATCGCCAAGCTTTTCAATCAAAGGTCAAGTTGCAATGCACACGCACATCACGCCTGCTTCTTTGTGCACACACGCGCACACATACACACACACACACATGCACACAAACACACACACACACACACACACCCAAACATTATACTAAGTATGGAGCAAGTATGCTTTTCTTCCCCGTTGACAATTTCCGGTAGGCGAGCGAAGCGTAACAGTTCATTTGATTTTTAAGTGCTGAAAAGTGCTGTCTGCAAGGTTGTTTGAGGAGCGCTATAATAAAAGCATCATGTTGATAAAGAGGCCTCCCTGACATCAATGTCGTGCTGTTCGTCATACTGGAAGAGATTAATTGGCGCTGTGTTGATCCTTCTGAAAAACCTCTCAGATCTATGGTAAGGTTACTCTCACTCTCACCCGAGATAACCGTCATGTTAGGATGACGCCAAACCGAGCGTGAATCATTTTCCGTATTTTTACAAACGAAGGTACGGTCAGATATATACCCGTCTGACAGCAGTTACAGTAAGAGAAATGGCGATAATGATTCACCGTTTTTGTTTTAATTGACATACTTGATATTCTTTTTGGCGGGAATAGATCAAAGCGTCGTCACACCTGTACCGCCTTAAGGTGATAAAAAGGAGCAAATTCAACCGTTTATTCATAAACCGTAGCGATGCGCACCCAATTTCTACCAAAAAGATTTTTCCTTTGCCCTCGCTTTGGGGCCCGACGATGCGGAATGAGCACCGTCGCACCTTTTCAGTAAATCCACGGGAGGGCCCCGTGTGAGGAATCAAAGGGGGAACGCAGACGGAACGCAAAAAGACCACAACAACTCCACATCTAAAGACACAGGTACGGGGCGCCTGGGTGACTCACTGGCTAGAGCGCGTACCATACAGGCTCAGTCCTGAACACAGCGCCCCGGGTTGGAATCCTGGATGCCCTCCCCTCTAACTCCCATACATTCCTCTCTATCTCACTATATAATAAAGCATAAAAATGCAAAAAAATAAAAACATACAATATAAAGACACAGGTAGACGGAGCCCCTACCCGCATGATGTTCTGGACTCTGAAGAGGCGGATGATGACGTCGTCGTCGGCGGTGCGGGACAGCAGCTCCACCGTCATGGGCCCGAACTGCTGCAGGCCGGGCTCGGGCCAGTACTGGAGGCAGGGCTGGGGAGGCAGGGTGGGCAGGGGGGAGGTCAGTCATGGTGCACTCGTTCCTGTACAGCCAGGTCATAACACACCCGAGTATAGCGACAAACACACAATTAGTCCAAACGGCGATCCTAATCTGCGGATACTAGCGACGAGGGCATAAAGGGGAGACGATGGGAAACCATGTGTGGCCGGTGATAAAAATGAAAAGAGGGTCGTAAAAAAAAGAGATGAATCAGCCACGCTCGGTGACGGTGACAATCAGTCACATGTGGTGGTGGGTCACGGCGTGAATTATTCAACAGGCTAAGTGCCCCGCCATTAACGTGTGCTGCGTTAATGGCGGGGCACTGGGGGGGCTAGTGGGCACTGGGGGTTAGTTAGCTATGGGATGGTGAGCAAAGGGTTAGTTAGCTATGGGATGGTGAGCAAAGGGTTAGTTAGCAATGGGAGGGTGAGCAAAGGGTTAGTTAGCTATGGGAGGGTGAGCAAAGGGTTAGTTAGCTATGGGATGGTGAGCAAAGGGTTAGTTAGCTATGGGAGGGTGAGCAAAGGGTTAGTTAGCTATGGGATGGTGAGCAAAGGGTTAGCTAGCAAGGGTTTAGTTAGCAAAGGGGTTGGTGAGCAAGGGGCTAGTTAGTCAAGGTTTAGTTAGCAAGGGGTTGCTTACTAAACCAAAATAATAATAGCCTGCTATTGACTGGGGCGGGGTGATGGGGGGGGGGGCGGGGTGATGGGGGGGGGGGGGGGGGGGGCAGCAGTAACTGTTCTCCCACGGGCCTGAGGAGACAGGAAAAGGCACGTGCAAGATTGAGAGAGACAGCGACAGGATGTGAGAAAAAAAAGTGGGGGCGGGTGCACGTGTGAAAGTGTAGGGGAGAGGAGAGGATGGATGGGGGGGGGGGGGGGGGGGGGAGATATGGAGCAGCAGCCTCACGCCAGGCACAGTGTGCACCGTGGAGATGCTCGGATTCAACTGTCACACAGACTCACATGCATGTCGATCTGGCTCTCCCTGCATGTGTGTTTGTGTGTGCGTGTGTGAATGTGTTTGTGCGTACGACGTGCATGCATGTGTGTCTCTCTCTCTCGCTCTCCCCCTGTGTGCGTGTGGCTCTCATTCTCTATGTACTGTATATCCATATATATATGAATGTGAGTCTCTCTCTCTCCCGGCCTCCCTCTCTCTACCTCGCTCCCTTTCCCACACTCCCCGTCCCTCTCTCTCCCCCCCTCTCTACTTTCCCCTCCCCCTCCCCCCTCCCCCTCCCTCCCTCCCTCCCCGGTGCCTCACCCAGGCTGAGTTGGACTGGTTCAGCTGGTTCAGCATCACCACGGCGGTGCAGCCGTAGTCGTACACCAGCCTCCAGAAGTCCCCGGTGGTCCCGGGCAGCGGGTGGGGGGTCACCACGAAGGCGGCCGGGCGCAGGAAGCTGTCGGTGAGCGCGGCGTTGATGTAGTCGCCGCCCTCGCCCTCGCCGGCCACCAGGAAGGCCAGGGCGCGGTCGGGCGGGAGCACGTCCATGCTGCGGTTCTTCTCGCGGTTGCGCGGCATCAGCGACACGCTGCACTCCTCCACGTCCAGGTGGGGCGTCACCGAGTTCAGGGTCTGGGGGGAGAGAGAGAGAGAGAGAGAGAGAGAGAGAGAGAGAGAGAGGGAGAGGGAGAGGGAGAGGGAGAGAGAGAGGGAGAGAGAGAGAGGGAGAGGGAGAGGGAGAGGGGGAGAGAGAGAGAGAGAGAGAGAGAGAGAGAGAGAGAGGGAGAGGGAGAGGGAGAGAGAGAAAGAGAGAAAGAGAGAAAGAGAGAGAGACATTCACATGGAGAGAGCAAGAAGGAGAGAGAGGGAGTGAACATTTGTGAGAGGGAGAGATAGAGGAAGGGAGGGAGGAGAAAAGGGGGGAGGGATGACAATAGGGAGAGAGATAGAGAGACACGAGGAGGGAAGCGAGATAAGGGGAGGGTGGGGGAGAAAGGGGAGAGAAGGCAATAGGGTGGGAGGGAGAGATGGAGGGATTGATCAAGTTAATGTCTCCTACGATTTTATCACAATTAAAGAGTTGACAGCATCCAGTAAACCCTGAAGCCTCACACAGCACAAGAGGTCTCCCCCAAACACCAAAAGGGGAGGAAGTTCCTTCAGGGACTTGTAAGAATGCAAGGAATACAATAGGTAGCATGGAGGAATGACATGGTAACAAATGAATAGTGATTTCAAATGAATCATGAGAGAGGGAGAAAGAGAGAGAGTGAGAGCGGTGAGCGAGAGGAGAGAGAGGTGCGACTCGAGGAGCAATGCAGAGAGAGTGACAAATGAGTGTTGCATACGTATGTACAGTGTGTGTGTGTGTGTGTGTGTGTGTGTGTGTGTGTGTGTGTGTGTGTGTGTGTGTGTGTGTGTGTGTGTGTGCGAGCGTAAGGACAAAATGGGAGCTATTGGGAGGTAGTGTCTCAGCAAAAGTGTCGAGGGACAAGTGGGGGAAATTAAACGACGAGACAGCAAAAGGCCAAAATGAAACCCGATGAAGGGCGATAAACCTTCTCCTACGCCTGGCTCTATATGATGAGCATACATTTTCTACCGCTGCTCATCATCAAACATTCAACAGCCCTTTGCCATCAGTCAGAATCGCCCAGAGACGAAATGGATAAAAACACATTTAGTGCAACCCAATGCTTTATGAATAAGCAAATTACAGGGCTGCGGAAAATTGAAATGGGGGATGAAAAAATATTGGAGTGATTATCTAGCCTGCCTTATATCGTGAAAGATTCCCCGGCGATTGTGACAGAATGAAAAGAATATTCCAGCTGCTAAATGGTGAATTATGTCCCTGCAATGTGTTGTAATTATGCGCTCCTATTTTGTTGGACCAAGAGTCTGAGCGAAAAAAACATGTTAATTGCAATGCATGCGCTGAGAATTGTTGAAATTACTCTCACCAAAGGTCGTTGACCGTTGACATCATTAAAATGGAAAAGCGTGTAGGCTGTTTTATTTTTTAACAGACAAGTGTACAAAAAAGAGAGTGTAGTAGCACTGATAAACTACTGGGACTAATGGACAAGCGCGGATTATCTGCCTTCTGTGTCCGCATATCAATGAGCCAGCGTTCAGCGCTTAGTGCACTAATTCATCAAAACAGAGCATGCCTCTGATCCCAATGTAGAGTTGTCGCCCCCGCTAACAGGCCAAGGAAAACTCCAACAAACGTCTTAATCCAAATCCATAAAAGAATACGGTACTCTGCCGTGATTAGGGTTAAGGGTTTTTGACAACGGAACGGATCAGACACCGCCGCCGCTGCCCGCCATGTTCTCAGCGAAGTGTAGCACGTAACAGCGAGTCGACGTGCGTGACAGCTCCCTCTTTAGAGGGTGCACGGACGCCGGGATGCGGGTGGAGGGGGGGCTTGTGTCCTGGTGCCTCACCTGGAACTCCTCTCTGAGCTGGGAGGTGTTGCTCTGCGAGTCCACCTTCAGCATCTCCGTGTAGGTGAGGGCGTACTCGTTGACGGGGATGGCCGTCTCGCCGCACAGACACGCCTCCAGGATGGCGTCGTGGATGAACACGTACTGTTCCTGCGGGAGGGGGGGAGGGGGGGGGGAACACGAGGAGGGGTTACATCAGATGGGGGGCAAGTGAGGTCGACTTTGCCCAGGTGCTGGCGTTTCGGTGACCCGTTCGTGGGAGAGTTTAAGGAAAGATAAGAGGGGTTTGTCTTTGTGATAGGCTAGCTACAGTATGTCAGCTGCTGTGTAAGTAATGGCATGAGGGTTTCGGTGTTAACAGCTGCTCCTTCCTCCCCTTGCTCAGCAATATGGTTTCTTTGTGCTGAAATGCAGCGGCCATTATGTTCAAAATAAACCTGGGAAAACAACAGAGATTCGGAAAAGGAAACCAAAGAAGTGTTGGGTGTAATTGGGGGATAATTAGTCAATGCAAATTTGGTATGAACACATTTGTACTTAATTACGGTTTCTAATTTCCGACGAGTAATCATAAATGTCAACAATCCGACAATACATACGTACAATCCTAAGCATTGTTACCATGCAGAGGATTCTTCCATTGTCTATAAAAAGGCTTGAAACACCCGCTGCCCACACACACAGTTTTCAAAACGGCATTCAATTTCTTTGTAGGTTATTAAAAAATTTATTTCCACAGTAATCACAAAGTACGGCTGATTACTGCGGAAATACTTACTTTTGCCAATTAGTCAAAGACAAATGGAAAGGAAAGTTGGGTGTCAGTATATCAATGACGGAGAGCAGGTCACAGAAAACACCCCTTTCTTCTAAATTTTATTATTTATCGAGACGGTTTTTATGCGTGATTAAATTTAATTGTTAATGTTTCCTTTTGTATCTTCAAAAAATGTTATGGTCTGTTAACTTTGCCACAACTGCTAAAATAATTCCTGCAATAAAAAGGTTATAACAGGTTATTGGTTTGTAGCTATTCCAGATGACTAAAAAAATATAGATAATTTGATCACTTAACTAGTATAACCTTCCAAGTATCCATCGTCATAAACGGAGGTCTAAGTATTCCACGCCACAATTAAGATATTCACTGACACCCTCCTCCACCAGAGACCATTAGCCCTTATCAGCTGTCAACAGTAACACGGAATAGAAACGCACACACTCACGCACACACACTAATCAGCTCTCAGTTGTTAATACACACACACACGCACACACTGTCAGCTCTCAGCTCTTTGTTGTCAACACACACACGCCCACAAGCACACACACTGCCCAGACCGCGGGGGGAGGCGCCGAGATGCTAGGACCCCCTCACCTCTGTCTGGATCATGTTGATGCGTCGGGAGCACAACGTCTTGACACAGTTGTAGATGTCCACCACCCCCTCGCACTCGGCCATATCCAGCATGACGTCCAGGACGATGTAGCAGCCAGTCCGGCCCGCCCCCATGCTGACCGCAGGGACAGCAGAGGCACACGGGTTACATTACACACAGAGCCCTCTGCGCCCCCTCTGGTCACAGTGTGGAGGCTCACTGGGACCCTCACTTAAGTGGCTAATGTATGAGGACAACAAATACACACATTTGGGACATGGGGAGTTTGTTCTTAATTCCTTTTATCAACATTTGTAAAATGTTAGCGTTTTTGTACCTTTTAATATAATTAAGTGAACGAATGAGTCATTTGTTTTTCAGAATTATTCAGAACATTTTAATAAGCCTTCCGATTTGCTTCCCCAATGGCAACGCGTATTCAACAGTGAATATTAAGTCAATATTTCCTCTTTTAGAGAAGCACACTGAAAAAAGACGCCCTTAATCCTTCCTTTAACCTGCTCGGTTAATTAAAAAGCTCTCTAAAACCCCTGGGCTCTGTCCAGCTTACCGCTGCCATCACCCCAGACCAGGGGCCGAAAGCAGGGGGACGCTTGTTTCTGCTATTACCCTAGACCAAGACCAGGGGCCGAAAGCAGGGGGACGCTTGTTTCTGCCATTACCCTAGACCAAGACCAGGGGCCGAAAGCAGGGGGACGCTTGTTTCTGCCATTACCCTAGACCAAGACCAGGGGCCGAAAGCAGGGGGACGCTTGTTTCTGCCATCACCCCAGACCAGGGGCCGAAAGCAGGGGACGCTTGTTTCTGACATTACCCCAGACCAGGGGCAGAAAGCAGGGGGACCCATGTTTCACCCAAAGACATTAAAGCTAGTAGCTTCTGTTACCCCGTGTTGCCCCCAGCCCTGATGGCCTCACGGTTGCGTCCCATTCCGGCGTACCTGCAGTGCACCACCACGGGGCCGGCGTCGGCCGGGGTGGAGGCCTTGACGCGGCGCAGGAAGGCCAGCAGGCCGGTGGCGTGGTAGGGCACGCCGTGCTCGGGCCAGGAGGTGAAGTGGAACTGGCAGACCTCGTGTTTGGCCGGGTAGCCCCGCTGCAATAGGGGGGGGGGGGCGCAAAACGGAGGGGATAGAGTGAGTAACCTTTTTTGGTGAACGTCGGAACGCCGGATGTCGCTGTTCATTCTTTGTTTGTTACGTAGATAGGAAGGGGAAAATAATAGTGAGGAAACTTGTTCTGATGAAAAAAACACATTAATAAAAACAAAACATGTCACAGTTTATTGTACTGCTGATAAAAACTGTGAGAAACACATTATGACAACCCAAAATAGAAAGCAATAAGGTGTTTATAACAGTTTTTTTTTTTTCTGATTTGATCAGAAGTTAAAACCGCGGTGAGAAACGAATGTTGACGACAAAAACAACTGAAAAAAACAAGCACTGAAATTGGTCCTTTGTTGCTGTTTCTCAATTATGTGTTATTAGAAACGTGTGAGTGTGTATGTGTGAGTGTGTATGTGTGTGTGTGTGTGTGTGTGTGTGTGTGTGTGTGTGTGTGTGTGTGTGTGTCTCACCCTCTCCATGACGAAGGTGCGGACGGTGTACTCTGCCAGCGTTTCCGTCTTCAGCAGAGTTATCTTAATGTCTCCGTACATCTCGCTGTCATCTGGCCAGTATTTACAGCACTTCATCTAGAACGCCACAATAACAAAACACGGGCGCACACACACACACACACACACACACACACACACACACACACACACACACACACACACACACACACACACACACACACACACACACACACAGCTTTAACAGCTGTGACGGGCTTGCTGATTTGCATCAAATCTACATTGAGACACTCAATGCTATGGTAAGCTGTTTTTCGGATGCAGTCCTTGGTTTAAAATCCATGAATCACGGTGCATTGTAAATAACACCAGGAATGGGCGGCTGATCCACGGCGCGTCGTTGCACAGTGCATCGACTTAAACTTGTTTTTCTCCCCTCCTACATTCGATGTTGAAAACCGCATCGATTTGGTTCAATCATAGTTTGAAGTTCAACTGAAAAGTTCACGGCGATTTGTAATCATTATTTTTTTTTTTATTGTGGACTTCATTCGCATCCCGTGATGAGAGCAATATCAGGCCGCTTATATCCCCACAGTACCGAGGCCGAACCCACAGAGGGGTTTAACATTTAGATGGATTCTGTCGAACGGCAACAAAATGCTTAGCGAGCTTAGTTCACTTTCAATGCAGATATATTTGCCAGCGGAGAGACAGCCGTGCCTGAGACGCTGTGTCTGTATGCGCCGCGGTGAACGAGGCCCCGCCAAACAAACATCACGGGACACGTGACGACCTGCGACGGCCTCGGCAGTTACAACTTTACACTTCCACAGCCCTGATTGTTTACCGCTTCGAACCCTGGGAAAGAGGTGGGGGACGGGGGACGGTGTTGTTTCGCGGCGATGCCCTGCTGGTTGTATAGTCCCCGGGGGGGTCAGTGCAACCTCGGTGTGAGAGCACTGCGTGGTAAAACCTCAAACGAATCTCCAACACGAGTCGCGTAAGGATTTTTCCCTTTCCAATCGTAAGGTTGCCGGTTCGACTCCCACACTGTGCAGCCCCATTACGCCGCGCACAGCGTAGGCTTAGGGTGAGCGGGGCCGAGGGGAAGCCGCCGGTGTAACTTTAATACAGGAAAAAAATGATTTACTGGCTCGAACATGGTTCTGGAATGTTCCGCCAAAAGGCTTCCATCAAAAGAATTATAGATTGGGGTGGTGACCCGCTGAGGCCTCTGGGTAATCACAAAGAACCCAGCGGAGCCAGCTGTCCCCGGTCTCATAAAGCCGGGCCAAGGACC
>NC_082403.1:7740525-7809129 GCF_031168955.1 Gadus macrocephalus
GGCCTACCAGAATGTTCCGCAACATGGTGGCCCGTTACGACCAGTGCAGCTCAGTTTCCAGGAAAAACCTAATGAGCTGAAACTCAACTGGGAACAACTATGTTTTTTTCATACATCCTTAATTATGAACTCTTTGGTCCTGTCCCCCTGCTCTGCATGATAGGAGCATGGCTTCCTAATTACAGGCTGAATTTAGCCCAACTCAGGCAAAAGAGGCATCAGGTGGGCTCGGCAAGAGCAGGAAAGTCGATATAATAATAACAGTCCCGCAAAAATGTCCCCTTTTTCATTTTTTTTTGCGTTTTAACCGTCAAAAGAAAAAACACATTGTGGCTGCAAAGGACAAACAGAGGTTTAGAATTTAACTGCAGAAGATGAACTTTACGGCTGTCGCTAAGTCGCTGAGCGAGAATGTTTTAAGTGTGTGTATGTGTGTGTGTGTGTGAGGCTGTGTGAGTGCTGCTGTTTGTGAGTCCCTGTGTGTGTCACGCTGTGTGTGTGTATGTCCGTGCGTGTATGTGTGTGCGTGCGTGCGTGTGTGTGTGTGTGTTTGTGTGCGTGGGTCTGGCGCGGTCTCACCCAGTGCCACTGTGTAGCTGTTGGGGTGAGGAGAGAACGTGGCCGTGTTGACAATGCATCAGGGCTTTAAGTGCCCCGGGCCGGTCGATAGCACACAGGGCCCTGGCAGATGGATACACACCGCGCCTTTCAACGCGCTCATTTATTCTTATTTTTCACTCTCGCGCGGGGCGGGCGAGTGACTAGAGGGAGGGACTGGGAGAGGGAGGGAGGGACTGGGAGAGACTGGGAGCGAGAGAGGGATGGAGAGGGGGGGGACAGAGAGAGAAAGATTCAGGGAGATTGAGGGAGGATGGGTGGGAGACTGGGAGCGAGAGAGAGACCAAGAGTGAGAGAGGGAGAGGGAGAGCGAGTGCGAGAGAGAGGAAGAGTGAGAGATAGAGAGAGAGAGAGATTTAGGGAGAGAAAGTGACAGAGTGAGAGAGCGAACACGTAAGGAATAGAGAGCGAAGGCGAGAGAGAGAGAGAGAGAGAGAGAGCAAGATAGAGAGACGTCGAGCCGATGAACTCCTCAATTCATCACGCGTCAACGCACCCAGCGCTATCGATCCACCCTCACCCCCCCCCCGTCCTCCAGCCGTTTACCACTGCCCGCGTTCATCCTCGCTATAGCTAGAAAAAACAAAAACGCTTCTTGAACGTTTGTCCGAGCTACAGAACAGCTCGTAGGGTGTGTGTGATATTGTACACCTTACACCCAATCTCCACCACCACATTGTTTTTGTCATCTTCTTTCTTAACTTGTGTATACAAAGTAGGCGAGGAGGAGGGAGAGAGAGAGAGAGAGAGAGAGAGAGAGAGAGAGAGAGAGAAACAGAGAGGGAGCGAGAGAGAGAGAGAGAGAGAGAGAGAGAGAAACAGAGAGGGAGCGAGAGAGAGAGAGAGAGAGAGAAACAGAGAGAGAGAGAGAGAGAGAGAAACAGAGAGAGAGAGAGAAACAGAGAGGGAGCGAGAGAGAGAGAGAGAGAGAGAGAGAGAGAGAGAGAGAGAGGGAGGGAGAGAGAGAGAGAAACAGAGAGAGAGAGGGAGAGAGAGAAACAGAAAGAGAGATGGAGAAAGGGAAGGAGAGAACAGCACGATAGCGAAAGAGTGAGGCAGAGTAAGAGCAAGAGAGAGAGATATGTGCGAGAGCAGGGAGGGAGATGAAAAGTGAGAGATAAGATGTGTGTGGGATGGGATAGGATGCAGATAACTGGGATCAAGAACAGAGGACCACGAGAGAAAGGGAGAGAGAGGGAGAGGCGGAGGCCTCCTGAGCTGTGCTGATATCGTTTGTCACGGAGGGGCCAGGATAGCATCTTTAATAGTTTATGCAAACACCAACCTCCCCCTGAAAGGACCCCCAGCCTCACATAAAGACACACACATCCCAACCCCATATTTCCAACACCTGCCGTAACAGAACGAAAAGGAGGAAGAACCTGCTCTGTAAGGAAGACGGTTCGAATAAAGGGGGACAATTAAAACAAACAAAGTCTGCATTTCAAGGTGATGTCATTGATACTTTGTTGCTCTCTCTCTCTCTCTCTCTCTCGCTCTCTCTCTCTCTCTCTCTCTCGCTCTCTCTCTCTCGCTCTCTCTCTCGCTCTCTCTCTCGCTCTTTCTCTCTCTCGCTCTCTTCACTTGCTACAGTCGAGATGAATGAGAAAAGGACTTCACAGGCCTGCAGGATTGCAATGCGCACATATGTGTGTGTAAGCATGTGTGTATTTGTGTTTGTGTATGAGTGCGTTTGTGTATGTTAGTGTGTGTATGTTTGTGCGTGCAGTGCGTATGTGTGTGTTGTCTGATGTGCAAATGAAGAACCTGGAAATGGCAGAGGGGGTTTGGGGGGGGGGGGGGGGGGGGTGTTGCTCCGGCTGTAAAAACAGCAGGAGCCATGTCATCAACACCAACAGGAGAGAGAAATAGGTCACGTAAAAAAACAAATCACAAACCAGTAAAAGACGCCACACCGCCCAGCAACGAGTCCCAAGCCACCGAAGGTTTACTCTGGTCTTCCCCTCTCCCCCCCAACACACACCGCTATTAAATCCTCCTCATTCGGCAAAAAAATGAAATCTATTTGGCTAATAAAAATGTGACGCAGCGAAAGTGATTGAACTGAGCTACAAAATCCACCATCGGAACCGGGGCGATGTCTTCCATTAGAGCTCAAAAGGGAAGATATAAAAAGCAACAATAGATTGGCGGTAAAACAGGCGAGTCAGTGTAATGAAGAGCGGAATCGCACACTCATTAATATTTCAGGTTCTTCCTTTTTTATGGTTTCTTATCGTAGCTCCGCCGGACAAATTGAACACCGCGTGCCGTTGTAGCCGTTTCTTTTCTTTTTGCACAGAGGTCGGTCGTTTCAGAGTTTAATTAACGTAGGGGGTCTTCTGCATGGTGCCGCGGTACAGCTGAGCAGACACAAATATGTTGTGTTAATCGATCGCAGCGATTGATCGCATTGGCGGTTAGGGGCCGTTAAGAACCGAATTACGATGTTGTGGACCGACGCTTGACACTTTCCTGACCGATAGCACAGATAAACCAATGTTTTATCTGTGCGCTGCGTCGATGGGTGTGTGGCGCGGTGTGTGTGCGCCAATCAGAAATGTGACGTGCCACATAGATGGAGCGTAGTGCAGGGGATGCAGGCAGCATGAGGACTACAGTGAAATTAGAATGAATAGCAGTGAAGATGGATAGATAAGATAGATCAAACTTTATTAATGCCTCGGGAAGGTTCACTCTAGGAGGGGAGGGGAACCCAAAGTAATAGGGTTGTCGTCGGGCACGTTTGGATTGTTTGTGTGTGTGTGTGATTGTGTGTGTGCATGCGCATTAAGTTCACACTCTCCCCCTGCTCAACAAACGCTCACACCTTCATCACACGTTGTCAATCTCAACGAGCTGGCAAGACTCTGATCTCGAGTATGTTGCGTGCCGAGCCGACTGCACCTTTCAGGGGCGAACCGTGGATGGGCTGTGTGGTGTCAAGATGGCTAATGGCATGAATGTCACCCCGTACAGCTGCCTGATCCTTGGTAAGCTAGGGATAGGCCACAGCGCTTTGGAAGAACGTCCGGTGCAAGAATAAGCAGGGACTAGAGGAGACGGATGTATGGGCGGATACAGAGAGGCCTACATGGAACAAGAGCTGCCTGCATTCTCCATCTCTCTGCTGTGAGTTAAAGAAAGGAGTGTGTGTGTGTGTATATGTGTGTGTGTGTGTGTGTGTGTGTGTGTGTGTGTGTGTGTGTGTGTGTGTGTGTGTGTGTGTGTGTGTGTGTGTGTGTGTGTGTGTGAGAGTGTGTAAAGGGAGAGGGGGGGGTATCTCTTAAGAACAGCCGGTCTTCCCTAAGAGAACGTTTGATCCTCCCTAATCACTTGCATTATCATTTTTTTAGATCTCAACTACTCCTTGTTCTGCCAATACACGCACGCACACAAACGCACACACACACACACACACACACACACACACACACACACACACACACACACACACACACACACACACACACACACACACACACACACACACACACACACACACACACACACGCGCCCTCTCTGGTGAAGGAGTGGCCCCCCCCCCCCCGGGTTGCCCTGAGGGTCTCGTTGAGTGGGAGGTGGTGGAGCAAGGGGCTAGAGGATGGTACTCTGTGAGCTCTGTTCGAGTGGCAGACCCCGTCTCATTGGGCTGCAACAGGAGCCAGAGGAGCCCCAAGGAGCCCCCCATCACGGGCTTAACTGGCCTGATGCAGAACCATGCTTGGGGGATGCTTGGTTGTCCAGGAGAGATCCAGAGGACCAGTTACCTGAGGCATTGTCCAATATCTACAAATATACACACACACACACACACACACACACACACACACACACACACACACACACACACACACACACACACACACACACACACACACACACACACACACACACACACACACACACACTGCGGCCATTTCTTGCACATATGCACCCGCCGCGGCTGTGTTGGACATGCACACTGCGGGCGTCTTACACACACCGATGCATGCGCAATTGCGCACACACACACAGCGATAAAGTCGTACACACATGCACACCATGCAGTTCTCTCACACACGCACACACACTGAGAATGCACATGTGTCTGACACACACACCACTCAAACACCCACACACAAACACATACACACAGTGGTATGTTAGCCCCATAAGTATAAATGTGTTATTCTCCCCTTCCTCCCTCATCCCTTTCCATCTTGTCGATCTTGAATTCTGTCTCCCCCTTGCCTGCTCTCCTGAACGGCTGTCCAAGAAACTTGGCAGCAACCACGAGGAAGTCAGATAACGCATCGTTAAGGAGACAGCGGAAAGAAAACAGAAAACCGCGGAAGTGGCCAAATGCATGCAAGCATATGCCTGGACAGCCATTATGTTAAGCAGCCGCTTCCACTAAACATCGCTCAAGTGACGTGTGTGTCTGAGGGTGTGTGTGTGTGTGTGTGTCTGTGTGTGTGTGTGTTCGCCTGCAATCTAATCTCCAGGCAAAAGCCTCTTACAGTGCTGCCACAGAAGAAGACCAATCCTTACTTTGAATCAGCCCGGCAGCTTGTGTGTGTGTGTGTGTGTGTGTGTGTGTGTGTGTGTGTGTGTGTGTGTGTGTGTGTGTGTGTGTGTGCGTGTGTGTGTCGAGGGTGTGTGTGTGTGTGTGTGTGTGTGTGTGTGTGTGTGTGTGTGTGTGTGTGTGTGTGTGTGTGTGTGTGTGTGTGTGTGTGTGTGTGTGTGTGTGTGTGTGTGTGTGTGTGTGTGTGTGTGTGCAAGGAGGTCAGTATAGTGGCTGGCCGTCTCTCATTGATCTGCCCAGAAGCTCTAATCTCATTAACTGCCTCCTGATTCATTGAGATGGGGGCCTTGCAGCGCATCAAGGTTATGGAAGCATAGCCACCAGACCCCCCCCTCCACCCCACCTCCACCACCCCCTCTCCCCATCACCAGACCTCCAACCCTTACGATCCCCCCTGTGCCAGGGTCAAGTGGAATTGAGGTCAATTGACTCGGCAAACACACACATGGGGCGCACACACAGGGGTACACAAACACACACACACACACACACACACACACACACACACACACACACAGGGGTCCAGACACACACACATGGGCACATACACATATACACACACATACACACACATGGGCACACACTGGGGTCACACAAACTCACACGCACACAGAAAAACCCAGAGGGGCACACAAACACACACATATACAGGGGCACATACAGGGGCACACACACACACACACACACACACACACACACACACACACACACACACACACACACACACACACACACACACACACACACACACAGGGGTACACAGAAACACACACACACACACATGCACACACACACACACACACAGACAAACACACAGGGGCACACAGAAACACACACACACATACACAAACACACAAGGGCACACACACACACATACAGACAAACACCAATGCCATTTTCTCATTAGGATCTCCCATCTGCGGTACATGTGGTCGTGGCACAGGAGATGGGTGGTCTGGAAGATGAGGAGAGGAGAGGAGGAGAGGAGAGGAGCAGAGAGGGGGAAGTGGTGGTGGTGAGAGGGCAGAGAGGGCTTGGCGGGGCGGGGGGGGGGGGGGCAGAAAGCGAAAGATCCCAAGAAATGATGGGGCTGTAATCTGGAGAGGCAAGTGGGTCGTGATGGTCTGCCCGTCGCCGTGGCCACCCCCGGTCGTCCCCATGGCAACACAGCGGTGCATCGCAACGCAGAGCCACGGCGCGCGGGAACATTAGTAGCCCCGGGCGGGTGGACAAAGAGGTATTGATTGCCGTGCAGCACTCAGGTAAATAGACCAACAAAGAAGGGGCGACACAGCGCATAACAACACAGAGAAACATTTTGGTGTACTGGAAGAAATGGGCTGTCCAATTGATCCCAGGCACCCACCACCTAGGGCTGGGCGATATGACGATATATATCGTGTGATGATATAAAAATGTCTATCGTTTCATATTATGCTCTATCGTTTATATCGTCTTGTCGCAAATCACACTCTTTACGGTAATATTTTTCGTCATTTGGACGACGCTTTACATTCTTCCACACGGCACATGAAGGCAACACAAACAAACATGGAGGAGAGTGAACTTGACAATTCTGAACAGGAGAAGGACTCCGACGACCAGCCAAGACAAAGTGAGCTTGCACCTAAAAGAGGGGCTACTTCTATCGCATGGACGTGGTTTGGGTTTGAAAAGTCGGACACGGACCAGAAAAACGTACCGTACTTGCCGCAAACCCGTCCCCTCACCATACTCAAACACCACCAACCCATTTTACCACCTACGAAAGAATCACGACAAACAGTACGGAGAGAGACTATTGATGAAATCCACAAAAGTCGTCGAGTGCTCAAAACAAACCCCAGACCGTGTTATATTCTATATATTTATATTGTGAGCCTTATTTTGCTGCATTGGTTTATACTTGAAAGTGTTCCATGTTTACATTTCGTGTACCAATATTTATGTTAAGCCTGTATTCATTTTTGTTTGCCGCTACAATACAAAGTTCTACTGTTAAAGACTATTGGTACGGTTGGTTTTTATATTTTTGAAAACCAACCAAAAAAGTGTTTTCTATTTACCTTTTTATATCTATACATTCACATTTTATATTTTGTTTGAAATAGGCCTTTCCATGTGGTCATTTTATATTAACTATTTATTCATTGAATTTACAGAAAATGTGCTATATCTTGATAGATATCGTTATCGGGATATGAATGACCTATATCGGGATATGATATTTTGGTCATATCGCCTCTCCATTCATGCTACCCCCCCGCGTGCCCCGCGAATAACTCATGGGACACACACACACACACACACACACACACACACACACACGAATACACTCTCACACGCACTCACACTCTCGCACAGAAACACACTCTCTCTCACATACAGACACACACTCACACACACAGATACACACACACACACAGATACACACACATACCCCCCCTCCCCACACACACACACACACACACACACACACACACACACACACACACACACACACACACACACACACACACACACACACACACACACACACACACACACACGCACACACACTTGGCTACAAACACAAACAGCTTTTTAACACACCTTCCCGTCCATTTCACACGGTCTGTTTATTCTTCAAACTGTTATCCTGGTTATACTTAAGGTCTCCTCATCGTCATAACACACAAGATACTCGCTGTTGTTACCTGGTACTCGCTGGGCCAGAAGGTGCTGACGGCCAGCTCCACCTGGTGCCACTGGCGCCCCTGGGAGCCCGAGATGTTCCAGACGGCGCTGCCCTGGGGGCCCCCGTTGACCCTGATGAACACGTTGAGGGCCCCGGGGCTGTGGCCATCGCGGCTGTACAGGAAGTAGCTGAACTGGATGCAGTGGGTGTCGTTCTCGCTGAGCGGCCGCAGCAGCATCTGGGCCCGCTGGCCGGCGTAGTGCTGCGAGGCGTTGACCATCATGAAGGAGCCTGGGGGAGGGGAGGGGGAGGAGGAGAGGAGGAGGGGGAGGGGGAGGAGGAGGAGGCAGGGGGAGGAGGAGGGGAGGGGGAGTGGGAGGGGGAGGAGGAGAGGAGGAGGGGGAGGGGGAGGAGGAGGGGATGGGGGATGTGGAGGGGGGGAAGGAGGAAGAGGGGAGGTGTTACTTTGGGTGGGTCCCAGGGTAGCACGCACCACGTCTATGGGCGGGGGTTTCCAATCATTTTGGCGAGTTCAGGTCAAGTCGAGTCCATTTTGTTTGGGTAGCCAGTATAGGTACACCCTAAACCAGTGGTCCTCAAACGCGTACCACCTCAGAAAATCTACTACCATTATGGAAATTATAAAATATAACAAAATACAGTAGCATAGGCTACTGTTCAGCTACGTACAGTTCACGCAGGTGGCACATTTAACAAGTGCATACCAGCAACTTTTTTGGAAAAACTAATGAGAAGTTTTGGGAAATTCTTCCGTGTAGCACTAAATACTGCATTGTGTTATGGCAATTCCAAGATCTGACATTTTTTTGTTACCCCAACTTCCTAAAGTGACGGGCAACAGGATCTAAAGAACCTAAACATATAACCATGATAAAACGTATCACAGAGGGCGGTGTCAGCAACACTTACCAAATATAAAGTACGGAAATATACATCTCAAAAGTGAGCAGATTAACCCTTGGAGGGACACAGGACTGTAGGGGTGTGGTCTGAATGCCCCCTCCCCCTGACTCCGTCTACTCAATTGGCTGGAAGGAGTAGAAGGCCATGGATAGATTCAATGGATTCTGGGGGACTTCTTTATCTGTTGCACAACGCCGACCATGATGACCCTTAATAACCTAATTAGACGTAAATGATGCATCTCTCTTAGACGGATGTTTACACATTGTTTTAACCCTATCAACATCATCCTCCGAATTCAGGGTCCCGTTAAACATATGCAGATTGCACCATCCTAAGTGGTCAGCAGTAGTGGATTGGTGGTTATCGATTCCTAGCCAGCCAAATTGCTCTTGCTAACAAGGTGGTCACCTCCTGTGACCCCATCTGCATATGATTAGGCAGGGTTGGGAAACACAGTGTTATTGGTGTTTGTAGATTAGTTCAAATCCGGGTGACTGCGGCGTTTCGGTTTCTCTTATTTGTCTCGGTCATGTGGTTTGAGGTGGGGATCTGTAAGTGTGCGATATTCGAGCACAAACTCAAAACGTGTCTGAAACCTTTCCAGACACTTTCTGGGTAAACTGTTCAAAACTTGTCTGTGAAGGTTTCAAATCAACACCGTATAAACGGACCACTTGGGAATACACTTATTCAAATTCCTTTCTGAAAGCTCCACCCACTCCTGCAGATGGCTTTCATTCGGTGGAACATCTCCGTAACAAAACCAAAACGAGGTGTAACTCCGGCCCTTACATTACAGGGTTCCAGCCTTTCGGCTCTGTGCCGTCTCCCCCGCAGAAGTTCTTCTAAACATAGTAGGACTGCTGGATCAGTATTTCTGCTACAATATAGTAGGACTGCTGGATCAGTATTTCTGCTACAACATAGTAGGACTGCTGGATTAGTATTTCTGCTACAACATAGTAGGACTGCTGGATCAGTAATTATACTAAAACATAGCAGGACTGCTGGATCAGTATTTCTGTTGGAAAATAGTAGGACTGGTGGATCAGTATTTCTGCTAAATCATAGTAGGACTGCTTGATCCGAGATTAGTGGGTTTCAGATTCCGAAACTAAAGGGTTTCGCCTTTCGATCCCTGATGTCTGCATTTACAATCTTCATTAACATGTTCAAAAGCGTAAGCGTAAGCTTCGAATTCATTCAAAGCACTCCAGTAGCTAAAGACATCGTGCACCACAACTAACTAATAACTAGACAGAGTGCAGGGTAGCTTTCATGACCTGAGATTCACTCATTTGATTCCACTTCTAGGTATCCTAAAGGAAGAGACCCTGACGCTCATTCCTACTCCAATGTACTCCCTGTACAGTGATTCGTGGATAACACTGTCTGCTCTGTGACTGAACAGTACAGCCTAACTGGGAGAATGGAACATCCTGAGGCGTGTGACGGCAGGAACACCGTGACCTGAACTTGACGAAGCCTGACGTGATAATTAGCGACTCATCAATTTGAGTGGCTCTGACTGGCTGTCAATCACATAGAGAATCTCACAGTCTCAGGGAGTGTTTACCAAAAGAGAATGCAGGCCTGCAAGATGAAAGAGTTGTATAAGCTGTATGGAGTGAAGCGACAGAGACAAAGTTGAACGTGATTTTCTTTCAAAGACAACCGGGTAGGAATACAAGAAAAACAATCTAGAAGAAAATTGGCAATATCTTCCCATCAGACACAAGTAAGAAACGGATAAACTTGTGTTACATTTCACCCACTAAACACACAAAGAGCTCCTCTTTCATTATTCTCTCTCTCTCCCCCTCTACCCATCTCTTTCTACCTCTCTCAGAAATACCTCCCCAGAAATCTGAGCTGTTCTCCAAAATGCTGCAGTTTTCCGGTTGTCACTTTCTGGCGTTCCTATCCCCCAGTCCCTGTCTCCTCCTGACATGGCTCTGTTCAGAGTTTTACAGGCCCATCTGTCCGTCTTCCCCTCCACATGTGGCATCCTTTGAAGGCAGCGAAGGACCTTTTGTTTCAACATGCCAGACTCTCTCTCTCTCCTTCAGTGTCTATCTCCCCCTCTCTCTCCCGCCCCCCATATCTCTCCCTGTCTCTCTCTCCCTGTTTCTCTCTCTCTCTCCCTTCCTCCCTCCCTCCCTCCCTCCATCCCACTCTTCCTCCCTCTCCCTCCCTCCAACTCTGTCACAGCACAGAGACGGCTCCCGTGCCACGCTTCTCGGCGTGTCGCGCATTGGCGCCAGAAGCGACAGCCGTTCACGAGAAGGTGCCGGGCGTGCGAGAGAGAGCGAGCAAGAGCGATAACGTGAGGGAGAGAGAAGAGAGCGCACCGAGACAATGAGCTGTCGACAGTCATCGCTCTACAATGAGAGAGAGAGAGGGAGAGAGAGGCGGGGAGGAGAGCGGGGGGAGAGCGAGGACGCCGTTATTGCGCGAGCCGGGGGGTGCTAACTTTGTTACTCCCGCAATCATCGTCAAACTCGTCAACACTCGTCCCATCAAAGCGTCTGATTTAGTGGAGGAGGAGAAGGAGGAGGTGGAGGGCACAATAATGATGCACATTCTGCCATTGTGACCTGTTATGTCGCTTGGTTGTTATGGGGTGTTTTTTCTTTTGGTGGCGCTGGCAGTTTATAGCGTGGGTTGAGGAGACTGCTTGCTGCCATTAATCACACATATACACACACATATACACACACACACACACACACACACACACACACACACACACACACACACACACACACACACACACACACACACACACACACACACACACACACACACAGTTATTAAGCGCTAACAGCAAGCCAGGGAATACACACGGCAAGAACATGACAATGTGACACGTGTGCTGTTCCCGCACGACACAGGCCGCTGTCCGGCACACACACACACACAACCTGTTACACAGATTTACACACACACATACGGTTCTCCGGACCGAATTAACTAGGCGTAGTTTGCACCCAAAATCATGCTGACCTTCCCTGCTTCATGAAGGTGGCCTCCCTATCCCTCCCCCCACCCTCCTCCTCCCGCCAAAATACTTGAGGCCCTCTCTGGAAACTAATCTTAAAATCTTCCTCTCCCTTGCACAAAGAAATATTCTCCGGTCCAGCCCCCCCCACCTACCCCGTACCACCTAAATAATAAGATGGGCTCCCCTTTGCTGAATTGGACATTTCTAGCTTTATAAACACAGGTGGCTCAAACACAAAGATGGATGCTGCGACGTAAATATAAACGCGTTCTAACGTGATTATTTAAACAGAGAGTACTCACAATCCAAAGATATTGTGACAGCAATAGCGCTAGCTAGAACGAGGACCCCCTTGTCACGTTTGCACGGTTGGGGCCCAATTTGCGGCAGGCGGTGCCCCGTCAGGTCAGCCAGGAGGGCTAAAACTATACTTTCTTTTTCCCCTCGTTGTCAGCAATCAAACAGTCCTTGGTCACCCCCGGACCGTGCAGGACTTGTTTGTTCAGTTGCCTGACCGCGGCTCCGCGAGACATCCCCCCCCTCCAACAAAAACCCCCACACACTCCCCAAAAGACAAGCACACACAGACACAGTTAATAGCACTCCCACAGTTGGTCCAATACTACTCTCAACACTCTGTCTTCAATGACCCAGAAGTAGAGGGCAAGTGTCACACTGACAGAAATATCCTGTGATAACAAGCAGCTCCATCCTTCAGAGATCTCACAGCCTCGACATTCTCCCTTCCTTGCTCGCTCTAATTCTGCCTCCTCTCTCCCGGTCTCTCAGCCTTTGTTGCTACACGGTGGTGCCTGGGCAGAGCTGGACAGGCCTTCTGCTCTTCAACACCCATCTCCGTGTCATCTCCACTCTGACGTGCTGAGGCTCTCGGGAGTAGCTGGGCTAAATTGCTTTGCTTTTATGAGCAACCATCTTGGCCTTCTCAGTGTTTTTTGGGGCGTTTCTTTAGGAGAAAGTCTTTGTATGAGGACACTTAATCATTAATTTTTTTGCTTACTCCTATTCCACAAATCCAACACAGTGCTCTATGATTGTTCTCTTTGATTCATTGGATATAAGATGATGGCAACAAGATATGTCTGACTTCTAAATTCATAAGAAAACACTTGCGAGCACTATTACAGTAACACTGGCCAATCCTAGTGCAGCAACACTAGCCAAACCTAGTTCGGAACTACTAAACAATTATTGATCAGAACGGAGAGCTAATCCTTGCAGAGAACCAGTAGACAATCCGATGTAAAGCCACAAGCCTATCCTACCCTATGCAGAACATTTTGTAAGAGACATTTCCCCCTCCTTCCTGTATTTGTCATACATTGTGTTAATGTGTGTGACAAAACATTATCACATGTTTTGTTCAAGCAATCTCGGATGCAAAGCATTCAGACATTAGAGTAGATTGCTATAGTTTCACAAGATTGCATATTTATGAATATTACCGACGTTGTTCTTCCGTTTCTTCTTTATGCGGCCCTTTCCGTTCTTTTTATGTATTGTTTTAATTCATCAAAGTGACAGGAATGGATAAGGAGTAATAATGTAGGCTGATGCCTCCGTTCAAAACAGGCCCCCATCTCTCTTCCCCGTAGTCTGGTAAAGACTGCATGATTAATGGCCTAATTAGGGAACTTTCTGTGATTAACACTGTGCTATGATATTACCGCCTTTGATAACCTCGCTTCATTTTGCCTGGGACACACGGGGGCATACACACAGTTACACACATGAGCACAGTAGACAGACACAATACACAAACATGCACAAGTATACACACGGTGACAAGCACCCTCCCATGCACATGCACAGCAACCACAAATGCATATTTAGAAAACGCGTAAAAAAAAATGCTCAGACATAAACAGAGTCACACACACATACCCACACCATAGACAGCCACAGACATGAAAATATAGAGGGATAGAGACAGACGCAGAGAGAGAGAGAGAGAGAGAGAGAGAGAGAGAGAGAGAGAGAGAGAGAGAGAGAGACAGAGAGAGAGAGAGAGAGAGAGAGAGAGAGAGAGAGAGAAAGAGAGAGAGAGAGACAGAGAGACAGAGAGAGAGAGAGAGACAGAGAGAGAGAGAGAGAGAGAGAGAGAGAGAGAGAGAGAGACAGAGAGAGAGAGAGAGACAGAGAGAGAGAGAGAGAGAGAGAGAGAGAGACAGAGACAGAGAGAGAGAGAGAGAGAGAGAGAGACACAGAGAGAGAGAGAGAGAGAGAGAGAGAGAGAGAGAGAGAGAGAGAGACAGAGAGACAGAGAGACAGAGAGACAGAGAGAGAGAGAGAGAGAGAGAGACAGAGAGACAGAGAGAGAGAGAGAGAGAGAGAGAGAGACAGAGAGAGAGAGAGAGAGAGAGAGAGAGAGAGAGAGAGAGAGATACAGACACACACGCACACACACACATCACGTACGATAACTCAATAGAGTCAACTAGGGAAAAAATATATTTATATTTATACAGCCGGCCCATTCCAGAGAAATTCTCCATGAATCTATAAAAGCAGATAAGGCTCCATCTATTTCCCCCCTGACCCAGCCAAGGGCAAGGGAAACATGCATTAGGAGATTAGGGGGGCGTCCTCAGCTCCCTGAATTCATATCAGAAATACGGGTTCGCAACCTGAGTCATAGCTTTGCCTGCTTTTATCGCAATCTCCGCCAAGAGAAACGTCCGAAAAAACGGAAGCGTTTTGGCCAGGGACAGCTCTGATTGTTTTGATTTTTTTTTTTCTTAATCTTCATATCTTATTTTTCTGCCCCATCAATAAAGCTGTGTATAACCCGGGCCGTTTGGCAACCGCGACAAGACCCATCGTTCATAGAGAAAGGCCAGACCTCATTTTAATCAAATGTTCATAAACAATTTTTTATCTCTCTCTCTCTTTCACGACGTCCATCCTTCCCCCATTTCCCCTCGCTATTTATAACTGACAAAAAGTTTGCCTTAGCACCGTTTTCTGTTTGACATTGATCAAGTTTGCGTTTGGCAGGCAGTAATGCATTATCGGGAGCGGACAACCCCAATTCAGTTACCCAGAATGCTGTGCGCCGCTCCTATGTGCACAGGTCAAACAACTCGCCCCCACGGCGTTCTGAATAACGCCATTCTCTCGCTCTCTGCATTTTATCTCTCCTCTCCCTTTCTATTCTCCCTCCCCCTCTGTTATTGCAACCCCGCATGACCTCTTCCGCTGTGGCGTGCGCGAGTGTGAGGCGGAGCTAGATAGAGAGAGAGAGTAAGAGAGGCAGAGCCAAGAAAGAGAGAAAGCCTGTGATGTCTTCGGGCTGACGGGAAAGGAAGAGGAGCAGACTTGGCCTCGGCCCGTGCAGATTTTGACATTTAGCGCTGTGACACTGCGGCCGAGGCAGTACAAAACGTACGGGGGGAGAGGAGGGGGTGAGGGGAGGAACAGAGTGCGTGGGCGAGACACCAGCTGCTCGCGCTCGCCACGTCAAAAGGCGAAGCTGCCCTTGAAGCGGGCAGCCCGCCGCAACGCACGCGGCGCCACCGCTCGTCCTCCTCTCTGAAGCTAAGGAAATTCCCGGCGCCGGATCCGGTCCCACCCACGCGACGGTTATGATGTAATCACACGTGGGGAAAAATCGTACGGCGAGCGAGTGCCCGGGATCGTCTGTTCAGCTGCGTAGATACGGGACGGCGTGCGGCGCCAGTGTGCGGATAAACTCGGGGATGGGCCGGCGGCAAAGCAGGGACATCGTGGGCGTGTGTGGCGTGGGTCCAGAGAGGGCTCCCGGGGAACCTTCTCCCTGCTAGAAATCAATAGTGCATTACCTGCCCACCTGGCAGGAACAAGGAGCTGCTGTCTACCCCCCACCCACCCCAACAACAGACACACACACACACAAATACACACAGACACACACAATAGCATCTGCGCTGATCTGCTATTTTATGTCATCTCGTCACCCTGAGAGTTGTTTTTTTTACTTCTCTTCTTTTTTTGGATTTACCCTCTTCTTTGCCAACAGTCTCTCCCTCTCTCTCTCCCTCTCTCACTCCCCTCAGCAAGAGTTGAGATGAGGTGAGATGAGGTGAGATGAGGTGAGATGAGGTGAGATGAGGTGAGGTGAGGTGGGATGGACCGAGGCGTTGCTTGTCATTTGAGGGAGGTGCTTTGTTCGTCCTTAGACCCACCGAAGCAGAGAACCAAGAGGACAAACCAAGGAAAGGGTCCCAGTATATCCTCTGGGATTACTTCAAGGACATTCGCTCGAGAAATGATTTCAGTAATCAATAACATAACCTTTGCAACATGTGTTTACCGTTTTTTCCATCTTCTTATGCCCTATATTCTCATTTTTATATTTTCTATATAAAAAGTTCTGCATCCAGATCCCAGGTCGAAAAAGTACAATCCAGTACTTTTCTTAGATTCACTCCCCACCACTTTGCTGAGAACTACTAATAGATGTAATTCTGCCGCTGTGAGGGCTGGTGTCTCCAGGATAAAATTGAGCCCGACATGTCTCGCAACAGGATGAGCCTATTTCAGGCTGACATACTGTCATTTTCTCGACAACGTGTTATGTTGGCGCCGGCTTGCTTTTAAAAGGAACAACACACCTTCCCGTCGGCACCTTTTTGGATGATATAAACGATGAGGGAGAGGGAGAGAGACAGAGACAAAGACAGGGTGAGAGTGAGAGTGAAAGAGAGAGAGGGAGGGAGAGGGTGAGAGAGAGAGAGGCAGAAGGACAGACAGAGAGACAGATTGTCAGACAAAACGTAGGGAAAACAGGATCGACGGCAACACGCTGATAGACTACAGGTTCCATGATGCAACGTGAGCATAGGAGAACGCCTGCTCCGGCGGAGCCAACGTGAGCGGAGATCTGGGGGGAGACGATGATTTAGATGAAAAAAAATGGAAATTCAAGGGAAAGATGAAAAGGAAACACGTCCCGGGCGGAGACAGATACAAGAAGCCCGCCAGCTGCCACCCTTCAAAAGAAGCGAGAGGAGATAGCGATGGTTCGCTTCCGGGGCTGCTTGGCAAAGACAAACAGAAGCCCATTTCATTCCCTGGGCCAATCTCTCCCCAGTATAAACTCTCCTTTTGGCCACGTATTTACCTTTCAACTGATAAGGTTGAGATGGCCACACTGGGTCTCGTGTGTGTGTGTGTGTGTGTGTGTGTGTGTGTGTGTGTGTGTGTGTGTGTGTGTGTGTGTGTGTGTGTGTGTGTGTGGTGTGTGTGTGTGTGTGTGTGTGTGTGTGTGTGTGTGTGTGTGTGTGTGCGCGCGCACGCACGTGGATTTGTGCGTGCAGCTTCCCGGGTAGATTAAAGCGTGTGTGTTTGGAGCGAAGAAGGGAGGGAGGGCATTTTGGATCATTTGGGGTCTCCTAGGCTTGACTCTGGGCCAAGTCCCGGTCGCCAATCCCCCCAAGCCCGCACCGCCCCCCCGCCCCCGCTGCCCACCTACCCAGCGTATCCACCCTCACACTGTGAGTGGTGGGGAGGGTGTGATAAAGCCCCGCATCGCGTACGGCCCTGCTCCTCACGGAGACCCTGCCAGCGGACGTCGGATCGCAGAGGAGAAATAAAGAGAAGGTGCCATTTTATAGCGAGGGGGGGGGGGAGCGGGCGCAGAGGGGGGGAGGACGGGAGAGGAGGTCAGGGGCATCTGGACCAGATCACCTTCAACCGGCACTCGAGGAAAACGGACCATCTGTCCCCACACACACACTGACACACACACGTATGCACACACACGCACACACATTATCCCCCAAATACCGGGTCCAAGGCTGCGGCTCCTGATAAAGTTAGCCGTAGCAGGAATGAATGAATCAATGAACGAATGGGAGACATTTAGCCAGTAGCAGCAGAAAGAGGTACGACCAGAGGGAGAGCAGAGAGAGGAGCCTGTTCCCAGTGCCCCATCTATTGTGCTGAGATGTAGGAGTCAGGCTCCAGTGGCGGCGGCGGAGTGGCGGCACAAGCGGCTGTAGGGAAAGGTGAAGTAGTGTCACAGAAACCCTCCCTCACTTGTGACTCGATTCACCGCTCGCACTACGTTCTTCTTCAGGGGGGGAAGCTCACTAACACAAGCCCACTACTTTTGGAGTAAGTCCCCACGCTCACCGGCTCACACGGTGTGGCGTTATGCTGACGCACGCTAATTTAATCACAATATGGCCGGAAAAAAGAAATAGCTGCCTCTGCTTTTTTTAATATTGCACGACTCAAATTGCCATCCCCGATACTGAAATCAATGTATTGTGCGGCCGTACAATGACGTAGGGATGAGCTTCAGGGAAGGATAAGACAGTGAGGTGTGTGGGAATCAGACACAAGATTAAAGCTTCACAGCAACCCGTTTTAGGAGACAAACCCGACTGCCCACACGTTCCACCACAAATCCCATTTTGTACCGCATTTCGTCATGAACATTGACATTCTGTTCAACGTGTCGCTGAAGTGTAAACCTTAAGGGGATTCAGACAGTGGACAGGTGTCAGGATGACATGTACAGTTAACTGTTCCTTTAATCAGCATGATGATTATCTCCAATGGAAGGCGCCCACACCAAGATCAAGGCTTGTTTGATGATCCACAAAATCCAACCCTTCCAATATGAGGTCACTCGGTTGGGGACGCTGGATGAGGTTTCTGGGTAACCTGCATTAGATTACATCTACCCTTCCATTGAAAGGCAACTTTTGACCCGGCAATATGGCATAGAATATATACTTGGTCGATTTCATTAGCCCTGAGTTAAATTGATCCTAAAGACACTATCAGAAGGCTACGTTTGTGAACATGGCTCTGGGACTTCATTCAGACAATAGGGGGCGCACTGTGCCTGGCCTAGACCCGTCCCTCTGAGGGGTCCCCATTCAGAAAGAAAGGGACAGTGCCTCCCCCCCCCCCCTGATGTCACGCCCAGCCGCGGAGCAGAGCCCACCATTGGCCGAGAGACGGGTGGTTTAAATTTTAAATGTGATGCTGAAAGACCGCCAGCCATCTGACAGTACACCCAACCCAATTCCCCTTGAGACCCAAGAACCCCCCCAAACGGCTAAGCCAGCCCCCCCACAAAAGACTGGAGGCGTACCAAATCATTCAAATTCACCAGATTCTAAGCGGATTGGCTGCAGGGGACACAAAGCCAACCAATAACCAACAAGCGCAAAGATTCAAAAAGACAAAACACACACACACACACCCATCAACCAGCCACATAAAAGGGGGTTCACTTCAACTACACTTCAGCTTTCACTAACCCACGTGGCGACGGTTGCTCACTTAAAAGCCATTGCTCTGTCAGACACAAATGAAAGGCGTTTGTAACGGCCAGCGTCTTCATTCCCATTCCGACGTGTCTTGGTTTTAATGGCAGGGCTCCCAGCAAATAACGCCCCGGAAATTGAAATCAATAGTCATAAATCAGCATAATAGGATTCCCTTTGTGTGTGTGTGTGTTGTGTTTGTGTGTGTATATTTGTGTATGTGCGTGTGTGTGTATGTGCGCATGTGTATGTGTGTGTGCGTGCTGGTGGGGGGCCCATGGCCGAGAGGGAGAGAAAGAGAGAGAGAGAGAGAGAGAGAGAGAGAGAGAGAGAGAGAGAGAGAGAGATGGAATATGCTGCAGTCGTCAAATCTATCATTTGACATTTACGACCATTAACTCTTTATTCCTGGCAGCGATACCGCACACGCGTGTATGAATGTGTGTGTGTGTGTGTGTGGTGTGTGTGTGTGTGTGTGTGTGTGTGTGTGTGTGTGTGTGTGTGTGTGTGTGTGTGTGTGTGTGTGTGTGTGTGTGTGTGTATAGGGGGGGGGTATCTGGTTTCTTCAGACTGTAATTCACCAGCGGAAGGGGAAGGGAAGGGTGCCCGGGGAACGTGACCTTTTTTTATCTGACACCCACCCATCCCTGGTCGCGTACCAGACCGCCAAACTCGAGGCCAACCCCAGGGGTCCGTAAGTACGCCATTACCAGGGCCGACACAGTATAGGGCGGCCTCCCTCCCTTAGGTACGTACACTTTATGTTCTCCACTCACACAGCAGCGCACTCTGATCACACACCAACAGCGCCTGAGTCCGGTATTCTGGGTTTTTTATCGTGTTTTGTGGGATTCATTTTTGTGGTTTTTTTCATAGCATTTGTCTGCTTTGTTGGTGTTCCTGGCCGTTGGTGATGGACAGGGAGGGGGCTGTGTGGGGCAGGGGGGGGGGGGGGGGGGGGGGGGGGGGGGGGTGGGGGGATTAAGAGCAGGTCATTCAACCGCAGACGTTTTTCATTTTTGTTTTCCCCACGCCTTTGTGCTCCATGCCCCGACAATGAACTGAAAACCAACTGCCAAACTCCCCCTCCCCCTAGATCCCCTAGCCCCCCAGATCCCCTACACCCCCCTCCCCAACCGACACAGACACACACACATCCACCAACGGCCTTAGACCCAGAATGTCAGAGCAAAACAATAGCGGTGCTTTTGGCAGCGCCCGGAACGCTGTGCAACTGAAAAGAGAGGATGAGCTTTTGTGCGTGTGTGTGTGCGTGTGCGTCTGTGTGTGTGTGTGTCAGTGTTATGTGTGTGTGTGCGTCTACATCATACACAGGGATAGCCAACAAAATATTTTATGGATTCATCGACGTTTAGGTCTGACCGTCTTCCACAGGATCACACCACTGGCCCAGAGACATGCCCTTCCACAGAGCTCACCTCTGTGTGTGGACCTCATTGATATCTCAGCACCAAGGAGAGGCTAAGGGCAGAGGATACTTCAACTGAGAAGCAGTGTGTTTGTCAATGTGAGATGCAACCCCATACCCCATCATCCCTGTTTTCCCCCGTTAATCCCCCCCCGATCGACATGGTTCAATCCTTCCTGGACAGAACCACAAGAGTCCACTTTGAGATTCGAGGGGAGAGAACATTGATCCAAACCCGCTTTGGTGTACTTACCCAGCGGTCCCTAAAACCGACAGAGGGAAGAATAGCAAAGAGAAGAGCCCGAGAGAGGGACTGAGATGTACAGCACAGAGCGATAAGACACAGGTATTAGTTAGGAGGGTTCCCACCCGGTCCATTACACACCATCGAGACTCCGCGAGACCAGGACAGAGAGTGTGAGGAGAGATGGAACGAGAGTGAGAGGAGAGGAGAGGAGAGGAGAGGAGAGGAGAGGAGAGGGGAAGGGGATGGGGGATGAGGGGGGGGGGGGTGAATCAGCAGGTGAGAGGAACGCGAGAAGCGGGGGGGGGGGGGCGGAGGAAGGAAAGGGCAAACAGAATAGGTGGAGACGAGAGGAGATAGACACAGTGAGACACGGACAGAGGAAAATAAAGAGGAAGAGAATGAGCGAGTGGAGCGGAATGAAGGGAAATAAATTAGACAGGGAGAGGAAGATTGCAGAGTAGAAGGAGGGAAAGGAGGGGACCCCCCTCGTCCGCCCCACCTCTGCAACACACCCCTGGAGTCTGCAGGAGGGGGTAATCAATCCAAGAGCCCGTGCAACTTCTGGCCTGGCATGGCAGATGCTCCCCTCCCGCCCTCCCTCCACCACACACGCGCACGCACACACGCACGCACCACCGCACACCCTCAGACGGTGCGACATTGATGAATTAGGCAACACCTCCGACAGTTTAAAATGCTTCAACTCTCCTCATCTGCATAATAAACTGTCGCCTGCTCTCCTCTCCTCTCCCCTCCCCTCCCCTCTCCTCCCTCCTCTCCTCTAACTCTCGATGCTGTGTTTTGTCCCCCTCTACGTCTTTCCCATCTCTCCTCCTCTCCCCCTCCCCCTCTCCCCTCCCCTCTCTCCTCTCTTCTCCTCTAACTCTCGATGCTGTGTGTTGTCCCCCTCTACGTCTTTCCCATCTCTCCTCCTCTCCCCCTCTCCCCTCCCCTCTCTCCTCTCTTCTCCTCTAACTCTCGATGCTGTGTGTTGTCCCCCTCTACGTCTTTCCCATCTCTCCTCCTCGCTCCAATCTCCTCCGTCCGTACCGCGTGAGAAGCCTCTCTCTCCTACGGGGGGCACGTCGGCCGTCTCCCTCACAGGGAGACAACACGAGCCGTCGGGGACCAGGGCGGTTGATTTATGGTCAGGGCTTTTGTTGTCTGGGAGAAGCCGTGACCTTCTTTGTTTTGAGGGGGTGGGGGGGGGGGGGCTGGGGGGGGGCTGGGGGGGGGTTGACCGAGGCAGAGCGGCACCCGTCGGTTGAGGGGAATCGTCGGGTGTAGCGGCTGCCGCTGGAAAGGTTCTGGCGAGGTCGCGAGGAGATGGAATCAACAGCGTGCGTACACGCACGCACGCCCCCGCAACACACACACACACACACACACACACACACAAACTTGTTGGGCGAACGATAGAGTTTGAAAGAGGGAGAGAGAGATGGAGATTGAGGGAGAGCGAGCGGGAGCATTGCCTCGACAGAAGGCACTAGAGATTGCCTCTCGAATCACCTGAAAAAAAACCTGAAGAAACCCCGTATCTAGGCCCTCAAGGGCCCTCTAGGACTGGGGCTTCAGTGGGTAAACCTGATAGCAGTCCTCCTGCTCTGCTTTCAGTGGGTGTGCACATTGTGTGTGAGTGTGAGTGTGAGTGTGAGTGTGTGTGTGTGTGTGTGTGTGCGTGCGTGACGGGACTCTCAGAGCACGGCACCTCTGTTGCACTTCAGTCAACCGGCTCACCTCACCAGTCCCCACACACTTTCCATATCCACAGATGCTAGTTTGTGATATATGCGTTATGTATGTATGTGTTTAAAAGGTCCCCATTCTGTCTGGTTTAAGGACCGGTGATTCATGCTAGCGACCCCACGCCAGTGGTCAGATGGATTTGTTGCGTGTTGTTTTTGTTGCCTAGCCCTTTTATATGTCTCATCTTTCTTATTTTGTAGTTTTCATTCCAATGGTGTGTGTTCGTGTGTGTGCAAGTATGTATGTGTGAGTATGTGTGTGTGTGTGTGTGTGTGGGGGGGGGGGGGGGGGGGGGGGGGGTGCATACAAAGAGAGTGAAGAGCATTTGTTATCAAGACGGCATATGTGCAGCCGGAGGGGGGGGGCTCGACCACTGTGTGTTACGGACCCGGGCCCCTGTGTATTAATCACCGCCTGACTCTAAACGCCACTGTGAACAGCTGACAGGGGGCCACGCGCTCTGACATCACAGTGATCGAGCAGACAGAGAGAGCCCAGGGAGAACAGAGCGGCGGTTCAGAAGCCCGAGAGATACTGAGAGTAAGGCATAAAAACCAATCGAAGGCAGTTTGTCATTCAGCTGATTCTGTGAGATTTCGTCCGTCCCCCCCCGTGTGAAATGTGTTTGGAAACACACATCCGATGCACATGGATAAAATAGAATATAATGTATAGACCTCTTTCTTAGAGGCATCATTGTAGTATGCAGGAGTCACTCACAACACTAATGTTAGGACTGATATTTTTATACATATTAGGGCATGGGTGGGGGTCTTATCTCGACCATTTTAGTCCGCTCCCTGGTTCGAACCAGGAGCAGACCAAGAGTCACTATCTACATCTGTCTCGTGCGCTTGCTATAAATTGCGAGATCCTGTATCCCTGTCAAATCCGGTGGAAAATACCCAGGTGTGTGTGTATTTTTATGCGCAATATGTGTTTTCCAGTGGTACACTTCCGACATGAGTGGTCTGTGCGGAACAAAAGAAAGCACAGAAGATTGAGATTGTGAGCTTCCGTATCCATTACGCTGAGAGCCAGGTAGAATGAGAGCATTAGTCCTACGGCCTCAAGGGCCCGTTGCAAATGGAGGTTTCTGCTAAGAAGAGAAAGATGGGTTATTCAAATAATCATGAGCTGTGCAGCATGCGAAGCACAGGCTCGCTACTATTAGCATTTGTCTCCTCACGTATACACAGCGCAGACAAAGGATCTTCATCAAGCTATCGGGCACCATATGGAGCCTTCAGCTCGCGTTCGGCTCAACGACGCACCACGCATACACACACATATACACATGCGCACACACGCGCACACACACACACACACACACACACACACACACACACACACACACACACACACACACACACACACACACACACACACACACACACACACACACACACACACACCATTCGTTTGACGACTAGTCCACAC
This sequence comes from Gadus macrocephalus, assembly GCF_031168955.1. NCBI lineage: Eukaryota > Metazoa > Chordata > Actinopteri > Gadiformes > Gadidae > Gadus > Gadus macrocephalus. The sequence continues at coordinate 7,764,464 of NC_082403.1, forward strand.
ATTACAACCCTTTTGCTCTAAAAACTGCCGGACAGATTTCCACCATTCGGGAACGGACAAAAGCGGAACAAATAAAGCCCCCCAAAGAGCCGGTAAGGCCCGGGGGGTCTCCCATCTGCGCGGCGTCCTGCCCACAGGTGGCAGGAGCGGCGAGTGGCAGGTGGACGGCAGCTGCGGGCGGCGGCACGGTGACTAGCTCACCCCCCCCCCCCCCTCCCCACCCTCCAGCCTCCACCCAGAACCCCGACTCGCTCAAAACAAACACACGGTGAGGACACGCTCTCCCACCACCAGTCTTACCCCTCCTCTTCTTCTCCCTCCACCCCCCCACTGCCGACCGAAGGAGTTTGGACGAGTGTGGAGGCAGACTGCAGGCGCTAGGTAGGGGAGGAGAGAGAGGAGGGAGCACACATACACACACACACACACACACACACACACACACACACACACACACACACACTCGTATACAAACACAAACACACACACACACTCGTATACAAACACACACACACACTCGTATACAAACACACACACACACTCGTATACAAACACACACACACACTCGTATACAAACACACACACACACTCGTATACAAATACACACACACACACTCGTATACAAACACACACACACACACACACTCGTATACAAACACACACACACACACTCGTATACAAACACACACACACACACACACACACACACACACACACACACAATCGTATACAAACCCACACACACACACACACCCACACACTCGTATACAAACACACACACTCGTATACAAACACACACACACACACACAGGTTTACAAACACACACACACACACACACACTCATATACAAACACACACACTCGTATACAAACACACACACTCGTATACAAACACACACACTCGTATACAAACACACACACACACACACACTCGTTTACAAACACACACACACCCAGACACTAATATACACACACACACACACACACACACCCACACTCATATACACACAAACACAACCACACACACTCATCCACTGACACATACTCATTCTCTACTAATTCCTTTAGGCCCGGATTTCCGAGGTACAGCTAATTCTATGCACATAAATTACAATAGCAAAAATATGTTTCAGGAAAAACTAACAAAGAACTTTCTTTTTTTCTGCATCGCTCTGACAAAAAACTTTCTTTGTTAATTGTTGTAGTCCTGTTTTCTTCCCTTGTCTTAATCTGGTACCGCATTTGAGATAAACCCAGAGTAACCACTGGCCGATAGAGCAGATCGCGAGATAGAAATCCTGAAGAGGGAGATAAAGAGAGATGGGGGAGAGAGAGAGAGACACTGGGGAGATCGCACCACCGAGAGGATTAAGGGTGAGGGAGGGAATGGGGAGAGGGGGGGGGTCAGGGTTTCTGGTGGGCGGTGGATGCTGGTGTCCGGGGCAAACAACCCAAACACTCAGCCTTCCATCAGGTGCTGTCGGTGGTGGGCTTTGAAGTGCCCCCTGGGAGAGCTCTCTGCAGGGTGAGCGCCCTGTGGAAGGGGAGGAAGGGGAGGAGAGGGAGGAAGGGGAGTGGGGGATTACACAACCCGCCTACTAGCTAAATCCCCCTGCAACCACCCGGCAGCAAATCAGTCCGTTTCCACTAATGACCTTTTGCCTATTATTTAGGGAGAGGGTGGTGGAGTGATTGTGTGGAGGGGCGGGGGGTGGGGGGTCCGGCTTATCTGCGACTCACATCTTCCATCTATGCAGCCAGGGGTGGGCTCGGAGGGGGGGGGGGGGGGGGGGATTGAGTGGGCGAATCTGCCGTCACCACCACAGCCAATTAAAAGTTTAACGAAAGGAGATAAAAATAGAAAAAAATAAAGTGAAATTAGCGACTCCAGCGCGATGAGAGATCCGGCTTGTCTTTGTTTATGGGGGAAGCGAAAGCGGGGGAATTGATTGGTTCGGTCATCTCTGGAGCGTAGCATCGCGCTATCTGCTAGTATTGAGGGTGGAAAGGCTTTTTCCAAAGACGTTGGTTGACCAGGGATGAGTTTCAGTTCAACCATTTATAAATTAAAAACTTAAAGCTCGACGCTTCACAACTCCCTTCGCGCCACATTAGCTAAAACGCAAGTTGCACCCGCTGGCCAGTGGGGGGCACTAGAGAGCAAAAACAGACCCAAAAATCACTTCTCAAGGTCACGACCCCGCTCTCTCACTGTTTGCCGGGCTTCAAACTTCCACATGAATGGCGGAGCTGAGTAACCATGACCCAAACAGAGCCCTGAGCACTGGGCGAAGAGCTGCACAAGTGTGGGCGTCCGACATGAAGTCCCTGCTGCTCTCGCTCTCTCTCTCCTGCTGGGAGTTTCAGCCCACGGTTCGTGTAAGAAGCTCAGCTTGTGCACATCCCAGAGTCTGCATTAGCCTTGCCAAGTGTGGACACACACACACACCCACACACACACACACACACACACACACACACACACAGACAGACACACACGTACACACTCTCTCTTTCTCAGTGCCGCAACATGTCAGTTCATCTCAGTGTGAGGATGGACCCCAGAGCTTGCTCTGTAGCGCCCCCCCCCCCCCCCCCCTTTCATTGTGGAAGCCCAAAGCTGAATCCCCCCCACCACAACCCCTCTTCACACACACACACACACACACACACACACACACACACACACACACACACACACACACACACACACACACACACACACACACACACACACACACACACACACACACACACACACACACACACACACACACACACACAGCACAATGCCCGCAAATACAGTACAAGCACCAGCCACCCATTGCCCACGAGCTGATCTCCTCCACTCCACGTGCTGCTGGAGAGTGTGTGCTAGTCAGACAAGACCTTGAAAACTATGAGAACGAATAACTAAAGGCATTCCAAAGATATTTTGGATGGGTCATCAGCCTTGCTCAACAGCCTTTAGCAGATCACCTATAAACAGGCCCACAGGAAGACTTTGGGGTCTTTACCATCCCCCTCCCCTAAACGTAAGACACAACCCTCCTCTGGCATAGCTCTGCTCGGGGTTTGAGTGGCTGGCAGGTAAAGAGGTTTTCTTTTGACATCCCTCACTCCCAACGTCACCATCAGACAGCACACATACGCTCAGACGGGCACGCATGTACGCACACAGACAGAGAAGGCCTGCGGCTGGCCCTTATCGAAACGGCAGGTCTTCAAACGACCCACAAGAAAGCGAAAAAATGAGAAAAAAAATATGATATTTTTTGCTACCCAATTTCGAAAAGAAATCCTAATCCTTCCAACTTTCAATTTGGCCAGGATCGCGTATGAAAGAAACCCGTGCAGTTGAGGCAAGATGCGAGGGAGAGGAAGAGAGAGACAGAGAGAGAGAGAGAGAGAGCCAGAGAGGAGAGGGGAGAGGGGGGAGGAGAAGAAAGGGTATGAAAGAGGGGCTGGGGGAGAGAGAGCGAGTGAAAGGCGACAGGATGAGGCAATGTGACAAGCGCTTGTCAGTGAGCAGCAATGAGGTAGAGGTAGGAAATGAAGGAAAAGACGAGCAGAAGGAAAATAAGCCAATTATCTGTATGGGGAGTCCAACAGTCAGGGAGAGGAAACCAAGAGCTGTCTGCTCTGGGGCCGATAACCTTACCCCACGACCCACACACAAACACACACAGCGTCACAGCGTGGTGATCCCTCAGTGTCACCTGTTGGCAAAAACAGACGGCCATGAGCACCTTCGTCATGCTTTTTCTGGGTCAAGTTTTTGTTGTGGCGAGGACATGTGTGGGGATGATCACCACACACACACACACACATTCAAAGATACCCATTCCAAAAAAAGTATATACCCCCACTCACACACACCCATTCCATTAAACAACCCAGCAGAATAGAGACGGAATTATTGAGTGCATTTGACCTATTAGCTAATGAATATGGCATAATAGAAAATAGCTGACATGTTGCCTTGTTTGGCAGCTAAAACAATATTTATGGCAGAGCTTAAACCAAGTGTTAAACCGCTCGACCGAGCTATCGGCGGCTACATTTTACTTTCCAATGAAATCACAACCACCGCTTGCTTAAACCCCATTAAAGGGATACTTCACCCATTTAGAACCGGCGTTCTATCATTATAAAATCGCTATTGTAATATAAATAAATATATAAATAAATATCAGTCTAAACCAGTCTCCCCTTGGCCCATTTTTTCTCATCTAATTTTCTCCCGAAATGACGTCAAATGACGCGTTTGACGTCATTTCGGGAGAAACCTCTTGTCCCGCTAGAAGGGCAGAGGACTACAACACACTTTAGGTGGCAAATTTTTCCACCAATAAGGAATGAGAGGGGGCGGGAGCTCGCGTACTGAGGGGGAATGAGGGGGACGGGAGACCGACAGGTGGGCGGGGCAGCGAGCGCAATGCACTGTGGTAGTTGGAGTTTTTCTTACTTTGAGCCAGAGAGACCATGAAAACACTCTTTCTGCCTTTTTTCAGGCTAGGATGAACCGATTTCAATTTTTTTCACATTTATAATACATTGAATTATTTAATTCATAAAACCTTCATATTCCCACTGGTGAAGTATCTCTTTAAGGTAGATTACTGAGTTCCACAATAAGAATGAACACATTAACGCCCACGCATTAAAAACCCGACCGAAAGCCCACCCGCTCGCAAGTCGAGTGCTGGTGATCGCGAACTTTGCTCCTGATCAAATTAGCGCCAAGCTGTCTCGCTTACCACTTTCAACACGCAAAGTGACCTCTCCCGGAAATTATGTGAGGCAATCAGAAACGTCAAATACATTAACCCCTCGTGTTGCACTACAGCTCCGAGATCTCTCCTACACCGTCGGAACCCATCGTGTGCTAATGGCCGCCGTCCAGGGTTTCAGACTCTTCATCGGAGTCCGTTTCCGGGCCTAACCCCGGCAGAATTAACAGGCATTAACATGCAGTGTGTCGCACAGTCCTGGCCTCCCGCCCTGTGTCTTGCTCCCTCCGTGTGAGGTCGCCTGGTAACACACTGTAAACCCCGTGGAGGCAAACGCTCTCCCAACGGCATAATGGCAGGAATAACGGCAAGGGGCTTTACTTTTGATTAACTTCTGAAACGGGGGGAATTAGACGGAGCTCGTTCACAACAATGGCTGACGGTATTTTTAGACTGTGCCCTTTTAGACCGCAACTTGAAAGCACCCCGAAACCAGAAGCAAAACGACTTGGAAGGCGATCGGGTGTGGGACTGTGCAGCGATATTTCAGGCGGCACTCCCCTCATCTTCATTACATTCTGCGTAGGTAGGTAAATGTTTATGTGTCACTGAATGTCAATGTCGCACTAAGTGCCCGCCGCTCCAATGTTATTCGCAGAGAATCCAATCAGTCCCAGCGAGAACATCTTGGCCAGTGATGTGCTAATAAACTCAGCGGAAGATAATGAAAACCAAAGCACCGCTTTGAAGGGAAGTTGGAAAGTAGTAATTTAGCAGCGACGTGTCGTCTAGTCTTTTGCACACACGGGTAAATTACCATTAGAAAAGTCTTGCAGCATGTTTTCCAAATATCCAACGTCAAGGGCATTAAAAGGGTGCTTAAAAATGGTTTGACGAAAGCTACGGCAGGGGAATTAGCCACTTATGAATGCAAGTCAGAATCAAACAAAGGAAATTGTGTTTTAGAAGCCTGCCGCACATCTGGTATAGCAGTCCAATCCCAACTCCACTCATACACCACCCAACAGGCCAAGGATTCTCCTTCCTTTTTTTCCGCTCCTCCTGTGAAAATGATGCTTACTTTGCATTATTTAAAATCCCATTAGCCTCTCAAGGTTCTCAACCTTCCCACCGGCGCCACTCCTTCAGTCTTTAATCATGACATCAGCTTCCAGAAGACCCCGTACCCAATTATGGGGAAAGGACTCATCCCGAACGGACACCTATAACGTTTATTAAATCAATTACCCCGGCTATGGCGGGGAGGTGTTCTCCACGGTGGGAGGGTAAAAGGGAGAGGAGGCCATGGCTAAAATACTTTTATTCCCCTCCAAAAGCGGTCTCCCCCGGTCTCCCAACTAGAGCAGGGCGAAGTGAAGGGAAATGACGTGTGTCTGTGTGTGTGTGTGTAAAGAGACATGGAAAGGTGTGGGTAGGGAGATGCGTGGTTGGGTGGATGGTTGGGTGGATGGTTGGGTGGGTGGGTGGGTGGGTGGGGGGCACTGCCACCAGAACTTTCCACTTTTTTTTTTTTTTTAACATTTTGTTCAAAAAAATATTTGATTATTATAAACGATGAATATTTATAACAAGCCCGATCCAGGACGGTTGAAGTGCCAGGCTATTAAAACGGCCCGGTAACCTTGCAATTTAAACTACTAACGGTGGTTACTCAAATGACTTTATTGTAAATGAGCTGCTGGCGCTCTGGGACGAAGCGTGTAAGTCTTTTAATCTCGACAGGTTTCTTCTGAATGTTGGAGAGATCGCTAAATACCAGAGATAACACTGCACTGGATTCATTCCAAGTGCCATTCCACCCTGCATTAGACGCTTCTGTCTGTCCGTTCCCTCACAGGGGCAGAGTGAGCGAGAGACAGCCAGGGAGCCAGCGAGAGAGCGGGGAGTCGTGAGAGAGATAAAGGCGGTCAGCGAGGTCGTCGTGGGGGGGAGGGGGGAGGCGGGGGGGCTCACAGCAGAATAATAAAGGTCGGCGTTGATGGAGAAGTTGGAGCCGAGGTGCGCAGGCAGCCAGCGGCATCGCCCTGTCTGGCGGCGGCCAGGTGACACTAATGCCGGGAATTAAAAGCTCAAGTCAACGATGAAGGGCACGTCCAAAAGCTAATAAATAATGCAAATCCAGTCTTAAACGCCTCTCATAAACCCTCCAGAGCTTAGAGGGGGCGACAGTGATTGACCCTCGTTACCATGCCGGAGAGCAGCAGAAGAAGAACCAAAGGAAGGAAGATGCATGCTGGGAACAAACGATTGCAAGGACACCGCTTAAAAGAAAGCTATGTGTGTATACCTCACACGCGCCGCACGCCAAGACACTGCTTGCTGCTAGACGACATACCCGGGGAGAAGAGAGAAGACAAGAAAACGACCAAAAAAGAGAGCAAAAATAAATAAATGAGCGTTACCGCATTCAACCCGGTGCCGGCGCTGTCTACATCAATCACACGAGGGTGTGAGCCAAATGCCAGCAATCAGCCGCCATCTTGACAGGCATGCCTGCGAAGGGGAAGAGCTTTCGCTGTCTCCGCACTCGCCTGGCTGTGGTATATATGCGGAGAACGCTGCTTGTCACATGGGCAGAGCTGCCATTCCCTCTCCCTGTCCCGGGAGGATACGGGCGCACACAGCCCCCCTTTAGCGCATTGTTAGTTTGACTGATGTTAATTACAGCGGAGAGCCTGCAATGCTAATGCGGCGTATACCTGCCGTGAGACGAGAGCGAGTGTGCTCGGAGGCACCCGGAGAGCGAGGCAGGGCCGCCGTGATTGGAAGTGGGCTAGCTACCCGCCGACGCCACGGAGAGCATTGATCGCAAACAGCGGTGTATCCAGGTCACATTAATTTTTTTTACCAAAATAAGAAAAAATAAAAAGGCAGCACAAAATTGACACACCAATGTGATTCCCTCATCTCAAATCCCTTTATTTGCTCAAAGACGTCCAATCAAAGCACACAGAGAAGGCGCCATCGTCTTCCCGGGCACAGCGGTTCCTGTCACATCGTCGCGACGTCTCCGAAACAGGCACGCCAAAGTTAAATTGATTGATGACAATGCCGCGAAAAAGCCCTCGGCAGACAATGGCGAATCACGCCTCGGTCCACCTAATCACATTTCCGTCTAACCAAACAATGAGGGCCAATTAAATGGTTCTTTGAACATCATCTCGCCCAGCAGACTCAGCCGCATCCCCGACTCCAGTCGTTAATACTTAATGGAAGGGAGCGGGGAAAAGACAGAGGGTATACACCTGGGATTAGGGTAATGACAGAGTTGTCTGATTGTAACATGCTTGGCCATCAGACATCTTTTGTTCAGACAGGCTAATACTGAGGTGTCTCAACGTGGAATTATTAGGGCTCCGTTGTGTGAAGGGTTGCGGGTTCGATTCCTCAGCACATCATAACAGGATAATGTGTTGCGGGAGGTGTCAAAACCCCGCAGTCGAACCCCGCAACCTTTCACACAACAAAGGCAGGATTTTGAATAGTTCCTGGCTTCCTGACTATATTAAGCAATATCACTGTCGGAGCCTTATAATAAGTCTCCCCTCCCCACTCTCCCCCATGAACGTGTTGTCCACGTTCAAGGTCTGCCGTCTGAATTTAATAATGCATCCAGGCCACACACACACCATCAGTGGCCTTCCCAGAAGAGTCTGATTAAAGTTGTTGTGATGTTGGTTCTACACCGTCCACTTCAATTCAACTAAAATCTACTTGCGATAAATATGACCCCAACTCCCGCCCAGAAGGCTTCTACTCTCCTGTATCAAAGTAGGTGTCCAACTGCATCAAGTCCAACTCCAATCAGTTTTAGTTGTGAAGGCTACGATGACTTCAACTTCAATGGGGTCCGTCGGGGCGGGAGACAACATTTCAATCCCAATTAACATTCCCTTTTCATCCACACCATAGAACAAACGGATTGCCGACATTAAACAAATGTTTCAGATCATACCGAGGCTCGAGTCTCTGCTGATGAGCTGGCAGACAGCTTTGACAACAGCGAAATGAACCCGCCGCAGAAATCTAACCGATGTCTGGCTAATGTGCCATTTCAATGCAAATAGTCATTCTGCTGCCGCTATTTAAGTTTCTCCACTCTGGGGCACACGGATCATCAAAGTTAGCTCCGCGGTGCATGCGAAAGGAGCGGTTCTGAACGCCACTAGAGTGTTTGAAGTTTGGCCAAGCAAATGAGGACAATGTAAAAAAGAATCACAAAAAACATCACAGGCCTCAGATGATCTTGGTCTGGCTTCGCTCCGTGTATGACGAGGAAGAGCGACCGGTGGAGCTGGAGAGCGACCGACCTTGTGTTCATACAATCTGAGAGGCTTAACCCAGACATGGAGCTGGTTCAGACGAGTGCAGGCAACACCTGTTGACCAGGGCTGTGGGGGAGGGTCCGTCTTGGGGTGTGTAAGCAGGTGACAGAGGGGAGACGTTTTGAGACTGCCCTCCATTGGACCGGCCTACCCGACCCAAACCAATGTGTCCTCAGCGTACGGTTGTAATGATCCTATTGGATCCTGGGCCGCAGACCAAAGCGCTTACAAAACAATATTCCTTTTGAAGGCTCGGGGGAACCCTGCTTGTTAACACGATGTAAGGAGCTGCAGGAAGCGGTCAATCCGTGGGAGGGAAGCCTGTCAACTCGCTGGAAACTACGGACAAAGCCTGCTGATTCCCCGGGCCGGGAAGCTAAAAGAGAAGTTGGCTGAAAGTATAGTTCGGTGAGCCAGTGGTTTGCTGTGCCTCAGCCGTACTATTTCATATCATTGGTATTCTGTGGGGTTTGTGAGCGCAAATCCATACTATTGAACTGTTGGGTTGCCCAATAAACTATACCGTTGTCTCAATCGCAGCCTCTTAAGTGGCCGAGGCAGAATTTAAAGTCCTTGTAAAAATGATCTACGAGGGTGTTAATTGTTGTGGTGGCGTTACACATCCTGATGGAGAATGGTGACCTTGGCTCTCTCGTGTGCAGTGGCAGTGAGTTTGTTTTAATTGACGCAAGCCATTATAGCGATGGTCAATCAATAACTATGTTAGCCGGCATTAATTAGAGCATAAGGTACGGGGAAAACGGCGTCCCGTGCAAAAAAAAACATAAAGATGTAAGTCATGCTCGTTAATGCCAAATCACTGTGACGAAGCGTTAATTCCTTCCACTGACACGGCTGGGTAAATACGCAGACATTTGATGAATAATTGAGCGGCGCTTATCTATGGAACAAAATGTGTCGTTGTCTTAAGCGGATAAGGAAAACAGGGACCCTTCGTCTTCACGCTTGGAGAATCTCGCAAAGCCCTTCCAACGTGATCTATAGCCACCCTTCTTAAAATAATAACGCCAGAGAAAAGGTTCGGATGGGGACACGCACACAAACCTCATCAAATGTGTTTGGATTAAATTTGGTCCCCCTGGTGGCATACGGACAACTGATGAAGAGAAATAAAAAAATGTAACAATTTACCGCTGCCGGGGCCTGCGGTACACCAGGAAGTGCAATCAGCAGCAACCGACACCCCACCCCCCCCTTCTTCCCTCCACCCCCTCCCTTGTGATGGATCCCAGGGACTTTGTTAACAGACCCCCGATCTGCCTCGGGAGAGGTGCACCGGTGGAACAAGGCGGAACAAGCGCTTGATAACAAGCCATGAATTATGCAACTCCGGACGCACGCAGGCTTCCCCCGCCCCCGCCCCCACCTCCACCACCGCCTCCACCACCGCCCCCACCACCGCCGCCACCACCGCCACCCTTCCCCGAGCTCCTTCCATGAATAGCCCCAGCCTACCCACCGGAGAGGTCCATAATGACATGCATGGGCTTTACCCACAGACACGTTCTATCGCTCCTCAGGTGAAGTGAGGCGCCGGATACCGCTCGCACGGGGAATGTTTACCCATGACTGGCAGGTGCAGATGGGTGCATTCACCTGCATGTGAAATAACAGCATGGGCACGAGCCAACCCCCCCCCCCCCCCCCCCGCCCCACGACCGACTTAAAAGAGAGGATGGGGAGTCGTCAGGGGATTGGAAAGCAAGCTGTTGCAAAAAGGAAAGACTGGAGTCGGAAGTAAGGCGGGCTGTGTCCGCAAAAATTCCTTCTGCTGTATGTATTCATACACTTTTATCTCTCACACACACACACTTTTATCACAGACACACACACACACACACACACACACACACACGCAGGCAACTAGTCTTTGCTGAGGTAAGCGTGATAGAAAACAGGATTATTGTGCTAACAGATTATTTGAAGTTAATTAGAACAGCTGCCGTGACAAACTACTAACAAAATCTCATTTCCAGGAACTGCAGTCTTAGAATAAAAAGCCTTAAACAAGTGAAATCGGTTATCGCAAGACTTGCCGGTGATGAGTAAACAAAGCCTCCATCATTGCAGGCCTGGCCTAGGCTTTAAAGTGAGCCACATCCCTAATCCTAGCCAATTGATTCTGCCGCCTCGTCCCCTCTATGCATCAGAGTTAGTGCTTTCCTTCATCATCCTCTTCGTCAGTTCTTTCTTCTCGCTCACGCTTCTTTACACTTGTGGAAAAAAAGAAGATGATTGTCAATCATGTTTTTTTGTTTGGCCTTGGATCAGTGGCTGAGGCGAATGTCTTTGACTTTGTAGAGCGATTGCCGTATGAAATCCTTTGCTGAAACTTAGAAATCCAGAGGAACTGCCACAAAACTATTTTCCTTTTGTTCTATGTTTTCGTTTGGTAGCACAATTAGTTTGAAAAGCCACAAACATTCCCCCAAGAAGCATGATTGAGCCTATTTAATTCCTCTCGCTGCACATATAGGAAATCCGTCTTGAGCAATTTAAACTGCTTCTACTTTCGGGAACTGAAATATGGCAGTACGCAACTTAAAAAAATGCACCAAGGTACAAAATATTTTACAGAAAAAAAAGATACCTGGCTTAGATTTCATTGCATATCAGCAGGATAGATAATACTCTCTTAAATAAATAATAAGAGCTTTTTTGTCTTGGTGTAAAAAAATTATAGTTTTGCCTGCACTTACAATAAAAAGATCATCCTCAGCACAAAGATTAATATATTGATTTGCCTCAAATAGAAGGGGCCAGTGTTGATTAAATAACCACTAAAGCTTTTAAAATATTGGGTGTCTTCGTTCAATACAGCACAATGTTAATGGTGATTTTACACATTGTCATTTCCCATGAATAACGATCACATTTCCCATGCCTCCGTCAGCTCAATAAGTCTCCCCTTTCCCAAGAAGTGCAAACCACTACTGGTGCTAGGGCAGCAGTACTCAGCACACAGACACCCCTTGCATGAATCAATGAGTAATAACTATGCAAGGCTATCTATTGTTACGGCTATCCCAAAAGTGACCTAGAGGGAGATTGGGTGTATTAGACGTTATACTGTTGACGTTATCCTATAGTTTTGACACTTATGAACTCAGTTATTTCTTATTATTAATATTTATTACAATATGATCTATGTACAGCACTTCGGGCAAAGTTTGGTTTCTAGAGATACGTTTTGAAATGTGAATATTTTTAAATATATTTACGGTTCGATTTTTTTAACTTCTTTGCCTACACAAAAACCTACACGATGACAGTATAGGTTGCTATGGAGACCCACCTCGGAGCAGATCAGGAGTGGCGTGGGGCCAACTGTAGGTCCTGATCAGCTGCCAGTCAAAGTCGTCCTCCTGTCCCTGGCGGTAGTCACACAGGCTGGCGTCCGAGTCCTCGTCGAAGGTGCAGCCGCCTGAACAAACACACACACACACAGACACACACACACACACGGGAGAAAGAACAAAATGAGGACCCTGAGTAGAAAATCACACATCACAAGTAAAAAGAAAATCACCCACCCAGAAGCCTTTCCCAAAAGTGAAAAACACACTGTATTCCCTTTGTCTGCTGCAGCTGGTAACTTTAAGTATGGGCACACTGCGGAAAAAATCGCTCGGGATCGATGCGACATCGCAGCAGGAGGAAAAAAACCATAAATGCCTTAATACATCAAATCCCGGAGAAAGCTTTCAGCTAAAAGCTAAATTACAGCTAATGGTTGGAGCCGGCTGTTACACCGTGACCCCGTCCATCCCAGCAATGGTAGCCCCGCTGTGGGTAAGACAAATGCCACATCCCCCCCCCCCCCCACGTCATATGGATGGATGGGGAATTATGGGTCTCAAGGTGATTTCACCGCCAGGCTTTTAAGGCTAACCCAGACCACCGAATTAACCACCTTCGGTTGAATCTCGGCTGACTGCGACTATTTATTAAGTCTGAGGGGGCAGGTGCTAAAACATACGCACACACAAACACGCACACACACAAATTGAAAAGTTTTGCAGCTATGAACTTTGACATCACGTCTGCGTTAGGCTTTTAACTCTTGTCAGGGTGAGGGAGGGCTAGGGCCCGTTGCAGCTTACTGCCGACACAAGACAACCTGAAAGTGAATCATGCAGGTCGAACGCATGGTCATCCTCCACGCACATCAGTGATATCTAGGATGTCTGCTCTCCAATTACTAACATTTCTGCCTGTTAAATTGGATGAAACTATCCAACACCGTGAGACGACGCAAACTCCAGCCAAGACAGGACCCGAGTTGCGAATCAAAAAACCAAGGACTCTCCGTCCGTTTTTTCCATATGATTGCAGAATATATTTCTAATCAGTTCCGAGCGACATCACTTCAGAACATACCGATGCGGCTCTACACTTTCACAAGCTCCTCGCTCACGCTCTCTCTCGCGCGTTATTATTATTAGACCTTATTTTAAGCTGTCTAACACTTTGGGCAATTACTATCTGACGAAGAAATATGGCAAAGTCTACACTTCCTACCCCCCCGGGCCCGAGGCCGGCCGCGTGCTTCCTGGTGTGTAAGCAAATCAGGGTCTCTCTGCCCCCGTGCGCCTGGCGTCTCATGTGGCAGCTGCCGCGTGGGGGTGACATGGCGTGCTGCGCCTCCGGCCACGGGTATGAGGATGTGATTGGAGGAGAGGGGGGAAGGGAAGGGGAAGGGGAAACGCGAGAGCGCCCTGCGGCGGGGATGGGGACCTGAGTTTGAGAAGGCTTCTTTTCGCACCCGCAAGCAGTGACAGAGGAAGTGTCAGCAGTGGTGCTGGTGTTCTTCGTTAGAACTCAACTTTCCCATGCTCCTTTGCTCCCGGCTCGACACCTCGCCTGCGGGGAAGCAAAATAAGCTGCTCTGGTCGCGGCGGAACAAGAAGCACGCAATTAGGAGCAAAATGATCCGCGTGTTTGTGCGTATGTCTGTGCGTCCCAGAAGTGCTGTAATGTTTGTGCATGTGTGCGGGCGTATGTGTGTGTGTCTGCATGCAAGTGAACGTGTGTGTGTGTGTGTGTGTGTGTGTGTGTGTGTGTGTGTGTGTGTGTGTGTGTGTGTGTGTGTGTGTGTGTGTGTGTGTGTTCACGTGTTTGTGTTGGTGTGTGGGAGCCATTGGAGGGAGGGGCTGGGGCTGTTTGCTCACTCCCCGTGGAAGATGGAATCAAACCTTAATGACTCACATGCATCTGAAACAATACACATCAGGCTCAGGAATTATTTGGTATTTACCACGGCGACCGACAAACACAACAATGGCGGCGCCGCAGCCACTAGACACACAGAGACGCAGCCGCTAACGCGACCGCGGCGGCAGGAAGCACGACCACGCCGTTCTCGGCGCGGCGCGACCGGGGCTTCCAGAGAGGTAATTGGCTCATCAGAGGAGATTGCACAGGTTCCACACCGGCCCCTGAGCAGCAGCACGCCGCCACCGCCGCCGCGCCGATAACACAGGGGGTCCGCACTGAGGGGGAGGAGGGGGCGTACACACCGGGGGCCAGGAATAACTATGGAGGGCCGCCATCACGGCCGCCACGGCTGCCGGGGGCCCCAGGGGGAAACACAGAGGTGGGGGGGGGGGGGGGTTCGTTGCTATGGGGAGGGCGGTGGGGGGGCGGAGGCAATTTGCCGAACGAGGCTCCCTGTGTTGTTATGTCTTGCAGAAGGGGAAATGTATTTAATTTTTGGTGGGTGGTGGCGGTGGGGATGGTGGAGGTGGTGGTTGTTATGGTGATGGTGGTGGTGGTTGTGGTAGCCGTTACGCCTCGTGCCCACTGCACCGTCAGTCAAAGGACGTCGGAGGGCGTGGCTGACGGACGGGGGAGCTTTCCAGGGTCGTCAGAGCCCGAGTAGTGTCACAGGGCTTACATTTGCATACGTGATCTGATTGGTTGACGGAAAAAGTTGAAAAATGTTCAACTTTTGGACGGCGCCGAAGGCTCCAACGGAGCGCACGGACCCACAATGCATTGCGCGTAGATACCAATTCAAAGTCAATGGGGATCAGTCAACGGAAGGTGCAGTGGGCAGGGCACGAGGCGTTATGGGGATGGTGATGGTGGCGCTGGTGGTGCTGCTACTGCTGGTGGTGGTCGTTGTTATGGTGGTAATGGTGATGGGGCTGGTGGTCGTGGTAATTGTGGTGGTGGTGGTGGTGGTGGTGGTGGTGGTGGTGGTGGTGGTGGTGGTGGTGGTGGTGGTGGTGGTGGTGGTGGTGGTGGTGGTGGTGGTGGTCATGGTGTTGGGGGTGACGGTGGTAGTTGTTATGGTGATGGTGGTAGTGGTGGTGGTGTGATGTCTCTCGGTTGGTGTCTATCTTTAAAGAGCTCCTACCGAACAGGAAACGACTTGTTCCCTGAATCAAGTGCACTCGTTCTCTTTTTGAAGTGTGTGTTAGTGTGTTTGGAGCGTTGCATCCCACCCCACAACGTCGGCCAGCGCTTCAGAAACGCTGGTCCACGAGGGGAGGGTGTATGGGGGGGGGGGGGGGCTACTTGAATATCACTTCAGTGGTTGTTTCTTTATTTGATGGTGAGAAAATAAAACTAGTATCAAGTGAAGTTTGACTCACCCTTATCCGTGGCTGCTAGAAAAAAGCCTAATGCCAGGGCCGTACTATGTTTGTGAAAAGTAGTGACAAGCTGTGAACATTGATTTTCCAATCTAGATCAGCAGAGGCCCCAGAATGTGTGGAGGAGAGAAAATGAGCATAGAGATGTTAAACCATTTCTTCTTTGCTCTTAATCAATAGTTTGTGTTTTTGCTCCTTCCTCTTCAGCTGGTGCCATTGTTGCCTCACGAAATTGCTTTGTTAAGTCGGCTAAAAAACAGCATTCCTTTAAGGAGCATCAATGTTCCACTTCACAGCACAATCTGCCCAAAAAATAAAAATGCCTGGGCCAACTCCTTCCTTGGAAGTAATGTGTAAAAAACAAAAACCGAAGACAAAGACGGTGTGAAAACACAGCGTCTGCCGAGGCCTGGAAGGATCCAGGTCAACGAAAGCATCGAACGTGTATATATTTCCCGGTAAGTCCGGTAAAACCCTCACCCAGCCACACTAGCGCTATAAGCCATTAGCTAAATCCTTCGGGGGCCAGTTGATGAGCTAATACCTCAGAGCGAGAGGAGTGGTAGAGATGGTGCTGGAGAGAGCTTTAATTGAATCCCATTAGCAGCATTTTGGAAGGATCAAAGTCATGCACCAGCAGAGGGAGTTTAACTGCCGAGAGGGTCCCTAGGGCCAGTAGAAGAGCCCCCAGGAGGGAGATAAACGCCGAGAGGTATGGAGAGAGAGAGGGGGGTGACCAGTGCTGCCAGCGCCGCCGACGCTCCCTCCGTCCCACTGGCTGTGCACGTCGTGAAATATAGTCCCTGATGCAACGAAACGTTGCACAGGGGGATGAAATCCCTCACTAGTACTTTCATGGCGGGTTTTTTAGGCTGAGTGAGCCAAGGACAGAGAGGGAGAGGGAGAGAAGAAAGGTTGAAGGGCCTTTCAACGAGAAGAAGGAAAAACAAGAACAAAGGGACTAAGAGGTTTGCATGACGAGGACAAATTGGGGATGACGTGGAGCATTAGTGCAGACAAAGGCATTAGCCGCCTTCCATCGCAATCGGAGAGAAGCATTCAAGGAAATCACAGCTACCCCCGCCCTCCTACACACCTCCATTTTCCCGACAACCCCCAACCCACCATCATGCTCATATGGGTGGCCCATGCTGAAAGTCTCTCGTAGGTATATGGTATATGGCTCCCGAAAATGGCTGACAAACTTTTTGGGGGAGATTGGCAATGGATACTGTGGACGGTGGCGCCAGCTGGAACCAGATCTCCATGGGCTTCTGCCAGTGTTGACAATGCCTGTCCGTCTGTCCATCTGTCTGCTTGGCTCATCCAAAAGCAACCCCCCCCCCCCCCCCCGCCCCTCTTTCCAACATCCAGTTTTATATCCTCCCAGAGTCGTGAGTCGGAGACTCCAAACTCAATATAACCCGCTCATCACAAGGCATGATGACGACGTCCACGAGATTTCTTCCAATATTTCCCAAAACAACAAATAAATAAAAGCTAAAGTTTTCCTTGTGGCATCAGAGGAATCACATGCAATGCGTAAACCCCAGGTCCACCCCTCTCCTCCTCACGGTAGCACTCCAGTTTCCCGTCAACCCCCCCCTTTACCGCGACCCCGCCTCTGATGAACGTGTGATTTGTATGGGGGAGAGGGAGTGTGGTGCATCACACCTGACACACTGTTTCTGCAGAGAAGGTCGGACCGGGGGGGACGGGGGGATGGGGGGATGAGGGAGACAAAGAGAGAGAGAGAGCGAGAGTGAGGGCGAAAGAGGGGTGCTCTCAGTTCATCAATACCAGGGCAGACTGGTCCTTCCCACACTACTCCAAAGGTCATTAATAACAGCCACCGGCCGAGCGGACCACACCTTAAGCTCAACACACCGCAGCCCTCTGTGATGGAGAGGTTGAGTGTGTGTGAGGTTCTACGTGTTTGAGGTTGTGTGTGTGTGACGTGTGTGTGGTTTGGAGGGGAAGGACACACAAGTCAATCCAAAAGTTTTAAAAAGAGAACTAGATCGAATTGTTGTTGTTTTTTTCACCCAATGGGGGTATCCGTCGGATTTATCACAATATCCACGTCGGAAGGGAGATATTATTCATATTTTGCTACTAGTTGATGAATGGACCCAGGCTTTTTTTGTGTTTCTTTGACCTTTCCCGAGGGGAACTCAAATGTAAAGCCAACCCGGACGAGGCGTGTACCGTCTGGCATGTAGTGGGTCACAACGGTCTTAATGCATCACCATGGGAACCAAAGGAATAAGAACACAAACCGACACAATGTCGGGCCTGACTGCCATCCTCCCGATATTCTCCAGTGGTTGCTGGTCACCCCATGGCATCTCCAAGCCCATGTCTCTCCACTCCTTCCTATTCTTGTATCATCTACTCCCCCCCCCCCCCTCTCCAATCAGGGAAAGGATAGGGGTGGAATCAGATGAACCAACAACACGGCCCCCTGCTGTCCCCTCTCTTTCCCCCAAACAACCCCCCAATTTCCCCCCCTACCAACTCTGCCACCACGGCATGTGATCCGACTTGGTGTACTGGGAGTCAGCTGGGAGTGTGGGAGATTGGCACCGCAGGGCAGACTCTGTTGTGTGAAATTGCTTCATTACTGATCCACAATGCCACAGATCCCCTTACTACCACACAAACCCTGGGGCCCCCAGTGGCATGGGGTCCCCCCGGCCCCCGCCCCCCCAACACACACACACACACACACACACAAACACATGCCGACGACAAACTCGTGTTGACACCCGGAAAAAAAAAAGAACCTAATATATGAATACGCTAAAAAGACGTCGGTACCAATTACATCGGCTAACCGTTGGTTCGGTTTTCCTTTTTTTCTTCGGAGGCTGGCATAAGGGAGTCATAAATGGTTCGCCGCCAACGTTTCTCATTAGCGAGCGCTACGTCCCTTCATTTATTTAATATAATGTATTTTCATATTAAACGTCCTCCGCGAGGACATCAATTACGCGAGGCCGCCGTCTCCGGCATTAAGAGGCTGCGGAGGACAGCCGGCCGCCTCGTTCCATTGTTCCTACCTCGAGTGTTTTAAAGAATTAAATAATGAAACCAACTCGTCCGGCGAGACCGGAAAGCTGATTAATTAGGAGGCTTGTCTGCGTGGCGCCTGTTCGCGGGCCTCAAAGAGAAGCAGAGTAAGGGAGAATCACTCAGCGGCGTTAAGCATGAAAGTTTCATCAAGGCCGTAGCAGCGGGGCCCTCGCACATTCCCACGACACACAGTCGGGTTTCTCCTTCTTTTTCTGCACCTTCTTCTTCTTCTTCTTCTTTCTTTGCTTTGTAGAATAGGGAAATTTAATTTAAGACCTAAATACATTACTTGAAAGCTTCACATGTCTGTTTAGCAGCAATTTAATCACAGTGAAAGCTTATTCATGCCAGACACTGCCCGTTCCTTGCCGACGGCATCACCGGCCCTCTTCACGTGTCTCCGGTTGACAGCGTACTCGCAGCGCCAATCTCACTCGCTCATAACTGAATAAAACCCTCAGAAACGGAGAAAGGAGAACGCAACGCATCGAATCCTCCAAACGGACAAAAAGTTCCAGTCGCCCTTAACGTCACCCCTTCGAGCCCCAAACGTCTTCCACGGCTGACGGTTTGCAACAGTTTTCATATGTTAATGGCGCGCATTGATTTTCGAAGACTAAGCATGATTGCGAGATGGCACAACATCTCGGGGCCCCCCGGGGGCCCACGCGCTGGCGATTTCCATACAATCACAAGCAGATAGAAATAAACAGAGGTTCGAGCGCAAAGCCGGGCGAGCGCTCAGTGGTGTGTTAAACACCCAGAGAGGAGGCGCTGTGTTCTGAACACTGCCGCTGCTGTAGCTGCAGCCGCCGACCCGTTTTCATTGGTCTACGTGCTTTCTGAGCCCTAGCTCATCCCTGTGCGTACGCTAGCAAAGGTGTTCCGGCAGCAGGGCCTGAGATACGCTGCTGGGGGGGGGGGGGGGGGGGGGGGGTGGAAGTTAGGGGGCTCGCCACTGCCTGCCTAAGTGGCTACAAGAGAGAGGAATAATACAGAATTTGCTAAAGATAAAACCTGGCATGCCATCATTTATTCTGCTGGATCATTTGTGAAATAATATTAAATAAATAATTGGTACTGGTGGAAACGGGAGATGCCAGGAATATCAAGCAGCCACATGCAGGGAGGGTGGACGCACAGCCACCGAACAGCCTCCACCACCAGCACCACCACCATCCTGCCGTGCTCACACAGCGTAGCCAAGCCTTGCCGGGGCCCCCAAAACAGAGGCAGGCACCTGTTCTATCGCTGGCCACTGGCTCCTCTGCCCAGCTGCATGCTGGGCCAGGCAAAACCAACACTATGGAGCCTTTTTGTCACACAGTGGCATAGGAGAGCATGAGTAATGTATGCACTTATAGATTCATTCGCTCCTCCCCGCTCTGTCTGTCTGCTGCCCTTTGCTGCGGAGATTTCGTGACTGAGGCTACCAACTATTGCTATTGATTGATGGATCGATTTTCTTTCTCAGTAATAATCCTCAATTAAGCACTTGGTCAATGAGATGTCATAAATAATGGACAATGTTCATCAGGCATTAGAAGAGTCCAAAGTGATGTCTTCAATCTGCCTGCATTGTTTGAACTGCACTCCAGCAACACTCAATTATTCATTTTGAATAATTGAGAGGTTCTGGAATATAGAAGAGCTGCCACGAATTTGCATGTTTTTAAGATAGGCTTGGTACTTATTTGATGCTTATTTGATCAAGCATCAATTATTCAACTGAAAAACAATTAATGTGATAGATGATTGACGCGTTGGTTCATCAAGTAACTCCTTCTGTACTACAAGACTTGAGAGTCTGCTACATACAAAAGGCCCAGTACGTAAACCATTAATAATTAAAGCAACATCCGATTTCTAATACAAAACGTTTGCAACAAAGTCCATCTCCAGTAGCATAATGCGGTGCAAAGGAGATAAAAAACGACAGATATCTATAGGAACCCTTTAAGGCCCAGAGAAGCCTGGCGATGTTTCCCTGATACCAGACATACTCGATGAATCGATTCAAAAGGCACAGCACTCCGGGGGATGTCAACAGATAGCTTGACAGATTAGCAGAAAACAACATTCCTTGTAACTTTTCAGCCAGTATGTCGTGGTGGTAAGAAAACCCTGGGTCGAGAAACATCCAGCTTTTCCCATGTTTGTTGGTTAGCAGGGAACAAGGAACAGACTGTGTGATGATTTATGCGTCTTTACGTTGGAATATTAGCATAAAGAATCACATTAGCTACACTTATTTAACCCGCTAATCGTTTCAGGGGGAAGGCCATTTTTCACACGCGCCACGTGCATGCGTTGCACACATACGTGGTGCAAGCATGTTGCGACACACGTGGAGCAGCATGCAGCTTAATAGGGCTCCATAACCGCAGACATGAAGGCCCCCCTTGCAACGGGAATCTGTGATTCCCCAGAGAGAGACGAATGCCGTAGCCGTTTAGGCTTAATTACAGCTAATGCCTCCCCTCTCTCCCCTCCATCTCTCCCTCCCCCCTCCCCCCTCTCCCCTCTCTCCTCTCCCCATCTCTCCCCCCCTCTCCTCCACACCTTTCCCTCGCTCCTCCACGTCTCCCCCCCCCTTCTCCCCTCCATCTCTCCCCTCCATCTCTCCCCTCTCTCCTCCACATCTCTCCCCCCTCCCTCACCAGACAGAGGGGCGGGGGGGGGTATGGGGGGGGGGGGGGGGGCTTTATTTCAGATTCCTCATGGAAACCCTTGATCCTTTCCTTCCGCTGGCATCGTCTCCATTTACTGCTCCCTTCTAATCTGCTCTGCTGTTCTGGTGAATTGAAACCCCCTTGCCCTCCCCACACAGAACCCGCCCCCAAACCACGGCCGAGTCTTTATCCCCCGCAGGAAGGGGATATCGAGAAGCTCTGGTGGCGCGGAGGCGCGGGGCTCACCCCCTCACCCCCCCCCCCCCCCCCGGTCTCTCAGGTGCCACATTAGGAGAGGCTCCGAGGCAGTGTGAAGGCACAACGGGGATGAAATGTACCATGGAGCTCCACCCTTAACAAGGGGGCGCTTCACACGCACACGCACACACACACACACACACACACACACACACAGCAGCGGTCCCGCTCTTTTGATTCTGCCGGAGAATGAGGAGCCCCAGGAACCATGAAGTCTAAAAATAGATCCAACTGCTGAAATAAGTGGCTTATATGCAAAAAAATTGCTGCTGTCTCTTTACTTTGATGAGAAATATATATATATATATATATATACATACAGTATATATATTTATATCTGTCTAGCCCGGACAAACTTGAATGCACATTGGAGCATAAAGGAGATGGTTTTTAGTTCAAACACTCACAGTTATCATTGTACTTTCTCAGAGGGAGGGAGGGAGGGAGGGAGGGAGGGAGGAGGGAGGGAGGGTGGAGGAGAAAGGGAGGGAGGCGAGACAAAAAAGAACGAACAAACGGACGAATGCATAAAAGGAAGAGAAAAAAAAGTGTATTTTTCCTTCCTTTTTAACTTTCATGAGGCACCTTGGGAGTAAGCAATCAGGGACAGGCTAAGTGGTCCATCCATAAAGACCAGACTGTAGACAAACACAAAATCCTTTTCACTAAGAGAACCAAACTAAATCTCTCTCCGTCACACACACACACACACACACACACACACACACACACACACACACACACACACACACACACACACACACACACACACACACACACACACACACACACACACACACACACACACACACACACACGCACACACACGCCTTCTTTGGACTGCACCACCATTACAAACCCTCAAAGATCACCGGATCTCTGCCAAGTGCTCCGACAATATGGAGGAAGCTGCCCAGTGACTTCCTGGAAAGGCTGGCCATGGTCAAGAGGATGAGAGGGAGAGAAGAGAGGGGGAGAAGAGAGGGGCCTTCGATGGAAGTGGAGCGCTCTCATCTCCCTTTATCACAATGACCGGCGCCGGCACCACCACACCACCACCAGCAACCCAAGGCTGCATATGGACTTGGTAAGTCGATCATTAGTTACGGAATGGAGACACACGGGGCTTGTGTGGGTGCCGTCGACTGGCCGGGGACATGTGGGAAGCAGCAAAACAGGACCAGGGAGGTCTGAGAGAGTACGGGGCGGTACACAAAGCTCCTGCATAATAGGAAGCCCCAATGGGATGCTTAAGGGGGCAGGTATAGCCCTGTGTGTGCGTGTGCGCGCAAGCATTAGCACAGCTTTATGGTACGGATATGAGTGCGTCCAGTGCAATAAGCCAGGCATTAAACTTTATGACGGTGTAATATCGATTATGACACTTAGTCCGCGATACCGCTAATACTTTAATGCACGCCATCCCTCACACTGGAAAGACTTCAAGTGAGACCCTTCCCCCAACGGTCGGGGCACCATCTTCTCCTATTAATAATTACCTTCTGCAAAACAGCTGCCAATATTTACACATCAATATTAACCACGAAAAAAAGCACCAGAAGGTCATAGAGCACCCCCGTGGGCTTGTCGTCTCCGGGGGCAGAACCTGGCTGGCCAGTGGCCACGCTCCCTGCTCGATGTATAATGCATTGGAGGCCAACGCTAAGCTGGGGAACCGCAAAGCCCCTCGAGGCCCTTTGAGAAACACTTGACTTCCAGGGCCTCCTGATCAATGCAGATCTTGGATAATGACCGATGACTGGCTGAACTTCTTGGTTATCTCGCGTGGGCTGCATGCCCCCCTCCTGTGTTCCCTTCCCTTTTCCTGACCCGTCTTCAAACCATGACTTTGACACCGTGACACCATGACTGCTAAGTCGATGTAGAACAGCATGAGACGCAATCATAAAAGTGGCTTATGTGGACACTATAAGCTGTGGGGTCGCCTAACCCTTCTTGATACGGTCACATTGACACATCGACAAGCAAACCATTAGTGTGTGTGTGTGTGTGTGTGTGTGTGTGTGTGTGTGTGTGTGTGTGTGTGTGTGTGTGTGTGTGTGTGTGGTGTACATCCTTCACCCACAAGTTCCTTCAAATACTGTCCTTCACCACATTCAGGATGAGGAAGAGTAAGAAAAATACCAGAGATATATATATTTTTTTTATCTACAGCAGCGTTATGTGAGCATGAAAAGAAGCATACATATAGTACAATCAATGACACTTCTTCCCAGCACAAATCAAACGCTGGCCTGGAGGTTGTTCCCTTTTCATACTTGGAGGTCTACATTTCTGAGCGACCACATGTCCTTTAAAAGCATTTGTTAACAACCTCCTTGATTTTCTCGTTCAACTTGTTGAAGAACAGCCATCGACCCTTGCGGTAGAATACAAATAAACAGGTTAATGTAATCAATTAAGATGAGGGAAAGGACTCATCAACCTAAGTTCAGAAGGTAGCAGGAAAATGGAATGTTCCCCGTCATAGATCTGTGATTTCCTCCCACGCCTGGGCTCATAAAATGAAGGTTCACATCTCAGTGTAAATAAATAAATAGCTTTATAGCAAGCAAACAAATATAGAATGTTTACGTTACTGAAGCCTTTTTCATTCCCCAGATGTTATTTATCACGCCTCACTAACCAGAATGTATGAAAACATTTACAATTTAGATTGTCATCTGAAATTGCAGGATGCAACATGATTGCATCTAGAGTTGACACTGGAGTCGCAGCAGAGAGAATACATTTACTGCCATTTCAGAGACATATCTTATCACGGCTGCGTCAAACAGCCAGAACAGAAAACACAGTGCACAGTGCACACTTTTCACACACACACACACACACACACACTTTTTGCAGACTTATTCTAAAAAGTAGAATAGAGACAATTCGGAATCACACAGATTAATGATGCACACTAAAGACGATCCAGACTGAACTCCTAAAAAGGAAATGTGCCTGCACTCAATTTCACACATGTGCAAACGTCATGTATGTGCAAACAAGAGGCGCCCCACCTACACACGTGCGAGAAGCGTGAGATAGAGTGAAAGGCTTGGCCACCAAGAAGCTGGTGTAGAAATCCACACCAGGGAGTCGAGTGGGGACGAGGTTCTGATGAAAACACAGGGGGAGAGGAAGAGCGATAGCGATGCGTCTTCCTCTTTTTGGGTGGGTAACCTTATTTCCGATGTTTAAAAGCATGGAAACGGCTGCAACAGGTGGCAGGTAGTGAGGAGGCGATCAAAGTGCTGCATGTAACCCAGAGGTCCTATTCTTAACTCTAAGTTCAACTCTGCTTCTTTATATGGGCGGTCGGGGTGAGGAATGCTCTGATGCTCTCCTGACTTCGCTCTCCTTCTCCTGAAATCCCTCTGAATCCATCACACACAAAACGGTCTAGAAGACACACGTTTGCTTGCATCACCGGCACCAACGACCACCCCTCCGCCGTCCCCTCGCGGGCATAAGGCAAACATCTGCTTATCAACACCCAAAGAGTATAAATAACAGGAAGGACCAGCGGAGAGGAGGGGAGGGGGGTGAGACAGTGGGCTGCTGGAGAGGGTCGGTGGTGTAGGGCGAGCAGGAGGGGGGAGGCGGGGAAGCAATGGTGGCGAGGAGCTCTCGAGGCGTCGCGAGCGCGTGATGAAATCCAGGTTGTCTTTCATGCAAGAGCGTTGGAGTCAGCTGGGGGTACTCAAGTCACCACACTTCTGGCTGGCAGGGCGGAAGGAGACGAAGCGAACGGAGGAAAGAAGGGGCGTTTTAAGCCGCGATCTGGAAAGGCTTGAAGCTGAGGAAATGGAAAAGGGACCGTCCTTTTGGGAGGATCTTGTTGGCGCCGGGGGAGTCGGAACGTGTGTCCTTGGTTTGTACCCCACGAGGGACGGGGGCCGAGATGGCGGCGGAAGATACTACGGCGCTACTGCGTGCATCAGAAGTATACCCTGTTTTTGAGCTGTTTTGTAGATACTGGGGGCTTCATTCGATCCCTGAGTGCTACATATGGAGCACGTGTGGAGTGAGAGAGAAGGAGTTAAATGAGGGGATGAGTGGGGGAAAAGGGGGTCTCAGGGGTTCTGAGCCTCAGAATGCACATACTTTATTCACGCGTGTAACCACGGGGTCTTGTTGCTTTCCATTGCCTCCCATGGTTTTAAACACAATAATGCTAATACAAAAATTATAACGGTAATAATTATATTAACAAAAAATAAACAGCCTAGGTTTATCGCTCTCTCTTTGTTCAAATGTAAAAACAGTTACATTTATCGGATACATAAGAAAGGCTGCATTTCCTTCATATTCTATTGAATATTCAACTTATGAAAATCGGTCCCTGCACTTCCAGTGGGTGGATACGGTACAGTTTGTTCTCCAACTGAAACGACAGTGTAGGTAATTTGTCAAGATGAGCCAAAACGATCCACAGGAGCGTGCCATAAGTCACCTATGTCAGGTTACTGTTTGACTAAACAAGATAGATGACATGAGTTTTATTCTCATTGAAAAACATTTTAATTTGGGCGCTTAAATGTGTTACGATAACATTCTACCAAGACATTTGTATTTTAGATCCCACATCTTCGCTCAGTGAATGTTTGATGACCTTAAGTTTGTTAAGTAACTCAAAGTTTTCGATGGTTGCCATTGTGATTGATCCTTTCCATAAAAACAAAGATCTTCAAGTGACCCAGAGATGACCCAGAGATTGCTTTGCTCCACCAAGGTTTTGTGTTTTATAAATTCTTTGTTCAACAAGAAAAATCATTACAAAGGCAGCCACAAAAGATTTTCAAAAGAAGACTCAAATTATCAACACGGGGCCCATTGACCTGCAGCAAGTGAGGAAAACACTGTTCAAGAGGCACAGAACGACTCGGGAGGGAGAAACAGATGTCTAGTCTTTTTATATATGAATCAGGGGGTCAAGAGCGCAGATTTGGAGGCTACAGCCCGACGGTGATAAGGCCCAATCCCATTTCTACCCCTTACCCTTACCCCTCCCCCTTGTTTTGAAGGGGTAAGGGGAAGGGGGAAGGGGGAAGGGGGAAGATGTAGAAATGGTATTGGGCCTTAGGCCCAATCCCATTTCTACCCCTTACCCCTTCAAAACAAGGGGGAGGGGTAAGGGGAAGGGGTAAGGGGTAGAAATGATGACCTAGGGGTAAAGGACACTTGGGAGTGACCTGGAGACCTGGGGTCTCCTTTGTATGAAAGATGGCCTCAAGGACACACATTATTATCAATTAAGGGGCTGTGGCCCAAAAAGAAGTCACTTACAAAGCATCAGCAAATGTGCAATTGAAATGAAAATAAAAGGTGTTGCAATAAATTAATCTAAATTAATTGGAAAGAGATGGGAATTTGGCCGTTATACCCAACCAAGGGGCGCTCTTTATGAAAGGCTTGAGACTCTCTGCTAAAGAGGGCCCATTCGTAGTCCTGTAATTATCGCTATCTGTTGTAGTGCCAACCAATAAATCGTATTTTCATCGTCATCGCGCCATGAACAGGTGCGATAAAAATATTGCAAAAGACTTCCTTAACTGCGATGCTCAAGCAATTTCCCAAGAGAGAGGGCTGTTCTACTGAATATCAGCACGGCTGTGAATTGATCATAGGTTAAGAGGTTGAAGGGCTTCGTACTGAGTCATAGTCGTGCAGATATTCAGTATACCAGCACTGTGGGTGCCATTTTTTCGATTAAACTTGTGAGCGGAAAAATTTATATAATTTAAAAAATAATAATAATAATATAAAACAAAAATAATATAATCGAGTTTTCGATTATTATTTTTTAAATTATTATTATTATTATTAAATGTTTTATAGAAAGTGCAGAACAGCTGGATACATATCTCCTGTACATTATTTTAGATTCGAACATTTCCTTTTGACCATTTTGTTTATTTCTTTAAGTCTAAATCTCAAAGTTCACAGTTACAAAGATTATTTTTTTTTAATAATCTTGATTTCAATATTGACCAAAATAATCGTGATTATCATATTTCCAATAATCAAGCAGCACTAATTGAAAGTGCTTTGGGCTGAGAGTACTAGGAAGGAGGGTGGTGGGTTATGACCCGCTGAGTCTTTGTGGTACTTTTTTAGTGCTGCTGTTGTCTATAAGTGTTATGATGATGGTGTACAGTTGTATCGCATCAACATTGATGTATTAATGAATGTATTAAAAAACGTCACCCATCATAATCCCATTCATATGCTAACTGCCATTCCCCACTCTATTTTACACTTGGATTCAAAAGTCAAACCAGTTTATAATTGAATCCTATGAACAAATTTGTGGGAATTGGATAGAGGGAGGACCATAAGCTCATCTCCAAAAGGATATGGGGTTGGAGGTTGAAACCATCCGTCTTTTCGCTGGCTCACTTGTTATTGGAAAATGCTGCATACGCGTCAAAACTGATACAGAAATGGTTGACGCTATTCTGTCGTTTATTCGTTACGTGCCTGATGTAAAAAGACCTTGAGTGAATGTCACCGAGATTTCCGTGCTGCTTCTGTCCTCTCGTCTGCTCTCTCTAACAGGCGGGGCTCAGGCAGCTCCTCCACACACACACACACACACACACACACACACACACACACACACACACACACACACCAGGTGAAGTTAAAGGCACCCAGTGCAACTTTCGAGGCTTAAAAATGAACATTCAATTTCTAGTCTTTTTTACACATAGTAAGTTTCAATAACTCCATACCATTACAAACCGACATTTAAGCAGCAAAGATGAGACGTCGTTGTGTGGTGAGAACTGATACAAAATCGATAACAACAACAATGCCGCCATTTTCTTTATTTTTTGTAACCTACAATAAATAAAGCAGGCTTCCAGTCAATGGAAAAATGGCTTCTCCCCACCGGCGATTGTTGTTGTTTACGATTTTCTATCAGTTCTCACCACACAACGACGTCTCATCTTTGCTCCTTGAATGTCGATATGTAATGGTATGGAGTTATTGAAACTTACTACGTGTAAAAAAGACTAGAAATTGAATGTTTATTTTTCATTGAATGTTTACATAAAGTTGCACTGGGTGCCTTTAATGGTGATGGGTGTTTTGAACATTGTTTTTGAACTGTTTTCCCCAACGCCTGCATCATTCCAGCCAAAAAGTTGCAGCTTTCTGTCTGAAAATGTAAAAAAAATATCTCTCTGAAAGGGTGTATTCGTATTATTATGCTATTATATTATCGTTATATCAGTGGCATAAAATGGTCCTAAAATGACAATAATATCTCAAGTATTTCTTGAACAATATACGTTTTCATCGCCATGTGTTACCGCCCTCATAAAATAACATTTAAAGTAACAGCCCAAATGACTACACAACGCAAAGACAACTTCATGTGCACGCAGAGACTATGGCGGCCGAAATTAGACTATGGCAGGGTGCCATAGTCTCGTCAATGAGTGGGAAACACTGCGTCAATCACCATGGCAACGGAAGAAAACTGAAAATAAAATGCAAATTTGTCCCTAGAAATGTTATCATTGCATTTCATTTCCTAAGAACTATCTTTAAATGTTGCATTTTCCACTGAGAAGTTATTCATTTAATTTTGGAAGACCGACACTTGGCATATCGTGGTTGCTGTTTCATCAACCAGTGTATAAGAAGTTATTCCAGCGAATGCTCATACTGGTCATTTTGGTTCATATTAACTAATGACTAATAACCAACTGTTGTTGAGGATGGACCATCACATGCATGTTGCCACTGTGTAACCAAAATATCCATAATGATCACAACTGTTGTTAAAATATGCATTTGGACAAGTCATTCTCAGTGCAAATCATAATTAGTGTGCCGATTGGATTGCGGCAAGTTGGTTACACAAATGATCTTACTATGCAAATTAAATTCCACTTAAAAAATGTATGGCAACGATGAGAATGAGTAATGGTCAACACTTGGAATTAACCCAAATATTATAGGCCAATATATACGTTTATATTACCATCCTATGAAGAGCTCTACATGCATTGTTTAAGAGCTTGACTCTTGGCTCTGACTGCATGCCGTATATCATCCACTCTAATGGAGGGTTTCTACAGTAGTCAGAAAGGGACTGTGCCAATGCATTCTCTTTGTGGCTGCGCATTGTCGATCGAACGGGAAGCACGCAGGGCGGTCTGTCTTGTTGTACGGTTGCACTGCATTTTCAAGTCCATCAAAAGTTGAAGTCATCCAAACTTGATAGCCTGGGAACCAGACGAATCTCACCGGCTCATGTTTCATTTGATCTGCTGATCAGGTCGGGCTCCCCCTTCCCATAGCAAAAATTTGATCTGACCAATCAGAACCCCAATCACAGCTTATCTAATATGACGCTGGAAAAATACAATGACATGGCATTTTCAACAAAATAGCTGCCGCTGATGTAGTTTCGCGATTCGTTCTAGCGATGCCAGGCTAGTTCTACATCAATACTGCATTTGTGATTGGTCTGTCCATCTCATACCGAGCAGAAATCCTTATGGATGGAAGGGGGAGCCAGAACTTATCCGCAGAGCAAATGTAACGCGAGCTTGCGAGATTCTTCTTGTTCCCGGGCTACAGACCTGACGGGGCGTGCTAAGCAATCACAGGTACCTGTTCAATTCAGTCGCTCAGCTCCTAATGCTGTCGCTCCAAGGGTGCAGATTCGGTCGGCGTGCCAACGTATGAATAGAAGCCATGCCCTGCATTGTATTGTATTAAGATCGCACACACTCGGGGACAAATAGGCTCTCCAAGCCATCTGTCAAACTCGACTTCTTTGCAATGGTACTATGCACAAAGTGTTACGCACACCCACTTATCGGAGTTTGGACCGACGCTGTTTGATGTTCATTTTTAAGGTCCTTTTTCACACTCAGTGCTTTATGTAATCTGTGAAAAGGTAGTTACTCGTAGGGATCGCATGAGAGTTGAGCAAAACAAAACTTCTTCCTCGTGAACACCGAGCCTTGATGGGTCCTCTCTCCCCCTTTCCCAGGCAAGCCTTCTGTGGTGGTGATCCCACAATACACGTGACGGCGACGCATGCCTGCACATCTTAACTGGCCTTCCAAAAATCCTGGGCTGGGATCACAATCCACCATAGCATGCTAATACGGCACTTTGTTTGCCCGCGCCCAGACTGACAGCACCCCCGTCTGTGAAATAGATTGCCAAGTCTCGGCGACTCCGACGGAGGGAGGCAAATCTCCAGCTCTTCTCTATCTCACATCGGAGGCCATTAGCTGTCACCGAATGGAAAGAAGACAAAAAAAACTGTCTTCTTTTCAAAGCCCAGGCTTCATGAAATATTCACCCGGTATCCTCAGAAAAGGTGTCTGCGCACGATAGGTCATTTAGGAAGGTTTTATGTGCCCACGGAGACCACCTCCTGCCCTGCACGTTGGTGCGCACCCCCACGCTCACGCATACACCTTGCTTGCAGCTATGACCTATGCGTTCTCAGAGAAGGGAAAAGGCCTTCATCGACCCTCAGACTTTTCACGGGTGATCCCATCCCTTCGTGAGCAGAGCGGCCCATGTGTCATTCTGTGAGGTGTTTATTTTGACACCGCACACCGTTGGTTTTACAAGTCTATCAGTCTCCACACATTCCTCCTTTTATGTGCCCTGCTATTGGTCCCGTGGATTAAAGAACGCTACGGGGAGAAGCATCTCTCTCTCTCTCTCTCTCTCTCTCTCTCTCTCTCTCTTCTCTCTCTCTCTCTCTCTCTCTCTCTCTCTCTCTCTCTCTCTCTCTCTCTCTCTCTCTCTCTCTCTTCTCTCTCTCTCTCTCTCTCTCTCTCTCTCCTCTCTCTCTCTCCTCTCTCTCTCTCTCTCTCTCTCTTCCCCCCCCCCCTCTCCACAAATCGGCAAATAAAACAACTCCAGCAGATCGGCATTAGGGCTGATCCCTCGCGCAACACCGATATCAAGGGGAAGGCGCCAGAACGAAGGTAAATAAACAAGAACCCGGAATGAGGTCAATGAATTAGGCAACGCCCCACTTCAAGCATGCATCATCATCAGAGGCTGCCCGGAACACACAATCAATCGCAGCGTTTGCCTTATTACATAAACAACAACCACCCCCCCCCCCCCAACCCGTCCACCCACCAATGTACCCACCACCTGACGACCCCCTGCAGTATCAAACAGGCAAGAGCGAACAAGCAAATGACACACGCAGGCGGTGTTCAGAGGAATGTGCAAGCAGCCGATTTCAATCTCTACCTCCTTCCGGCACGTAATGAATGCACAGAGACCCCTGGTGGGAGACGGGGGGTGGATGTGTTGTTTAATACAGACACCGGCGGCCCCCTGCCATTAGCCTGGATACCTTGTGCAAGTGGAAGGGAGATGTAAAAAGGGCCACAGGGCTGTAACGACTTCGGCTGTGTTCAGTGTTTGAGTGGAAATGTGCAGGAAAAAATATACAAATAAACAGCATTTTGTTCCCAAGTAGACACAGAGGGGACGGAGGAATTAAATCATGTTTGTCACTGGAAGAAAGGCTTCGGACATGATCACAATCCCACTAATGGCCTGCCTGTGGCTACGAGCCACTGCCTTATAACGACGAGTGAGAGGGGGAAAAATAAAGAGAGGCCGTGTATAAATAAATAACCGACAAAGCGCCTGGCTCCAAACGCCTGGTAACGCCATCATTATCTCTGGTGGAAGTCTAGCTCACTCTCTCTGCCTCTCTCTCTCTCTCTGCCTCTCTCTCTCTTTCGCCTCACTCCCCCGCTTCTCGCCTCGCTGGCGTGTAACGCAGACTGCCGGCGACGCCCTGTCGCAGAAGGCAGGACGCGGCGGCCGGGGCTACGCCGGCTTCAGCTTCAGCTTGCGTTAGCGTCACGGCTCCATGGGTGAACGCGGGGGTTGCGCCCCCGAGATGCTGAGCACAAGGCCCCCGACGGTGCAGTCGA
Source organism: Gadus macrocephalus (assembly GCF_031168955.1). Classification (NCBI taxonomy): domain Eukaryota; kingdom Metazoa; phylum Chordata; class Actinopteri; order Gadiformes; family Gadidae; genus Gadus; species Gadus macrocephalus. The sequence goes on from NC_082403.1 coordinate 7,797,126, forward strand.
CCCTGGTTTGATGTGCCCCCTGTGCGGCGGCCTCTTTTGTCGTTTTTACCGCCGCTCGTCAAAGCTAGGCGGGACGGGATTCGGAGAAAGATGCTAGAGCATAGCGGGTTTTATCAATAAAGCGTTTCTTGCGTGAGGCTGCGTTTGTGCGAACATGCGGTCCGTGTGTGTGTGTGTGTGTGTACTTTCCAACCGACTTATGTCTGGGTGCCCTGAGGCTATCTCCGACAGAGAGAAGGTTCCAGAAGGGAGGGAGCGTCGCATTAGGGCTAACCTGGCAGCTAATGCTTTATTCAGAGAACAAGCCGACGACGCAACAAAATGAAATCGCTTACTCTTTTCTCGCTTGGTGAAAAAAAAACGTAAACGGATATGTGTTTGATGTCTTTACGTGAGCCTGCAGCACACACACACATACACTTGGATGCAAAGCAAAGTTAAATGGTCGCACCAAAGCATCTGGGCCTGTGGGGGGGGGGGGCTCACTAATTAGCTGCTAGCTGATCCATCTGGGCAGAGACACACGACCCCAATTCACACCGCCCAAGTTTGGGGAGCTCATAAGAAATTTATGACATCCCCCTTTCGCCCTGGTGACATCACCCGAGCAGCCTATTTAAAGACAGCCTCTTTGTCTTTGCTAATTAGCCGGCCGGTAATTAATTGTCAACTGACCCGCCGACAACGTGAATGAGACCTTGAATCAATCTCTCGGCGGATCTCGGGTTCTGTCGGTACCTAGCCCCCCTCCCTGCGGAGTCACTTATTGTGTGAAGGTTGGGTACAGCGCTCAGTAGATTTCCTTGAAAAAAATACCTGAGTGACACAGGACAAAAGTTCTCTGAACGCCGTGTCTTAGAGGAATCCAGCTTGTTGAATAATTTAGCGAGGTCTTCACTTTTAGGCCCGAGCCTAATTAATATATGAATCATTCGGTTCATGGCGGTTCCTTCTCACACCCCATCAAGTGCACATAATAAATGGCCCCCGGCGCTCCCGATGGGGTCTGGACAAGGGGTCAGCGGGTCTTCAGTGCGGGGGGTCATGGAGAAAGGTTCGCTGTCTTTGGACTCCCTTCCCCACACAGGTGGACATAATGACGCCCGCCTGTCATTTTTGGATGGATGTGCGGCAGTGGGCAGCGCCCCAGCTGGGCCTCGAGCCAGAGATTGGGTTATAATAATGCTCTTCTCCAACCCTTAGGGGGGGTTTTGGGGGGGCCTGCGCTCTCCAGCGGAGCTGAAGTGGAATCCTGGTGGAGCATTAGGGGAAACTTTATCCGCTTCTGACATTGTCAGCGAGCCGAAAGCTGCGAGATGAAAAGCGGCTTCATTCTGAGAAAAATAAATGGACTGCATTTAGAGCTTTTTTGTAGCAAGTGGCTACCAAATCGCCTCACATTCGACCATTCACGCACACATTACGACACCGACGGCGGCGTCAGCCATGCAACGCGACAGGCCGCTCTTGGGGAGCCGTTAGGGTGAGGTGCCTTGCTCAGGAATACCTCGACACTAGGAGCTAGGAGGAGCCGGTGATCGAACTTGCAACCTTGCGGTTACAAGGGGTCAGCGGGTCTTCAGTGCGGGGGGTCATGGAGAAAGGTTCGCTGTCTTTGGACTCCCTTCCCCACACAGGTGGACATAATGACGCCCGCCTGTCATTTTTGGATGGATGTGCGGCAGTGGGCAGCGCCCCAGCTGGGCCTCGAGCCAGAGATTGGGTTATAATAATGCTCTTCTCCAACCCTTAGGGGGGGTTTTGGGGGGGCTGCGCTCTCCAGCGGAGCTGAAGTGGAATCCTGGTGGAGCATTAGGGGAAACTTTATCCGCTTCTGACATTGTCAGCGAGCCGAAAGCTGCGAGATGAAAAGCGGCTTCATTCTGAGAAAAATAAATGGACTGCATTTAGCGCTTTTTTGTAGCAAGTGGCTACCAAATCGCCTCACATTCGACCATTCACGCACACATTACGACACCGACGGCGGCGTCAGCCATGCAACGCGACAGACCGCTCTTGGGGAGCCGTTAGGGTGAGGTGCCTTGCTCAGGAATACCTCGACACTAGGAGCTAGGAGGAGCCGGTGATCGAACTTGCAACCTTGCGGTTACCAGCCAACCCGCTCTACCTCCTGAGCTACTGCCGCTGTTTTTCCACCCGTTTGTACACTCTGTGACGGTAGGAAAGGGGACGGGAGGCCCACCGCGGCTCAGCACGGCAAACAAAAGTGCCTTGATGAAAGAGCCGTGGTCCGAGGTCGCGCGCCAATAAAAATGTCAGTTTAATTTAGGAAGTGGAAGTTCAAGTGGTTAATTTTTTTAATCTCACATGTATTAAAAGAGCACCAACAGGGCCCATGGCTCTTCCTACACAGAAAAAAAATCTAATCATTCAACAAAGCGGTGTGCTGCTGCTGCTGTGGCACATTTTAAAGCGCCATCACACCAGTCCGGTTTAGTCAGACTGATTAGCGACTCAGCGCCACAGGTGAGGTGGCTGCTGTGTCTGCGAATCACGCAACGCCTTTGGCGTGAGCTCCTGCAAGCCGCTCTGTCGCAGCATTGATTAGCCTGCGGTGGCTAACCCCAGGGTGTGTGTGTGTGTGTGGGTGCGTGTCTATGTGTGTGTGTGTGTGTGTGTGTGTGTGTGTGTGTGTGTGGCAGTGGGGCGACGGGACGCGGACGCTGGTAATCCCAGGCTGATCCGACCCTGATTGAGGTAACAGCCAGCCTCGTTGTGGCGCATCGCCTGTCCTGTTTAACGCTCCAGACGCATTAATGCAAGTCATGCATGGCGACCAGCTAATCCTAATGCTCAGCCCAGTGTAAATAAAACACAGCCCTGGAGGCTGGCTGTGTGTGTGTGTGTGTGTGTGTGTGTGTGTGTGTGTGTGTGTGTGTGTGTGTGTGTGTGTGTGTGTGTGTGTGTGTGTGCGCCGCGCGCCGAGGGGAGGAGAATGTACATGAGGTAAATGTGATACAGAATGCGGGGTGGCGGGCTGTGTATTGGCGTGCGCGTCCCTGTGCACTTGTGTGCGCTAATGGAGATCTCTTTTCCCAAGTTGGAGCGGCGCTCGCAATCACAGACAATGTCAAGCAAGGATACATCACAATGACCCAATTATAATTCAAACGGGCAACTTGTGTTTGTGTGGCGCCCGTGTCAGTACATCCGTGTGTGTGCCCCCTTGTGTAGGCGTCGGGGCGAGTGTGTGTGCGTCACTCGCACAAACAACACTGTGAATATGAATGTGAATGTGTGGGTTTATATATATATATGTATATCTATGCGTGCGCTCAAGAGTGCGTGTGCATGGGCGTATGTGCATGTGCGTGTGTGTGTGTGTGTGTGTGTCCCCCCGGTGCGTCGCCTCCCCGACTTTGTCAGCAGTATGGGTTTGACAGGGCGTCGCAGCAAAAGGACAGGCGATATACTGGCTGTTTGTTTGCCGCATTTCCACCCCTGTCGCTCTGTCACTCCTGCTGAGCGTCAGGAGAGCGGTGCTGACCGAGCCCCTGTCACGCCCGGGCCGAGGCCAGGGACACGTCTGACTGATGGCCCGGACAGGCAAGAGGTGCAGGCTGGCCCAAGGTGCAGGCAGGGGCACAGCCAGGGGCATCAATTTGTATGTATGTGCGTGCGTGCGCGTGCGTGCGTGCGTGCGTGCGTGCGTGCGTGCGTGCGTGCGTGCGTGCGTGCGTGCGTGCGTGCGTGCGTGCGTGCGTGCGTGCGTGCGTGCGTGCGTGCGTGTGCGTGTTTCATGCGTTAGGTTCTTGTACAAGTGTATGTGTTCCGGAGACATTTACCTTTTTCCTTCTCCTCTGTTTTTAATTGCGCTTTAATGAGTTTCAGCCTCGGCTATTAGGAAATTAACGAATGCGCGGGTTTGGGGTAAACCGTGTTATTTGAGTTTTGAGGGAGGGCTCCCTGGTTTTTAATTGGTCACCGCTCCAGGCGTGTCCGCCCACCGCTGCCATCCCACACGCGATCGATGGGAGCGATCCTTTAATGAGGAGCTCATCGACGGGGCCGTGGCTCGGGTCCCTGGTGGCCAGGCCCGGTCGTGGGAAACTTTTATTTGCACGGCTGCCTGAGTCCTCCCATGCAGGACCCACATGGGTTACCTATGGGGGGGGGGGGGGGGGGGGCGGAGAACACGCCAAGCCTTGGGCCTGCTCCCCATGGAGGGACTAGCAGCCCATCACAACGACGGGGAGGCGTGGGGGAGGGGGTGGTGGTGGATGGTGGTGCAGAAGGACATCCATTACGTGAAAAGGACGAATCTGAACACGATCAAGCGACAAACATAGACAAACGCTAAGCCTTGCGTCTGCGTTAACCTCCCGTTTTACATTCATGTAAGCTTTCAAATGCCTCACACACACGCAGACGTGTACTGTATGCTGTGTGTGTGTGTGTGTGTGTGTGTGTGTGTGTGTGTGGTGTGTGTGTGTGTGTGTGTGTGTGTGTGTGTGTGTGTGTGTTGTGTGTGTGTGTGTGTGTGGGGGGGTATGTGTGTTGTGTGTGTGGTGTGTGTGTGCAGTGCAGTGCACATAGCACGTGCGCACAAATGCGCTCATCCGCCTAGATGGGGGGGTGGAAGGGGGGAGAAGCAGCCTGGAGGATAATGAGCAGGGAACACCGTTTGTCTTCCTCGGTTGCCGTGGCAAAGAGAGGAAATGAAGCGTCGGAGCGCTCCTGGAGTCTCTTCCCAACGCTCCATTCCTCACGCAGCAGACGGATGGGTTCTACAAATAGCCCCCCTCTCCCAGAGGAGCGCCACGGTCTTTGAGTGTGCCACCGTGCTCCTCCGATGTCTCCACTCTACTCATTGGGGTTAACCGCGGTCCCGGGGAAGAATAAGATAACAGACTTCCCTGCCGGAATAAAAAAAAAAAAACAGGGGTGTCAGGTTTGTTTAATCAGAAGTCTAATAAGTCAGGATGAACTAGAAGCGGTTCTAGGTGAGTCACTGTCTCGGCTCGTTTCATGGTGTTTGATCACGGTTTGAGGTTCGGTACTGTTATTACACTATTTTCACATTATTAATCCGAGTTAGGCTCACTTCGGAATTAAGATGCTTCATTCCTTGTCCATGCCCTAACATGAATGTCTGCCCTAACATGAAAGAGTACCAAATATACAGTTTATACTACAGTATAAAAAAATGTAATAAAGATGAGTAATACATCCCACAAAATAAACCAATAGGCAAATAAAGTGCAATAAACTTAAACATGTGTTTAAATCCTGTGTCTTCAATTGCACACTATGGCATTGGCAGTAAGAACGGTGCCACTGCAAATGGCTCAACGCTTTTGAGGTGCTCCTATGAGTTGAGGGTATTCAATCGTTTATCAATCACCTTCTCTGACATCAAATGTATCCACATGGCGCTCTCAGACTTCAATGACACTAAACTGCTCGCTCTTAATGCTCACCGTTCTCTACCTTAATGTTCTCCACTGCCCACCAATCACTGACGGTATCAATAGTCGTCAATTGTTACTGCCTGTGTGCATAATAAAGTATAATTCCTTCACGCTAATGAAAAGTAATTTGTTTGCTAAAATAATTGTATCCGTGCCGAAGTTCACCCGCACCGAACCACGCATGTTTACGCCCCAAACAGCTTCGTCCCCTACGGTATGTACTGTATCTTTGACAGGAATCATTACTACTTCTAGAAGACTCGAGTGGTTATTTGACCCCCAGGCTAAAGGTTCTGGGTCCAAACCTCAATTTACTCAGACGATACCAGTAGGACGTTCTTTAGGCAAGATGCCCAACTTATACAGGTGCATTAAGGACAGATACTGGAAAAGACCATGCCTGCAATATGGTTGTCAAATTTGCATCTAACCGATGCATCAAAACGACAGGCATGTGCTGCCTACTTAATCACATCTGTCTAGATATTCAAGATGATTAGATGCAGTTGTATGAGAGCCATCGTACAAATAGATGATAGATTTGAGAGCGATGGTGGCCAAGGGAAAGCCGATTCACCATGGGCAACCGACTGTTGCATCTTGACATACTTCCGCTACTCGTAGGCACCATGATATTTGAATGTCATTGTGACCGATCGTTTATGAAAGTATCAGCAGTGATTGACTATGCAATTTAAACTCATTTTATAAAAAACAAAAAAATTGCCGTTAGATAGAACAATCAACGGCTAATTTTCTCCTTTTGCACCCAATTTCAAATAAACTGAGGTCCATGATCTCTGAAGCAGGACTATAATTATTGTCAGCAATTATCTGGAACATTGTCACTCTGCAATTTGTCTGTGTGAAAACTTTATATTATACTTTACAATACGTGACACGACCTTCTGCCACGAATGCAGTTTTTTCGAAAACAAACACACGTTTTCGCATGTGTTTCGCAACAGGACATTTCAGGGTTATTAGTGAATCTCTATCTGTTCTCATTTAGCAAGTTTGTGTCCCTTGCTGAACAGAGGCTGAGAGGTTGTTAAAGCATACTGTTTTACATAACGTCACAATGACTTGCACTCAGCGCCCCGCTGTTAACATCTGTTCAGAAAAATAACTTATTCAAAAGGCTTAATCGTGGTTATTTATTTGGATATTTTGTTCTGTGAGAGTGAATAAAAATGTTGTGGAAAAATCTCTTTTGATAGAAAGGGGTCACGTTATGTAACGGATGTTGACAAAAATAACTTGTTAGAATCTTCGTTTGATATCTCTCTGTCACGTACGAATACATTTCTGGGGAAAGAAAATGAAATGCTAGAGGCGGCAGAAGCTCAGGGTGTAGAGCAGGTCATCTGGCAACAAGGTGGCTGGTTCGATGCTCGTGTGTGGAGGCGTCCTTGAGCAGGTAACCAAACTCTAACCACTCATGCCCAGCACTCATTGTACGTTGTATGAAGAGTTGAATGTGAGGCAACGATTTGTACTTTACATTTGAGTGGCCACAATTTTTGAAGTGCTATATAAATGCAATGTGCAATCAAAAGTGTTTAATGTACCTACAGTACGTTCAGGATTTTCGACAGCATCACCCCTATCACATCGACCAACCCCGCCTCGTTGACAGGCACTTGATGCTGGGTAAACTCTTTAGTCCATCCTACCCTTCGATACATTCAATTTAAGAAAGACAACAGAGGCCATTGCAACGGATTGCGTCCTCTTTCAAATGGAATCCTGTGCCTAATACCCTTACATTCACATTTGTCGGCTTGGATATTTGCAAAAGGAGGAATAATAAAATAAAAACACAACCACCTGCGTGGCAATGTGACATTGCATCCACTCGAGAGCAGTAATAGCAAAGACAAATCCGATGTGATTCCTGCATTATCTTGACAAATGACCTGTTCGCGCAGAGATTTAATGGCCTCCAAAATGGACGAAATAGTGCTGCACAGAACATTAATGAGGAAGGTGTCATCCTTCCTAAGTGTGAGCTCTCTCTCTCTCTCTCTCTCCTCTCTCTCTCTCTCTCTCTCTCATCTCTCTCTCTCTCTCTCTTCTCTCTCTCTCTCTCTCTCTCTCTCTCTCTCTCTCCTCTCTCTCTCTCTCTCTCTCTCTCTCTCTCTCTCTCTCTCTCTCTCTCTCTCTCTCTCTCTCTCTCTCTCTCTCTCTCTCTCTCTCATGAATGCACGTCCTCACCCAGACGGGGACGCGGCAGGGCTCTGCAGCTGGAGACAGTGACTGAGCTTCTATCTGCGCTATTGGAGGGGTGCTGGTGGTGGGGGGACTGGACGACAACGGGGGGTCTGTACCTCGCCGCCACCACCACCACACAACTGGCCGGCCCTTCGTGCTTGCTCTTTCCCCAGCCTCCCCCTCGTCTCTTCCTCCTCACCTCGTTCGCCCCCTCCTCCTGCTTGGGTGACAGAGGTGATCCTTGTGCGAGTGCTGGGATTTGACTGCTGTGTTTACAGCCACTGACCCCGATTGCAATCCCCCACCCCCCCCCCCCCTACCCCCCAACCCAGACCAGACAACCTCTATGTAAATCATGCAACCCCATTTGTCCTTTGTCTTCCTAGTCCCTCCTTTGGCTCCATCTGTCCATCGCCGCCCCCCCCTCACCGCTTTCTCCGTCCGTCCGTCTGTCCATCCGTCCTCACGTCCGGATCTGTACTCTACTCTGGTTCTTCCACGCCGCTCCACTCCACGGTCTAAGAACTTCTCTCCGTTGCCTAATCTCGTATCATTCATGCATCATGGCAGTTGCCCATGGCACCCCCCCCCCCCCCCAAACACACACACACACACACTCACAGTCTGGAGACTCATTCAAACACAGTGTTTGTGTGCTTTGTTTCTCCTCATTTCAGTTTGTTTTTCATTCTGCAGAGCGAGCGCCCCTCTGATTTGAATCCTGGGGCTGGAGTTCTGCTGGATGCGGTTGTCACGTGTTTGTGGACCGGGGGTTGGGGGGGGGTAAGCTCCAGCTCATTGGGCCGGAGTAAAGCTGCAAACTGCCACTGAACGGCTGCAGGGATGTTGAGGGGGGGGGGTACACCCCCGAACACCGAGTCCCATCTCCCCTGCCCACCAGCCAGCCACTCAGCCATAACGCCCCACGCCAGGAGGTGTTTCCAATGCCCTCGCAGAAATATGGTTTCCACAGACTCATCGGCCCCTCCACCCTTGCCCAAAAAGAAGATAAGCCAAAACTAAGAAATACACAAAACCATGGCAGCTTGATTGTTACAAGCTGTTTTGAATTCAACCCCTCCCTCCCTCCCTCCCTCACACACACACACACACACACACACACACACACACACACACACACACACACACACACACACACACACACACACACACACACACACACACACACACACACACACACACACACACACACACACACACACACACACACAGCTGATATTTCACGTGCCAGTGGCTTTGCTTTTGCCGAAAACGTGAAGGCTCAATGAAGATAAAAAAAAGCTTCTCCTGAGCGTATCACAAATGTCAACCTCATCAAGGGCCACCAGCCTGCATGGATGTTTTTACCATGTGTGTGTTGGTGTGTGATGTATGTGTGCGTGCGTGTGTGTTTCTGCCTGGTGTGGATGTTTGCGTGTGTGTGTGCCTGGTGTGCATGTGTATGTGTCTGCGTGCAAGCCGTGCATCCTTGTGTGTGTGTGGAGACAAGTATGGCAGAGTTCTGTTTTGTTTTATTTGTTTGGGTCTTTCCTTTCCCGCAGAGACTCCTAGCGTGCCCTCGACTTTGATGCTGGATGTAAAACCAAATAATTCTATCCTGGGGTTTGGGGTCTCAGTCGGAGCAGCCGGTCATTACAGCCGTTTGTTATTCATCCACTGGCTAGGTCAATGCCTCCAAAAAAAACCTTGAACGCACACACAGAAACCCAGCATAGCTTCCAGCTATCAACACACACACACACACACACACACACACACACACACACACACACATACACACATATATCCCATTCATCCTAATAAGAATGTCTAATCTCCTTGATTGAGTTTGTGAACAGGCTAAGCCCTCGTCACCTGACTGCGTGGGCCGACAGCGATGCCAGGCTGAGAACACAAGTCACTGGGCTAAGACAAGCACCCCCCCCCCCCCCCCCCCACCCCATCCAACACCAGGCTAAACCTTGGAGGTTGACATGCTGGGGGGTCAGGCTGTGTTCATTCCGTGGAGGCGAGGGGAGGATTGGACAGGCTCTTCTCTCTACGGCTCCAATGACCCGCGACCACTCTCCCGTCGGGAGCGCTGCAAGAGCTGTGCAATAGCCACAGGGGGGAGCTCATAGCACAACACACACACACACACAAATGCACGCTTATAACACACACAATACACCAACACACACATACAAACACACACAAACACACTAGTGTTGGCATTCTTTGTTTCCCTTCATGTCCGTAAATCGGACACAACAAATCATCGCCACCCTTACGTTCTGACAGCAACTTGAAAAACCACGGTTTCAACTCAATGCCCTGTGCATCTAGATTGTATTACACGTATTACATTGAATGTGCCAGCCTTCATCTGTAGGTAGGGCTGTACAGTGCGACAGTTTTGATCGCATTTGCTATTAAAATATATAACGTGCGAAGATAAATACAAGTCCACTCGCACCGGTGCGAAAGAGTGAGAAGGACCCGTGCCAAAAAAAATACGTCTTTCTGTACGACTTTCAATGGCACTGCTAAGCGCGAGTGTGTGGGAGCATGATGGGAGCGATGCATGTAGGGAAATGTATTTTGAATTATAGGCTCGCCAGTTCCGCTGAACTACTAAAAAACTACATTTCCCGAACATTCGCACGTTGAGGAAGAGGCTTTGTAACGGTCGCGGGAAATTCACTTTTTAAGCAAAACAGAAAAATGAAAAGGTATTTCTCTGTATTCGGAAGTTCTTCTTCATCAAATAAAGATGGATACTTGGAAAAAATCCACGTATGGAAGAGATTGACTCGGTGACCACAAGCACGGAACCGGTGTAAGTACCATATCGGCTCGGCTTCCAGATCGGCTCGGGTCCGTCGTCTGCTGATTACGTCACACAATACGCTATCCACAGCAATAAGGTTTTTTATGGCTTAAATTAAAGAGCCTGTAATGATCTTTCATTTTGAACATAGACCATTCCCAACCTATCTGTATGGATAGTTTTTTCTTCTTCTTGGCTATTAAGATAAGCCGTCCGTGTTGCCAGATTGGGCAATTTTCAGCCTGTTTTGGCCTACATGAATTGGCTACTTTGAATCACGTTATGCTGGAAAAACGGGACATATGCCCAATCTGGCAACACAAACCGAAACTAGACATAGACCTACTCGCGCTCACACATGTGCTCGCTGTTGCCTCGCGGTTGCTATGACTACAGCCAGAGCTACAGCACAAAACAGCCAATCACAACTGTCCGACGTACAGCCAATCACAATGTACAATTGGCTCCAATCCAAGAAGTCTATAGCTGTGTTCGAAATCGTTCCCTATACACTTGTTCCCTATTCCCTATATAGTGTACATGATATAGTGCACTATATAGGGAATAGGGAACGAGAATTCGGACACTACGCTGAACATTTCTAAACGTCATTTGCGTCAGTAAATGCGCCGGGTATTTGTGTGACGCAGACAGATGCGCCCACATCATGTAAACAAACCGGGCACTCACGAGGAAAGCTGGAGGTTGTATTGATGTTGAATGTTACATTTCCTTGTTCAAGTTTTTTTAACTAATTTGAATGTTACATTTTTTATGTTAAATCCCAAATAAATTGTTGACATTTCGATACGAAAGCGGAGACTCCATCATTAAATGTATTCGTTTTCCGCGGTTATTCAGCTTCTTCTTCTCCTCCGGAAATACACGACCGCATTGCATTGTGGTATACGGGAGTAACATGTAGGGTACATCGTATTTACCCTATTTTAAGTCCACTATATAGTGTCCTATATAGTGGACCACTGAGAATTCGAACACCCTACAAAATGGCGTGCACCCTATTTAGTGCACTACATCCATGATAGGGAACGATTTCGAACACAGCTTATGTTTTGTAAATATTGCCTCAAGGCAGGGGAAAGGACATCAGAGGTTAATAAATAAGTATTTTGTTGAATGTGTTCACCACTTCTGGCTACTGATGTTTTAAAAGAGGCTCTCATAGTCACTTTACTATTTAATATGTTCATTGTCACTTTACTGTTGTTAAATTTGTTCATATTGTGTTACTTTTGTATATACACGTCCTATTCTGTTCATATAGTTATATCTGAATAATTGTTATTTTTTTGACTATAGTATGTGATTGATAGCAAGATTTATATTTAGTGGCCGGTATGAATATAAATCCAGCGTGCTCCTTAGGACCTTACGTTGGACTGTATGGTGTAAAGTGTATAGGTGGCATAACACTGCTCTAAACACCTGCATTATTATTATCCGTGTGCTGCAATTACCACGCTTGAACCAGGCAGTTCAAGTTGTGTAGCAAACCGCCGTAAGCAGG
>NC_082403.1:7809229-7828885 GCF_031168955.1 Gadus macrocephalus
ACATACATATAGGTAGACACACACACACATGCACACACATACAAAACAGATACAAACCAACCCACACATATGCATACACAAACAGACTCACACAGGAACAACCTCACACATAAAGGAAACGTATACACACCAAGGCCCGCAGACACACAAATACACACACACACACACACAACACACACACACACACACACACACACACACACACACACACACACACACACACACACACACACCATAGCCTGAACACAAAGGCCTACACATATAAACAATATTAACATGTAGAATCTTAGGCCTACCCATATCACATTCACAAGAGCAATCGTGCACGAAATATGTTCACACCCGTGACGTGCGCTGCGCTCTGCAATTAACATTCCACTAAAAAAAGCATGGTGATAAAATTGGCACGTACAACATAATACGTGACGATTAATTTCAATAAGCAATGTTTTGTTGAAGCTCAGAATGCCGACAATGCTCAGACTGTGCAATGGTCTGCATTGTAGACATGATTATAGTTAATGAGTGAATATCGCAAGGCAATCACGTGTTTTTATCAGAATGCGCGAGCATTCTGAGCACGCCCCCCCCCCGCCCTCCTGAGCACCCCCCCCGGTGTGTTTGGTGAATGCGGTGCATGCGATCCCTCTACCGGCCTTGGCTAGATGCAAATGCCCATGCGCGAAAGACACACGCTTTTGAATTTGCGGCAATGAATGTTAAAAACAAAATGTATTGATGATTACCTTAGGAACATTGTATTTAGAGAGGCCAAGACAAGCAGTTAAAGTGACATAAACGTAAATGAGACAGAAGTTGAGGAGCTCGGTCAAGCAGATAAACCGAAATGTTGTGTAATGAGCTGTCTAAAATTTTGTTGGATAGACGCTAAACGCTTGCGCTAATGGATTAAACGACATAGGTGTACTGGACACTCAACGCTCACGAGACCGACAATTTCCTGTAAGTTTTTCTGATTATTTGGAAAGGGTAATTTCATGTCATGAAATCAAAATCTGTACTTATGATGGTTTATTGTTCATGTGTTGAAGTTGTGCATAATAGCCTAAGTGCAATTCATATTATTGTTTGTTTTTATGTGAAGGAAATATGTGTCAATATTTAGTTTTGTGTGGCTTTATTGGGTTTGTGAATCATTTAAGAAGTCAGTAATTGTCACAGTATATCGGAAACTCTTGTTGCATGCCTCAATTGATAATAGTGTATGGCAATATTATGTTTATGTAAATCTGGATTTTAATATTCATGGCCCACCCAGCCGCCACCCGTCACTGATTCACACAATATGCACACTTGCAAACACAAATTGCGCAGACACAGGAACATTGCAAAAACATACACACAAGCACCCATTAAAATATCCCAAATCGGTTTACACAAACACGCACTCGGAACAATGCAACCCACAATCCAAAATAACACAAACGTGACCACGGTTGCCTTCTCCTCCTCACCTGCATCATCCATCGCTGTGGAAGAGTTCACCACACACACCTGACAAGATGGCTGGCACCTTCTCACCTGGGAGGGACGATGGCTCAACACCCCCCCCCCCCCCCCCCCCACACACCCCCGACCCCCACCACACCAACACCACCATCAACCCCAAACTAGTACCACACCCCCATCACCCTAAACCCCAGCAGCACCAACCTTAACCCCCAGTTCTCAACCCACACCCCCACCACCCTAAACCCCCAGCAGCACCAACCTTAACCCCCAGTCTCAACCCACACCCCCATCACCCTAAACCCCCAGCAGCACCAACCTTAACCCCAGTCTCAACCCACACCCCCATCACCACCCTAAACCCCCAGCAGCACAACCTTAACCCCCAGTCTCAACCCACACCCTCACCACCCTAAACCCCCAGCAGCACCAACCTTAACCCCCAGTCTCAACCCACACCCCATCACCCTAAACCCCCAGCAGCACCAACCTTAACCCCCAGTCTCAACCCACACCCCCACCACCCTAACCCCCAGCAGCACCAACCTTAACCCCCAGTCTCAACCCACACCCCCATCACCCTAAACCCCCAGCAGCACCAACCTTAACCCCCAGTCTCAACCCACACCTCACCACCCTCAAACCCCACCACCAGCTCCACCCCAAGCCAGCAGCCTTCCACACGCCTTCCACACGCCTTCCACACGCCTTCCACACTGTCACCCATCCCTGGCTCACATGGAGCTACTTACACGCCATTACTTCAATCCGTCTGGAATGCAGCTAGTTGGCATGGGGGTAGAGGGAGGGAGGGAGGGAGGGGGGAGGGAGAGGGGATAGATGGCGGCAGTGGTGGTGGAGTCAGTGTTAAACAGAATGCATAATAAGTGAGAGAGAGAAAGGGGGGGGGGCGGCGTTCAACTGCACTCCATGCAAATGTGAAGCCTGGCGTGTCAGAGTGCTGATGGATCTGTTCTGACAGACACGGTGACAGGCCTGTGACAGCAACTTAAAAACCTGCGCTCTCCTCTTCTCTCGCTCTCTCTCTCTCCGCCCCCCCCATCTTCCCCACACACACTCCCCCCCCCCCCCCACCCCCCCCCCCTCTTGTACGTATTTACAACCACGGCATCCTAATACACTATTTTCCCAAATCTTCTCCCCCCTCCCTTCCAGTTCAAAGGTGCGCCCGTATTTCAAGGGATATGCAAATGTGCGTTTCCTATTATTTTTTTTCTACCTGGTTAACTATAGGTTGACATGCGAGCACCTCACCATCACACGTGCGCCTGAAAGCGGAGGATTTACCGCAGAGAGAGCTGACAGGCTAACGAGGCCTAGCATTAGCATGTAAACCAAGCCGTGAGCCACGGAGCCCCCCCCCCCCCAAGAGACGCGCCCATTCATTGCATTTGCCTCGCACACGTTTCGCGCCTTACATTTTGAACACGTTTACGATGCTGTGATCAAGGTGTGTTCCCTACTCGCGTCGCAGATCATCTTCCCGTGAGTGATCCGACTGCCGAGAGATCATCCAGAAGCCACCCGGCAGATCACACGGGGTTACTGCAGGCACTGCCCGCGCATGAACCCCCCCCCCCCCCTCCCCTCCTCTCGCACTGGGTCACTCGGACACAATGGGCCCAGGCACTAATGTGCGTGACTTTTCCGTTGGGGGGGAACGAGCGCACACTCTGGAGTCCATACGGCGGGCATCACAGCGTAATACTGCACGCTTTCCCCAGGGGACGGAGACTGATGTGTGAGCATCAAAGCGGAGCCTGGCCCATTATAAACAATGAGAGATGTGGTGGGAGGTCATCTGCACTGAGCAGCATTTCACACACACACACACACACACACACACACACACACACACACACACACACACACACACACACACACACACACACACAACACAACACAACACACAACACACACACACACACACACATACATGTATGCTTTATATATATGAAAGATAACTGCCTTCAGCTTGTCGTAAAAAGAGGAAGCTCATTATCTATTCATGGCACCATTCAACGCTCTCGCTCTCCTCGCCGCTTTGAATTCCCGCATTATTATCTCTTTTTTCTTCAGTCGGTAGAGATTTTTTTCCCTTTCTTTCCGTTTTCTCTTTTTCCCTTCGTGTGGATTTCAACAATTCAAACTTCCACTCGGTGACAAGCGACTGGCGGTTCCCGCAGAGCAGAGTTCCCATGTGTTTGAAGCATCTAGGCCGCTCCGTCTTTTTGATCAGCGGCTCGGCTGTGAATTCCGCAGATCAGAAAGTGGATCAGAGGCTCCCCGGAGACCGCCATTTACGCCTGCCCCCACGAGAGAGAGAGAGAGAGAGAGAGAGAGAGAGAGAGAGAGAGAGAGAGAGAGAGAGAGAGAGAGAGAGAGAGAGAGAGGAGAGAGAGAGAGAGAGAGAGAGAGAGAGAGAGAGAGAGAGAGAGAGAGAGAGAGAGAGAGAGAGAGAGAGAGAGAGAGAGAGAGAGAAGCGCGCGCGCGCAGTGTGGGGGTAATTAAGAGTTGGTTAAGATGCCCAAATCCTTCTTAATTCCATCCTGCTTCCCCCCGACTCCATTCCGCGTCTCACTCGCCCCAGCAGCACCTCCTCCCCGCCCGAGATAGCTCTGATCTCGCCACTGATTAAAACCCGTCTCATTTCGGCGCTCTTCACTACAACAACAGGGCTCGCGGAGGTTTTCCCGCCAAAGCGCCGGTGTGAGCCGCGCGCGCCCCGATTATCTTAAGGGTAATTAGCGAGCGTGACAATGGCAGGGAGCGGGCGTGCCCCGCGCCGACATGGCGCTGACGATTAGTCTGTCTGGGGTCTCGTCGGGGGCCCCCGTGTCACGGAGACGTGGGGAAGAAAGAGGAGGAAAGTGTGCCGCATGCAATGCGTGTTAATTATTGCTGTCGTTCATTTTTTATTAGCCCGTATACTCTTGAAAGTAATTACCGCTTATGTATGTGTATGTATCGGTGTCAGTCTCCGAAAGACTTGCAATCAAACAATTACTGTCCCAATAGTGCTGTGTTTGTGTGCTAGGGCGTACTCTGTGCGCTTCTCGATTTTGATTGCTAATTTATCCGTTACTAGGCCTACTTTAGTAAGGAGGATGAGGGACACCATATAGCCTATCAGGTACAGGCTGGTGCATAGGAGCCAGCCAGAAGTAACACACGCTACTATCATTTGGATGTGTGTATTTGATTTTCAAGGCCTGGTGTAAACCTTTGATTGCTTAAGCCTAAGACCTAGCCCTTCATAGCAGGATTCCGTCGTACACTTGGATTTGAATTAAGTTTAACTCAGCAGGAAATATTAAGGTCGCCTTGATAACTTTTTTTAAAACATAATATTTTTCCGGTCTGTATATTAGTACGCTAGGGTAAACAGTTTTTTTGCGTCATTATAAAACATCTTGCATCAATGTACAATTAATTCCATGGTTGGTTTCCCGATACGTGTAATATTGTCCCTCTTCACCATTTGTGTCCTGATCCTTATTATGCATTTGCTCAAGGTGTTGCATTCAGCCTGTGCAAGGCTCATAACATACCGCAAATTTGTCCTTTGATAAATACTAACACAATTTCAATCAATAAGAAAATGGCATTCAGGGATTTCAAGGGGATGAATGATGATAAAGACACTTGTATTAATGGACGACGTCTGTAATGGGGAGCCTTGGCCAAAGTGAGATGCTGAGATACACAAATGTGGCGTCTTCATGTACTACTCATGAGCACCTAGTAACAATGTGTTTAGATTTAGTTGGTCATTATTCCTTTCAAAAGGAGATATCTTTAATTATTAACGTCTTCACAACGATGATGGATACGTGAAACAATATGGGTCAATTCTTGCGCACCTTAAATCAGGCTGATTTCAGGGGATTTCCAGCTGATCTCTCTCTTGATTGGCCTTTCAGGATACTTTACAATGATTGAACCTTTCTTTATTTTTGGGGGAAATGTGCAACGGATATGCAACGGTTTCTGCTTCCTCCCAGAAATGTTGGTAACTCACCAGGCAAAGCACCATCGACAGTAGTCTGGATCATCTTATAGACACGGAAGTCCTCGGCTGAGGAGAACCATAAGCTACATCACTACTTGCTCAAATCGAAACGGTACTAGTACTAGGTACTACTTTTAGTAGTTCTTACGACTTTAGGGCGGGACCACTGCGAGAGGCAGGGGTTCACGTTTCAAGTTTCCACCGTCTGTAATGAACCCTGTACGCGTACACAGGCAAGGGAAAGAAGGATTTGTACGATGTGTGTCAATACATTTTCTTCGGGAACACAACTAGCTAACTAGCGGTGCTGTGCTTGGATGACACTGTGTAGCCCCGGGTTTGGGGGAGGTCTCTTCTGTCAACGCATCGACTCTGACAGCGAGGGAGTGAGTCAACACAACACGATAGGACAGAAAGATGTGTGCGATGCGTGCGAGCTAACAAGGGACATTATCGTTAATTTGAACATCGAGCAAATACAGTTTGCCGTTATGTTTTTCCTGAGAGCTCAAGGGATGTTAATGTGATTTGATGCTCTATATTATGGGAGGGTCGCGATGGGAGGAGGGGGTCTTTGTCTTGCAGCGTTTGTTGTTCATGCAATCATCGAAAACTCAGACATAGTTTTGTGTGCTGGCAGAAGTGAACCTGAACATGCAATCGCTAAGCAACGACAAGGCTCACTTTGTAATTAAAATAATGTTGCCCTCTATGTTGCAAGGGCAAATGTAGCAGTATATTTGATAAACTCAAGCGTTCAGATAGTAAAGTGTGTGTGTGTGTGTGTGTGTGTGTGTGTGTGTGTGTGTGTGTGTGTGTGTGTGTGTGTGTGTGTGTTTCAGAGGGAGATTGCCTCTATCAAAGCGTAATCAATTCTCATACCACTTTGGGTCACCTGAATCCTCGCCCCACCCCCTTTATATTCTTTCAAAGCCACCAATCTCATCTCCAACCCTCATAATTGTGCCGTCTTATCCCATCACACCCCTGCCACCTTTCTCGCATGAAACACCAGCAGACAGCTCATCCCTCTCTCTCTCCGGTCTCCCCCGGTGGTCACCCCAGCGTGGCCGGCCGTCTAAATGAAGCCGGGTTCTTCCCGCCCAGGGGCTGTTCCCAGCGTTCATTAATGTCCCTACCAGATCAGCTGCTGCCGCTTCCTCCGGTCGTGTCTGCTGCTCTCCTCCCCAATCAAGCGCGTGTCACGCACCCGGCCGCCGACCGCTGAAGGCTAGCCCGAGAACCCACCGAGGGAGTTTCTTTTTAATTCTGGCTCGTCATTAGGCTTCTGACCCAGACTACATTAGCCGCGCTGCTGCGTCTCCCCTTTGTTGTCCGCCCGTCCAGCGAGCGGGGCTTTGAGTCTGCGTCAGACGAGCCCTGGCATCGCTGGCATGCGCTTAGCGTCGATAGCTTCAGGGGCTAGGCCTGGGGCCCACTGTCTCCGGCTTGACAAGCAGGTGCTTGCATTTAACAGCTGTGTTTCAGGGTTCAGGGTTTCAACCCCCACTAATACAACCACAGCATTCATCGGAGGGCTGTGTGACAGTCCCATCTCGTAAAGAGATTTCTAGAATTCCACTTTGGGATTTCAAACTTGTCATACCTTCCGTCCCCACTAGGTTTAAGCAATACCTCTTCAACCTTAATGAATGATTCAGCGCGAAATCTTTTGGAAAATACAAAATATTGAATCACCACAGACCAAAGACGATTCTTCTTTGTTATCTGTTCTTCTGTGTTTTGAGTAGCAGATGTAACTTGGCTTTCTCTTCCGAAAGACAATCTTGCTTCTTCTGTATAGACAGCAATGTCCCAGAATGCAATGTTTGTTCTTTTACATTCAGATGACATTCTGATGAAGATCCCTAGAGATCGTAATGTTGCTTGTTAATAAATCCAGTTCTGGAGCATTTAAACAGTGTGCAGACCCTTCCTTTTTTCTTATATTCAATACTATTGTCTAGCACCTGTGGATTACCTTTGGCTGTGCGCACCACCCCTCTTTCTAAGTTGTTTTACATTCAGATCATGGTACAGAGGTAACCTAGAAATTTACAAACAGTATACTGAGACAACTCTCATGACGGCTTATAAATCAGTGACCTTGCAACGAATCGAAATTTACAAGGGTTTCTCTCTCTCTGCTTCTGTCTCTGTCTTCATCTCTCTCTCTCTCTCTCTCTCTCTCTCTCTCTCTCTCTCTCTCTCTCTCTCTCTCTCTCTCTCTCTTTCTCTTTCTCTTTCTCTTTCTCTCTTTCTCAATTTCTCTTTCTCGCTCTCTCTCACACTTTCTCAGGTGCTAGATTCTTATCTGGGCCAGACTCAATTAAGAATGTTTTGAAAGATAGATGAGCAGAAGACAGAAGTCATTGAGGGTTGCTACTTTCTTCCTCTGTCCCTCTCTCTCAAGAAGAATAGCGGTTCACAAAGATTTTGCGGCTAAGGCCACAAAGACAACACGATGCAGAAACCAACATAAAGTTGTGTTGGAATGTTCCTGAAAAAAGGATTATATATCTAAAATAATATATACTTGGATATTAGCAATTTGTCACGGTATTTAACACAGACAATTTCATATTAGTCAAAGACATATATATTGAAATGAAGCAAGAACTTGCATTCCAAGGAATAATTAAGCAATTATGAAGAAAATAAATAAATAAATTGTGCCAATTATATTGTCAACAGGAATAACTTTCAATATGTTTTTGTTTACTCCCTGGCGTTACTAGTCTGATGATCATCCTGCATTTCTATTAAGTTTCACTCGATAACTCAGTGGGAAGCTCTTCGCTCTTATCCATTTTCAGCCACATGGAGTGGTTGCTTCCACCTAATCCAATCAAAAAGAAGGACTGATGACGATACCGCAAGTGACGTTACTCTCTGTTTGTGCCAATATTTCTCTATAATCAGCTTCAGTAGCAGAATCCCTAGACTTTAAAGATACTTCATAGGCAGAATCCAAACTTTTCATCGGCGTTCTGTTGCTCTCTACGATAACTCGGATTGCGTCAGCATACTAAGTCCCGCCTACAAGATGCCGATTGGCTCCCTGAAAAAAATCACAGAACATTTTTAAAAAGTGGGAATCTTCGCTGTGACATAACCCATGAGTGGGTATTAAACCCCATTACATTTCACAGCACGCCTCACCTTGCCTCAAGGCAGACTGGAAGGGAACCACCGCCATGCCGCTCAGAGGGGCCTTGATTGGTTGTCATGGATAATAAAGGCATATAAAGTTGCGCTGCGCTCTGTCACTTGTTGCTGGCAGCCTCTTGTCTCCTGTGTCTCTCGGTGCCACTGGCTGCCCCTAAAGGAAGTCTTCACTCACCTCTTTTCGTCGTCTCTGCTGCCGTGCGTAAGAGTAGAATGATATCTCCCAATTGTCTTTCTTTGTTTCTTTGTTTCCCTCCTTCCCGTTGTGTCTCGTGAACCCAGACAGGTTCAGCTACGGCAGTGGCTCGTACACGTTGATGCGCTCCACGGGGGGGCGGAGTCGAAGGACTGTAGTAAGGGCACAGCGCACGTGTGTGTGTCTGTGTGTGTGTGTGTGTATGTTTCTGTGTGCGTTTTGTTGATGTGTGGTGTGTACGGGAAGCACATTCACCCAGTTAAGGTATACCCCACCCCCCGCTCTCGTTAACACACACACACACACACACACACACACACACACACACACACACGCGCGCGCACACGCAGAGCGCAGTGGGTTCATGGTGGCGTGGATCTCAAGGTTACTGGACCTGCAGGGGCTTCACTCAGCTCCAAGAAAACGTCTCTCCGTGTCAGCACTTTCACTTCATGGCAGCCTCACATGCACACAAACACACACACACAAACACACATGCATGCGCATGGACACACACACACACACACGCACACGCATGCCCACACACACACACACCCACACACACACACACACACACACACACACATTTATCACACGCGTGCACATGGCCACACACGCACACACACACACACGTGCATGGACACAGACACACCACACACACTCACTTGCATGGACGCACAGACCCACGTGCAAACACATAGAGAGACGCACAAACAATTCCTCACACACACACGCACATACGGAGACAATTGCCAAAACAATGGGACACACAAATACACATAAAATGTAATGTCCACAATTGCTTTTATACATTAACACACATACAAACACACACACACAAACGCACCTGCCAGTTCCGTGTGTTCTGCGTGCCTTTGATAAACTCATTTTTTTTACTTTGCTGTTCATTATACGAGCTAATGCTTTACGCCTGCGACAGAGCGGGTTCGGGTGCGAGCCAATGAGAGCTAAAGTCCAAGCAAAAAAAAAAAAAGTGCTCATTTGTGTGTTTGTGCTTTGCTGTTGATCCCACTGAAAGTCACCTCTGATGGCCCGCTTCTACACCCACATGCCCAAATATTCCTCCATCTCTCCTGCCCCCTGCCAGCTCTCACTCCCCCACACGCACGCCGACGAGAGACGTGGGGGCTTTTTTTTTTTTCTCCACTTTTTTTTCAGGGGGCTTTTTTGCTACGCTCCCCTGATTTGCCAGGGATTTATAATGGTGCTGCGGCCATATTAAAAAGGCCACACTTCAAGGACTGGCAGGGCTTGGCAAATACTAACTCCAACACTAACTGTAGCACACCGCGCCACCCTGTGTGTTCATGGCGGCGCAACCGCGCCAGGAATGAGAACGTGGGATGTTGTCGGTCACCGCAACAGCACTGACTTACAATGTTTTATATATATGTAAATGTGTATTTATGTATTTATATGGCCACCAATAGTGACAGCCAGGGTAAAACATTTGCACCCGTAGATGATGTGCAATGAATGTCATTATCGGAACCATCAAGGTTAGGGACAGCGAGTTAAATGTACGCTAGCATTCCTTGCTGGCGCACACGCATCCTATTTTTATTGGTTTGGGGAGCGTTTTATTATAGCCTGCAAGAATGCGTGCTTGTCATTAAACAAAGGGGAGTATGTCGAGTTAAGTGTGTGTGTGTGGGTGTGTGCGCGTGCGTGTGTGTGTGGTGTGTTAGTGATGTTGTTGGAGCCTGTAAATCAGCCCTGCGCCATTGTCGTGCGGTTGTTTGCCTCTCTGTCTCCGTAGTGTGATAGATCTTGACAAGCCCCGCTCTGAATTATTGATTCTCTGATCTGAAAGTTTGATGCTTCGCCCGAGGGCTGGATTAACCTGCCGCCCGTACACCACCTCCCCTCAAGGTAACCACACACACACACACACACACACACACACACACACACACACACACACACACACACACACACACACACACACACACACACACACAGGCATACACATACATACACAAGTGCATGCTTGTGCACACCCACATACAATCAAAGGCACACACGCACACATAATCACAGACACACACATCAAAGGCACGCATGTGCACACACAAACAGACACACACACACATACATAATCATAGGCGCACACAGACACAGACAGACACGCCCTCTCCAAGATACACATAAAGCAAACACGCACAGAAACAAATGTACGCGCACACATTGTTTCTGACACGTGGACATACAGATGGTGTAGCAAAGTGATGCACACACACAACGCATAAGGCTCAAATAGAAAAACACAAACACACACACACACACACACACACACACACACACACACACACACACACACACACACACACACACACACACACACACACACACACACAAACGAACACACACACTGACGGGCTTGACAAGACAAGGCCGTGCTGAGCGTGACCCCTCTGATGCTCGTGTGTGTGTGTGTGTGTGTGTGTGTGTGTGTGTGTGTGTGTGTGTGTGACCCCTCTGATGCTATCCGTCAACGTTTCAAATACACTCACGTTCACATTCAATTGCAATGAATAGTGCAGAAGTGCACGGGAAATAGACAGACTAAAGCTGCCACACTAATTCTGTGGTCAACATAATTATATGTATACATTTATATGCCTGGACATTGCTGCCTGTACAAATATGTATATTATATATAAAATATATATATATAATTTATATCATTTTTAATTGTATACAGTACATGCATATCAACATTCTATCCTCGCTCTTTGTCTCTTTTCTGCAGTGGCTGAATCCCTATTGCTTATCGGTCTCACCACAGCGAGGTGAGTCCTGCCTGCCGCTTTATTCATGATCATACTTTTAATATCATTCACTGTGACACCAGAGTCTGCATCTCAAATTAAAATCCTTCAGGCAAAGTGTTCGCACTGCTGTGGATGGCACTCACGTCCGTGTGTGTGTGTGTGTGTGTGTGTGTGTGTGTGTGTGTGTGTGTGTGTGTGTGTGTGTGTGTGTGTGTGTGTGTGTGTGTGTGTGTGTGTGTGTGTGTGTGTGTGTGTTTTTGAGTGAGAGAAGAAAGTGATCAGGAGATGACCAATCTTTCTTTCCCCATAAGCCACCTGCGTCGAGAGCAGAAGCCTGAGTAATCGATTGTCCCATCAAGCTCTGGTTGTTAAAATATGTAAAAGCCCCATACTGAATTGTATGAAGATAGATTAACGACAACACCAATTAGAATGCACCAGTTAAAAACTCACACTCTCGAATGCATCGTTCTCTTAATTTAGAAGGAGAACTCTGGTTCTCCCTCAAAAAAAATTTAATGGGAGTTCTTGTTCTTAAATATTTCCGTGATTACCGGAGAGGACTCGTGGCTGAGTTGACAGAAATGTACACAAACGAGTAAAGCGACTAAAAATGTTATCCTTTGAAAACAGCTGTTGATTGAGAATAATTGTTTTACATAGGCTCTATTTTTGGCACGATGCTGCAGATCTCCACGGAAGAGTTTACTTGGAAACCACTGTTGCTCTTGGTTTGTGTTCCAAATGTAACTGAGACTCGGCATGGCAACGCATCTATCTACATGTGGAACAATTAGCCAGGTGTAATTGAGTAGTGGTGCGTGATTCCTGCGCTGGCAATCACAGTGATGGAGAGCAACGGCGTTCAACAGACCGTGGGCGTTAACACAGAGTGTGCGGCATCAAGCATGTTTTTTTTTCCCCTTTATTTTTAATGGTGGCCACACGCTTTGATAGAACATTAGCAGTTTGTTCATGAGAGTATGTCAACATATGTGGGTGGAAAGGTGCGTTCGTGAAGAGCTTTTTTCTCTTTAATCGTGTGGGCGTGATATTTTTTTTCCGATCTGTTTATGGTCCATCAGGGAGTTTTTACCGCTGCGAGTGTCTCAAAGTGGGGGGGGGGGGGCGGTGGTGGTGGTGGTGGGGGGAGGGAGGGGGGGGGGTTGTGTTTAGATTTGAAGACGGCATGCATCTCACCTTCGCAACGTCTGTCGGATCTGTCAAAGGCTGCCGCATACACCTGCAAATACACGGAAACATAGAGCTGTGAGTCTATGTTATATATTAAGTTGCTTTATGTTCGCTTATTAGCATTAAGTCGTCTGTATCTGTATCTCTGGCTTTGCCCACTATCTGGTTCTGCCCCCCTGTCATTATGTCTGTTATCCACCTGGGGCCCCCCGCGCCCCACAGGGGCCCCCACCTGCACACTGCACTAACTCATTCCCACCGGCAGCACCCTACCAGACACGGTCCCCAAAGCACACAGATGAAGACATCCATTGCCTCAGATTTATACTCCACAACCTTCATGAACATTGGTGTGTGTGTGTGTGTGTGTGTGTGTGTGTGTGTGTGTGTGTGTGTGTACAATGCAAGGCCAATGTCCCCTCAATGGAAAGGCCGTTCTTTATTTTTGATGTCGAGAATTTGCAGTTAGGCTCATTTTTTCTTTATTTTTTTTCTTTAATGTTATGCAACTTTTGAAGCCCAGGCGTTTGAAGTTATGCATGAGTTGGGCTCATTTCTTGCTTTTTTCCAGATTTGTTTTCTCTTTGTGTGTGTGTGTGTGTGTGTGTGTGTGTGTGTGTGTGTGTGTGTGTGTGTGTGTGTTTCCTTCCCTCGCCTTGTAGAGCTGTAGTTTCTGTGAGAAGTGGGAATGTTGTGTTTGAAGTGAGAGGATGTTTCAAGGGTATATCCGCCTCTGTTGGGCTAATGGTCGTCACTCCGTCCAGCCTTTAATTATATCCCATAGAAACATCCATCTGTTAAAAGAATCCCGCCTAAATAATCAATATGTTATTCTTTTTAAGGTCAGGCGTGGGGATGGATGGAACAAACTGCTCATTACAGCAACACTGAACATGTTGTGTTTCCTGTGCTGCGTCGTATGCAGTTATCAAAAATGGGACCCTTTTATATTCTGGAAGATGTGGGCTCGTATCGGAGATAGAGGAAGAGTCATTTCCCCGCGTTGTCCCCCCCCCCCACTACCTGTCAGTGTTTAGCCGTGGCAGCAGTATTAGTTGGTGGGTCGTTTTTTTCTTAGCGTGTCATTGGCATGACGAGCGCCCGTGCGCTCATCACGTGCACGCTGTCACGACTCCTCAAACCCTTTCAAAGCCTTTTTTTTTTTTTTTGCTGCTAATGTAATTACAAAATAAATAATCGTTGTGTCCAGAGTGGATCATCAATATGCTTTAGAGCCCATCTCCCAAATTCCGCAGCACACCATAAATAACTCATAATTGCTTCGCACCGGCCAGTTTCTGTAGTCACTCCATCCCGGCACGTTGTCAGCCATGAAGAAATAAATCAATGCAATGAGTGTACGTGTTTGATTCAATAAACAATGCAGTGCGCAAGAAAATCGACGGAATCGATTAAAAAATAAATAATAAAATATCGAATTGACAACAAATGGATGAAATTGAAGAATCAGTACTTGAGTTTAATCTGAGGGCGGACGTGGATCTGTGTACTCCTGGCGGCCTGGTGACACTCTGAGGAGGCCGTTCACCTCTTGTGATATTGAAGACGAGGGCTTTGACGGCGCCCTACGAGGGGCGGGGTGTGTGGGGCGGGGAGCCATTATTCCCGTTGTCGTGTGAAGCTGGAGAGAGGGGCGTTTATTTTTTCCTCTTGGAACCCGTGTGATGTGCACTTTTAATGAGGCCCATTAAATCAAGTGGCAGATCCCTCACAAGAAAAGTTGGTCCGCGCTTAATAGTTCCACCACAAGCTTACATAAGCCTCCATTCCCCCAACAACCCTACCCTCCCCCACCCCCTCCCCCACCCTCTTCCGCTCACTCACTCTCTCTCTCGCTCTCTCTCTCTTGCTGTCTCTCTCACACACACACACACACACATCCACACACACGTACACACATACACGTACACACGCATAAAAACTGACTAACACACACACACATACACACACATATAAACTGACTCACATGCACACACACACTCACGCACACACACACACACACTCACACACACACATAAAAACCGACTCTCACACACCCACACACGCACACACACACACACACACACACACACACAAACACATAAAAAACAGACTCACACGCACACAAACACATGCACCACTTTTCACTTCAGCACTTTCATTGGCCGCTGTTTTTTTTCCCTTCTCTTTTTTCGGGCCGCGCCGAGAGAAGCCTCCCTGGCTCCGCCGAGAGGCACGCTACGGCAATTAGCCGTCCTCTGGAGTCTTAATTAGGGAGCCGCGTCGACCTGCAGACGGGAGAGCGCCAGGACCGCACGTCGGTCAACAGCCAAAACAAAAATAGGCGGGAGGGGGGGGAAATAAATAAATAAAACGTAGAAGAAGAAGAGGAAGAAGTAGGAGCCGTGATAGAAGTAGTAGTAGGACTCGTCAGGAGACTTCCAATTAATTTCGGACTCCAAATGAGCATTGAGGTGTGAGCTGCTCCCGACGTTCTTCTACGAGGTGGAACGTTGATGATTGTGTGGGGTTGGGGGCCTGAGAGGGCGGGGGGGAGTGGAGCAAACCCGAGGCCCCCCTGAGAAGGTAGGAAGTGGTGCTACAGTGGCGCTATGAGGGGCCGCCGGCCGGGGTTAGGGGTCTCCGGTTGGACCCCCGGGCCCCCGATGGGAGTCTTCATGTAGAGGTTGGCCCCCGGTCCCCCGATGGGAGTCTTCATGTAGAGGTTGGCCCCCGGGCCCCCGATGGGAGTCTTCATGTAGAGGTTGGCCCCCGGGCCCCCGATGGGAGTCTTCATGTAGAGGTTGGCCCCCGGGCCCCCGATGGGAGTCTTCATGTAGAGGTTGGCCCCCGGTCCCCCGATGGGAGTCCCGATGTAGAGGTTGGCCCCAGGTCCGACGGAGACCCGCAGGGTCCCTCCTACCAAGGCCTTGGCTTGGTTCCGTGTGAGGCCTCTGAGTGGAGGCCTACTCTTATGTGGTCTGTAATCATGAGCTTGTGAGGGACTTCTGAAGGGCTATTGTCTTCGTTTGGCTAATTGGCATTCTGTTCGAGACTTGTGCGTGTGTGTGTGTGTGTGTTTGTGTCTCTATGTGTGTGTGTGTGTGTCTCCATGCTGTGTTCTCGCAGGTGTGTCGGCGCATGCACATGTGTGTGTGTGTGTGTGTGTGTGTGTGTGTGTGTGTGTGTGTGTGTGTGTGTGTGTGTGTGTGTGTGTGTGTGTGTGTGTGTGTGTGTGTGTGTGTGTGTGTGTGTGTGTGTGCCTACACTCTCGCAGGTGTGTTGGCGTGTGTGTGTGTGTGTGTGTGTGTGTGTGTGTGTGTGTTCCGAGAGGGGTGCCTCTGGTGGGCTGTTGTTCAGATCCCACCTCCTTCCCTTCTGGGCACAGCAGACAACACGGCACTGCCGTGGCCATGGCGATGACAGAAAGAAAAAAAAAAACACAAAAGGCGATTGCCATGGCGACGGCGGCACAGCAAAGCCATCACGGGTAAAGCCTGCGGGTGGGGAGAGCTCCATGGTGATCGCTGTGGTGTGTGTGTGTGTTCACGCACGTGTGTTTGTGTGTGTGTGTGTGTGTGTGTTTGTGCATGTGTTTGTGCGCATGTGTGTGTTTGTGTGTGTGTCTGTGTGTGTGAGAGGGGGCAGGTGTATGGAGCACTGTTGATGACTAGCTACACTACATCGACAGCGGAGTAGGCCCTGACACACACACACACACACACACACACACACACACACACACACACACACATTCACCCTGTCACTCAATAATACGCACACACACACACAGCCACACATCCAAACACACACACACACACCCTGTCCCTCACACACACACACACACACACACACACACACATACACACACACACACCCTGTCCCTCACACACACACACACACACACACACACACACACACACACACACACACACACACACACCCTGTCACTCAATAATATGCACACACACACACTCACACACACACACACACACACACACACACACACACTCAATTACCTTGTCACTCACTCATGCACATATGAACACACACATACACCAGAGACACACTCACACAGACACAGTCCCTCTAGCCGAGCCCAGCTCCCAGCAGCAGTATCAGATGACTGGTTGGAGGACGAGCAGAAGACGGCCTGAGCTGCTGACTCTCGTTAACTCTAATGAGATAAAGAGAGGCCCTGCTCTCTGTCTGGGGAGCTGTGTGTGTGTGTGTGTGTGTGTGTGTGTGTGTGTGTGTGTGTGTGTGTGTGTGTGTGTGTGTGTGTGTGTGTGTGTGTGTGTGTGTGTGTGTGTGTGTGTGTGTGTGTGTGTGTGTGTGTGTGTGTGTGTGTGTGTGGAGAGAGAGGAAAGGACGTTTTCTGTGGGAGGGTGTTGGAGGGTGGTGTCTTTGATTGGAAACGTCCATTTTGATGTGTGTGTATTTATATATATCGATATAAGGATGTGGTTATATATATATGCATACAAACACATATGTATGTATGTATTTATGTATGTATTTATGTATGTCTGTGTGTACACATTTTACACGATTTATCCCTGGACATCAATGTAGTTTTTCATATTCAGATTCTGATATACCTGTAAGTATATATATATATATATATATATATACATATATATGCTAGCGTAAACATTTACTGTTTACACTAGCATATCTCAAACACTGGGTTAAAAAATTATTATGACCAACAAAGTGGAACAGAATTGTGCGTGTGTGTCTGTGTGTGGTGTGTGGGTGTTTGTGTGTGTCTCTCTGGACCCGCTCATGCGTGTATGTGTGTGTGGTGGGTGTGTGTGTATGTGTGTGCATGCAAGTGTGTCTGTGTGTACTTGTATGCAAGGGTGTGTGTGTGTGTGTGTGTGTGTGTGTGTGTGTGTGTGTGTGTGTGTGTGTTTATGTGTATTCATTCATGCAACTGTGTGTGTGTGTGTGTGTGTCACTGCGCGGGCACGCACACCTTTGTATCTTTCAGTGAGAGCCCTGAGCTTCTGGCTCCGGCGGACCATGACAGCTGACATTATAGCAGCGCCATGCGCGAGAAGCTAGGTGTGTTGGTCGGTGCGCGGTCGGCGCGTTTGTACGCTGTGCTGTGTGTGTGTGTGTGTGTGTGTGTGTGTGTGTGTGTGTGTGTGTGTGTGTGTGTGTGTGTGTGTGTGTGTGTGTGTGTGTGTGTGTGTGTGTGTGTGTGTGTGTGTGTGTGTGTGTGTGTGTGTGCTGTGTGTCATGTGCGGCGGTGTGCTGGTGTGTGTGGTGTGTGTACCCGGGCAGGGATCCAGCCTCTAAGTGACAGCAACCCCACTCGTTGGCGCATCTTTGTCTCAGAGACTAATGGCGCAGAGAGAATCAATTACTGCCCAAACGCTGGTAATATGCCAGGGCTGGAGGGCTGTGTGTGTGTGTGTGTGTGTGTGTGTGTGTGTGTGTGTGTGTGTGTGTGTGTGTGTGTGTGTGTGTGTGTGTGTGTGTGTGTGTGTGTGTGTGTGTGTGTGTGTGTGTGTGTGTGTGTGTGTGTGTTGGAAGTGGGTGGAAGGCAGGATTGATGATTAACACTCTTTATGCCGGTCAGACAGACAGGGATTCGGACACTGAGTTTAACATACTCTACCCCTCCCCCCTTTCTTCCTCCATGAGGACCTATATAGGGTCTCTCTCTCACTCTCTCTCTCTCACGCTCATACTCTCTCTCTCTCTCTGTGGGATGGTCGTACACAAGCAGATTTGTGATGTTATATATGCAGAAACATTGCAAACAAAATAATTTATATTCTTCCGTTTCTTTTGCTCTTCATTGTCATTCAAAAACTCTTCTCTGTAGCGTCCATGTTGTGTCCACATCACGACTTAATAGCTCATGAACATACCAAAGTCGTACGCTCGACAAATTGGCCAACTCGGGAAATTGGCCCATTTGAGGAACATATGAATGCAGGAGCTCTCTCCAACTCTCTCTGTCTCTCTCTTTCTCTCTCTTTTTCTCACTCTCTCTCTCCCTCCATCTGTCTCCATCTCGCTCTATTTCTCTCCCTGACACTCTCTCTGTCTCAACATCTCTCTAGGTCTCTCTCTCTCTCGCTCTCACTCTCTCTCTGTCTCTCTGTCCCTCTGTCTCCACGTCTCCCTCTTTCGCTCTCTCTGTCTCCACGTCTCTCTTTCTGTCTCTCTAGGTCTTTTTCGGTCCCCCTTTCTCTCTCTCTCTCTCTCTCTCTCTCTCTCTCTCTCTCTCTCTCTCTCTCTCTCTCTCTCTCTCTCTCTCTCTCTCTCTCTCTCTCTCTCTCTCTCTCTCGTAGTCCCCGGGCCCTTCTGTGGATCACCACAGAGGGAGACCGGAGAGAGCATGGCAGTCATTCCCGACACTCCCCAGAAGAAAAAGAAAAACCACAACCGCACCCCATCATCAGAGACGCCCCGGGACTCCGCAGGCGGGCCCGGGGCCCAGCCGGGGCTGAGGTGGGCAGGGGGGAGGGTGCTTGGTTGGGGGGCACCCTGTGGCTAGCTTGGATCATGCTTGATGTATAACTGGGGGCTTCCTCTCTCCTCTCCCAGCATCGGAAAAAAGCAGTGGACATTGAAACGGCTGTTCTTTCACTGACGAGGACCTGTCAACGCGATGATACAGATTCGGAACAATTCGTGATTTAAGGTTTTAATGAGTCAGACCCCCTTCTGCTTCTCTCTTTTCTGTGTAAGCGAAAAAACGAGTAGCACTGCAAAACGCTCTGTTTGCAGAACCTCTAAAAAGAACACAGGATCATTTTGTTTTAATGCAACTTGTTTTT
>NC_082403.1:7828985-7858618 GCF_031168955.1 Gadus macrocephalus
GTGTGTGTGTGTGTGTGTGTGTGTGTGTGTGTGTGTGTGTGTGTGTGTGTGTGTGTGCATCCTCTAAATGGTTTTGTGTTTCCTGTGTTTTACCTTGGAACTGGAAATTCCAAGGGCGTGTCAAAACCAACAGCCAATATCCAGTGCACAGTCCAAGATTGCCTTCCACTTGCAACCAACCCAGTTAGCTGGTTGTTAGATTCAGCTCTACATGAAATGCATGCATATATATATATATATATATATATATATATATATATATATATATATATATATATATATATAGTCACGTGGGAAACAGACATAAATATTCGAAAGGGCATTCAGTAAAATTATAAATGAACGTTGCGAAATTCTTCACATATTTCTTTTAAGTTTTAGTCTACAGGAAGTATATCAAAATGAAGGCTTTCAAAATAGGGGAGATGGGGGGGGGTTGTTAAGAATCAATGCATCAAACAGCATCAATATTATCGCTCTCTCTCTCTCTCTCTCTCTCTCTCTCTCTCTCTCTCTCTCTCTCTCTCCTGTTACCTAAGGTGCTTCTCTGCGCCGTGAGGAAGTGGTCTCCAGGCAACTCAGAGGCAGGAGGCAGGAGGCAGGAGGCAGGACGCCTGCGGGTCACAGTGATAAATGAGTGACCGGTCCCCGTCTGCGTCTCTCTTTCCCCTGGACAAGGTCCCGGCGGTCAGGCATGGCTGCACGGAATGCACAGGGAAAGAATACTTGACACACACCAGTCACTTTTGGAGCAGGAGATCGTCGATCATTCACTAGCTCCCCGTGTGTCGCCCCTTAAGGAGCTATTCGCTCGCAACGTCGTCAATCGCACTCCTGGGAACACATTGCTAGCCTACTGCTAGCCTACTGTTAGCCCAGTGCTAGCCCAGTGCTAGCCTACTGCTAGCCCACTGCTAGCCTAGTGTCGCCTACTGCTAGCCCAGAGCTAGCCCAGTGCTATCCTACTTATAGCCCACAGCTAGCCCAGCGCTAGCCCACTTCTAGCCTAGTGCTTGTGTAGTTCTAAGGAAAGGCAAGGCAAGGCAACTTTATTTATATAGCACTTTTCATACACAAGGCAGACTCAAAGTTCTACCCTAACGCTAGTCTAATGCTAGCCCACTGCGAGCCTAGTGCTAGTCTGCTGCTAGTCTACTGCTAGCCTAGTGCTAGCCCACTGCTTGCCCACTGCTAGCCTAGTGCTAGCCCACAGCTAGCCTAGTGCTCGCCTACTGCTAGCCTACTGCTAGCCAACAGCTTAGCCTAGTGCTCACCTAGTGCTAGCCTACTGCTAGCCTACTAATAGCCCACTGCTAGCCTAGTGCTAGCCTTATCAGTGTGCATACAGTGATGTGGGGTGCTGTGTGTTTCTATTGCAGTGCTTCAGTGTACCGTTTCTATACTTTGCTACTCCACTCATACAATACAATGCAATCACACCAGCATTACACTACGCTACATTAAATCATCGACCCTGCACCAGGCTAGTTCATAATTATAGTGTACTGCAGCAATTTATTAGCATAACAGAGCCTCCCTTAGCATACTATTATGTATTACACCTATGCAACACACTACACTATAATTGATATAACCTTCAATATTATTACTCATTAATCTAATATATACAATTGTATACGGCACAATACAGTAGTTTAAGAAATCGATACTAATACCATGCTATTAAGAATAAATGATCCCTCTCACTGAGAAATGCAACAGCACAGTGATGCATATTCAATCAATATTTCCATGCATGTTCTGGGGGTGAACATTATGGCCATATTTTTGGTTCTTGGCAGGTTGTTGTTAAAGTGCTGTTTAAATGGCTATTCCTCAAAGCAAAGTCTCTCATACACAATTGCCTTTTCAATGCGTACCATTTGACTCTCAAATAGATAACCTGAATGCAACCATGAAGACACACACACACACGCACACACATCCACACCCACACAAATACACACAAACTCACAGGGACACACACACACACACCAACAAACCCACACACACAATGAGGGAGAAGTGGCAAGGCGCCACTCTGCCTCACATCCCCGTTGTGTCACCGCACGCCTCTAAATTATTCAGTGTCACTCAAATATTGATATGGAAATCACAGCTGACTGAACTGACAGAGACCAGGGAGAGAGAGTAGCGAGAGAGAGACCATTGAAAGCCCGAGAGGGAGAGACCGAGAGGGAGATCGGTCTCCCTTCCATCTCCTGTGTCTCTTTTCTTTTACCATTCTGCTCCGCTTGGCTGATAACTATTGATGCTAGCAATGGCTCATCTTTATTTTACTCTCATTTTCGCCAAACCCTCAGCAGCAGTTGGGGGGTGGGGTGGGGGGGGGGGGGTTGCACAGAAAATCACAAAGCTGCACCCCCCCCCCCCCCCCATCCCCCCCCCCCCTCTATGAGCTGAAGAGGAGAAAAGACTAAATGCACATTGCTATAGCGCACGTGTGCAAACCGCTGTCTTGTAGCGCGGAATGAAGGCCCTTTGTTTCCAACAGCTTGTTGACTCTTTTTTGCCCGAGCGATACATAACACTGACTGACACCACCTCCACCACCAACACCTCCACCCTCCACCACCTCCTCCACCACCACCGCCACCAACACCACCACTAACACCACCTCCACCACCACCACCACCACCACCCCCACCACCTCCTCCTCCACCTCCTCCACCACCACCTCCTCCACCTCCTCCACCACCGCCTCCTCCACCTCCTCCACCTCCTCCACCTCCTCCACCTCCACCACCCCCCTGCGTTTTTGTCTTTTCACACCTTGGGCTAGCGGCGAGGAGAAGCAGCTCCTCCTCCAACTCCTCCCCCCGTCCCCCCAGCTCCTCCCCCCTGGTCTCCCCAGCTCCTCCCCCCTGGTCTCCCCAGCCCCCCTGTCCCACCAGCTCTAAAGGGGTTGGTGGGAGGACAGGGCTGAGAGGACCCCTCCGTTCCCTTGTCATCTGAGGGGCGGCCTGTGGGCCGTCGCGTTCACAGAGGAGAAAGAAAGTGTGATTAAGTTTGTTCAAGGTTCTTTGTGGCCGGTTGGGCCCTTTTTTTTAATTGTTATGGAGTGTGTGGGTCTGTCCGATTTTGTGTGTGTGTGCGTGTGTGTGTTTGTGTTTCTGTTGATGTGTGATTATGTGTGTCTGCGTGTGTGTGTGTGTGTTTGTGTGTGTGTCAGTCTGTTTTTGTGTGTGTGTGTGTGTGTGTGTGTGTGTGTGTGTGTGTGTGTGTGTGTGTGTGTGTGTGTGTGTGTGTGTGTGTGTGTGTGTGTGTGTGAGTGTGTGTGTGTGTGTGTGCGTGTGTCAGTGTTTTTATGTAGGCACATGTTTTGAGTGTGTGTGTGTCTGTGTCTGTGTCTGTGTCTGTCTGTGAGTGTGTGTGTGTCTGTCTGTGTTTCTGTGTGTGCGTGTCTGTACGTGTGTCTGTCTGTGTGTCTTTGCCTGTGTGTGTGTGTGTGTGTGTGTGTGTGCGTTCGTGCGGGTGTGTATTTGGTTGCCTGCTTGTGCGTCTGTCTGTTTGTCTACTTAGCAAGGAGGCGTTCAGGTCGCTTAAGTGCTACAACTGGACTCCCTCCCGCTCCTGTGAAGTCTTGTCTTTCTCATCTGCTCTGTGCTCTGAGTGAGAACCGAGTCACTGCTGTCTGACGCTGATGGCTGTCTTCCCAACCCTTGATGGTCCAAAGAAGCACGAACACACACACACACACACACACACACACACACACACACACACACACACACACACACACACACACACACACACACACACACACACACACACACACACACACACACACTATCTCCCTAGCTCTCTTAACATGGCATTTGCAGCAAGGGAGACAGTGGGAGGGGATGAGAGGCGGGAGGGGGAGGGGCGGGGATAAAGGGAGGATTGCAGTGGTACTATTGGCTGTTTGTTTTCTTACCGTCCTCTCACTCCAACATAAGTACATTAGTTTGTACACTGTGTACAATAGACAGCACACACAGATACACACACACACACACACACACAGGCACTTTCACAGACAGAGACACAAGCACACACACACACACACACACATATATATACAGACACAGACTGTCAGTCGGTGACTGTCAGTGTGAAAGGCGCACACACACACACACACACACACACACACACACACACACACACACACACACACACACACACACACAGTGTGTCTGTATTTCCTTCATGCATTTCCCTTGCATGAAGGAAATACAGACACAAACACATGCACAGACGCACACACACACACACACACACACACAGTCCACGCACACATCCAGGTTTTCCCTTTGTAATGCTTGAAGCCATACGCTACGCAAACAGCAGCGGCACATACACACAAAGGACCTGGCAGTCCAGACAGGCTTCGATTGGATAACAGCTTACATAATCAGGCGGCCAGGGAAGAGCACGGGGTGGGGGTGGGGGCGGGAGGCAAAGACAGCTTGTGTCATCTGATTGGTGCTGGGGGAGCAGAACTGGCCGATCAGGAATATCAGGTGCCGGGCCTGGCCAATGGGTCCTGTGTGAATCTGCTTAATGTGTCATCTGCACTGCGCTTTAGTTTTCTCCCTGTGTGAGTTGCTTTCCAACCCCGCTAATCAGATGTATCAAAACAAAGCCCAGGGCCAACAATGTATTAAAAGGTAACCTATTATACCATATTATATGAGTGTGATTAGCTGTTACGAGACGTTTTGAAAATCTGCCTCTTCTGATATCCCAAGTGGGCGTGTCGCCCCTAGATGTATAATGGATAGATAAGCAACGTTTACTACAGTTCAATAGGTAGGCTGGTAGACTGATCTATCCAGAACACATCTAGGTGGACACGCACACTTGTGATGTCAGAAGAGGAAGATTTTCAAAACAGCTTGTAATGGCTAATCACACTCACACCTGGCGGTATATATGTCACCTTTAAGTCTTTGTAAATCATAATTGATCTTAGTGTGGATAGCAGGCTTCAGCTGTACGTTCCCTTTGCTGAATGTCTTGTGTGGCCATCACAGCAACATGAACCAGGATGCTTCAGGTACTATACAGAAATATCACTTGACCTCGATGTGACATTTCGCCCTGCGTCCCTAGAGGTGACCCCGTTTGAGGTGTATTTCCGTAGTTTGTGAAGGGATTCCGCAAGAGGCAGAACGGTGGTGAAAGGAAACATCAAGCATAACTCACTAATCAAATAGTGTCGTCCCGCCCCCCTCCCCTCCCATCAGTGACACTCACTTTATCGCACGGTACCAGCCACACCTAGCTATGGAGGCCCTCTGTGTTCACTGGGATTAGCTGGCAAAGTATGTGATGAAAAGAGCTTCCGGGTGTTTGAGAGTGTAACCACAAAAAGGGTGAGAAGTCGCAAATGCATCCATGTTTGAAATACCAAGACATTAGAATAACTATCCTAATACTAATTCCTTTAGAACCCACCGGCCGAATACTCATACTGCGACAGCTATGTGCAAATTTGTTATTAAACCTGTGAGTAAAGTCCATAGTAATCACATGTTAGCTTAAAATCAGCGGTTTGCTCAATTTGTGTTGCACCACCAATACACCACCGTTACTAGTCTATAAAATAGTACTTACTAGTAACAACTCAGCAATGCGTAAGTTAACCTTGATCAGAAGGTTTGTCACTTCGACCCGACAACAGCCGAGTTGTCACACTTCGACACGAGCAAGGACGTAGTTGTAGAATGTTAGTCAAGGAAGTATTTGAGAATAGGGAATATTGATTGGCGTGGCACAGTTGGAATCGACTGTACGTTTTGTTTTATTCACGTGCTCTGGAAGTGCTATGCCTTGTAAAAAAGACAAGTTAATCTGGCACAGTATCTCACTGTGTGGAAACAGGCTGCTGCTGCTGGCTCAAGTGGAGTGAGCATCGCTGCTTGCAAACCCGCCTCCATAGCTATATAAATGTTTTATTGCCAGCGTTTACATTGTTTACTCCTGATTAGGGCTAGCTTTAAAAATGAAGTGTATGTAAGAACTAGTTTGTGTGGTGCGACATGTTTTGGTTTTGTAATATGTACCCGCAGACTTAGTGAATGATTACGTTTGAACAAGACTCACTGGTATGGAGATTCCAGCTGTCTTAATATATGTACCCAAACAAACCTTCCTGAGTAAGCTACATCGCAAACACGGCCCTGAGGACTAACGTTTTTGTTCAGGCTTTTTGCTTCTCAATGTCCCATCTTTTCAAACGCCCAGAAATAACTTCAAGTCACTTACAGCTCCGACACATGACTCATCTCATCAGACGCCTCACTGTACGTTTCAGCCACACACACTCCATATCAAAGAGCCCAGAATTCCCCCTAAAACCCCGACCTTCTGCTGTCCGACGAATCAGGGGTCAGGTCTTGACACAAGTCACTGGCTCCCTTTGAGTGGTGGGAGCGCGGCGGTGGTGTCCATGACAGAGCGCTGTCACAAGCAGCCGGACAATAACCGCCAGCTCTCAGCCATGGCTAGTCCGGGGCCGGTCATGGGAAGACAGTTTGTCTCCTGTCCGCACAACAGCGGGCTTTGTGCGAGGGACCTTGGGTCTTCCACGAAGAACCTATCTTGGTGAATCGGCTCCTGTGTCCACTATATAAGGGTCTGATTCAGCCTTGGCCTCTCTTTCAACAAAGCCTTTGACAGCGCTACAAGAGCGCTCAGACAGGGGGCCGCTCCTTGGGTTGATCCGGTCGAAATGCAGACGGCACTGGCTGAGATGGGGAAGGGGAATACCGTTTGGTGTCTTTGGGGCACTTCAGCGAGGCCTGAATGAATATATATGTATATAAACATATATAGATATAAACATAGACACATAAATATCCCTAGCTCCTCCGAGCTGAGTGTTGATGTGTCCCTGAGCAAGACACTTAACCCTAACTGCTCCTGACGAGCTGGCTGTCGCCTTGCATGGTTGACTCTGCCGTCGGTGTGTCAATGGGTGTATTAACTGATGGAAGTCGCTTTGGAAATGCCCTAAATGTAAATGTAAATATATATATATATCAGTTTCCTCCATTGCCAGCAAAGTAACAATGCTTCCTGATTACGTTGTACACATTCTGTGAGTGCGAGGGGCAGGGATCTCTCCGCCACCACGACGAGGAGAATTCACCTGCGTAATATTCATTCACCCCCGTCAGCTAACCCTGGCCATTTACAGGGCAGAAAAATTGCTAATGACAAGCATTGGCTTTCAGGCTCGCCACGTCTGGCACAAAGGAGTGATTTAGAGGATCTGAAGTCATAATGAGGTAACTAAGACTGTGGCTGTAACTTCTACTTTCTGTGTCTAGACTATGATACCTTGATCATGAGTATCACAGGCTAAGCCCTCCTGTTGATGAAGGCTACGAGCACGTCCAGCCCAGCTGCTGGGCTAACCTGGGTCGATGCTTGAGTGGTCGAAGCATGAGCCAGGGCCTTTTATTTTATTTATCTTTCCTCTTTGTTGTACTTAGAAGCTTTTGTTGTGCTTTGAAGAGTTCCCTGGATAGTAGCTTGACGGTCATTTGACCACGCGATCAGACGTGGGAGAGGTGTTGGATTGCCGTTACCAAGCAAATGTACCAATACATAGTGAATCAAAAACAAACAAACACATGTGGTCAATACAGGTCTTTTGTTTTAGCGTATACATATCAACGGTACTAGTTGAACTGACTTAAATATGCGTTATTACATTCAATGAAGGTCGCGGGATGCGTCTGCGCTCAAGCCTCCGGTGGCTCTGGAGCGTTGGACGTACCAGACGGTCCCCCCACCCCCACCCCCCCCCCCCCCTCCATCATCGAGCTGTTTTGCCAGGGTTCTCTCCCCCGATGGTGCTGCAAAGGGGCAGTAGCTGAGCAAGGGACGCTATGTAGGAGCTCGCCTCTGAAGTGGGTGGCTTTGTGGTTGATCCACTGTGTCAGCCTCTTCTGAGGAGAACCTCTGGGGACGCAAACGTTTGTGTGCCTCTGCGCTGATCATCACTTGGTTGTCTTCCTTTCCACTGATCCTCGTCTGGTGGAAGCATTCCATCCAGGCCCCCTTTGATTTGGCGGGAGCCCGGGATTTGGTCCGAGCGGATTCAGATGCAGCAAAAAAAAAAAAGCTAAAGAAAAAAACGAATGTCCTTCTGGATTTAAATGTTGAATAAATTGCCGAAATGTCGTCTTTGCCTGGGAAAGTGTTTCATCAATGGCTTCCCACGTGTCCATCTGGACAACCTTGACCGGTGAGAGAACACCGATTCAAGTTCCCCGGGAAGCGCTCCAGTTACCGTAGCGATCCGACGTGGAGGAAGACGTGGACGCGAGCCACGCGGGTGTTGATACAAAACAAAAACCCTTACTCTGATTAGGGCTGCATCTGGCGGACCTGAAGCGGGAGCCCATCTCCCACCAGCCCCCCAGCGACCTTTAGTCACTGACTCTGTGTCTGGTTGTTATTGTGTGCTACTATTATTGTCTTTGTGCCCTTTGTGCTGAGTCGATGGATGAAGAGAAACCGGAGTGATGTGTTGCGTACCGTTCCTCGATGTATTCAAATTAATAGTTGTGATGAGTTATTCCGATCGTAAAAATGCACGCCACATTGGCGTCTGTGTCCCTCTCACTGACTTTAAGGCAGCCTGCTCGTAGCCTGCTACAGTTAAGACGAGCATGTTGGCTCGCTGCCCTCAAAAACCCTATTACTATACCTCCTTGATGGGTTGTTGTGCGCTGGTTCGGACACAAATATGGCGATGCTGTCTGCTACAGGTGTAGCCAAAAGAGAAATCCTTATAAATCCTTATAAATAATTTAAATTTAAGTCTTAACATTGATTTCTTGGCATTGAGAATAGTGACTGAGGAACCGAGTGCATTATTTAGAATGTATTTCAGACTTGATTCCCCTGGTTGGGGAGCACAGTGTATCTGTGTGCCAATTGCATTTATAATAATGTCATATTTTGCTCTCAACCCGACATCAAGGTCATTTTATGGAGTCTCATTATGGTAACGCTTGTACTTTCATTGACATTTGGTCAGCTGTCCAATCCCAGCCGGTCTGTGCAGCTTCCTCTCCAAAGACAACGTTTTTGTCTGTTGCTCAAATAAAAATTCTGTGCAATTAATTTTTGCCTCAACAAATATGCACCCACTTCCCTGTGCCTAAGCACACACACACACACACACACACACACACACACACACACACACACACACACACACACACACACACACACACACACACAGGAAGAAAAAAATACAAAAAAGCAACAATATTTCATAGTCGCTGTGCCTACGATGATTTGTCATCGTGCACCTCGAAGATTTTGAAGCTGAGTGTGCCAACTGCGCATCCACACCAATGTTACGGCAGAACGACATTTATAAATGCCACGGCAGTGCGCAGTCCACCGGCAGACTTGACAAACGACACATCAAGGCGACCATAAATTCCACCTTACTGTTACTCTATGATGTTCAGCAATACCTTCTACTTTTCCTCAGACATGACTCTAAACATATTGGTAAATCAAAATCGGAACAACTCCAAAGCCTTAAAGCTATGGTAGGCAATTTGGAGAAACCAGCCAGAGATTTTGAAAGTATCCAACTGAAAAATACCGTCCCTCTCCTCAGGCCTCCCTGAGGAGAGGGCAAAGAAAGAACACTCGCTAGCTCGCTAGCTGTAGCAATCGGTCTGCCTAGCCTTGTGGCAGACTCCGGTTGTGTTTGCCACAGGTACTAATCTCTTT
Organism: Gadus macrocephalus; assembly: GCF_031168955.1. Taxonomy (NCBI): domain Eukaryota; kingdom Metazoa; phylum Chordata; class Actinopteri; order Gadiformes; family Gadidae; genus Gadus; species Gadus macrocephalus. The sequence goes on from NC_082403.1 coordinate 7,838,760, forward strand.
TTGTCAGAGCAGTTGCTGTGGATTAATTTGCTAGGAATTTCAACAAATATTACCAAAAATGCTTCCTAGCTTTAACGGCAATGACAGAATGTACTACTTTCATGCACACAAGTGCATGAAAGAAACAATGCCTTACACCAAAAGGGATGGCTTGATTAAAACCGACAGAATTTGCTGCTGATCACTAACACACAATCAAGTACTTCATCTGCAATTCAGATTGACGCTGAATTGCGAACGCTGTGTTGAAAACGGCATTATCATTTTTTTCAAGGGGTACTTTTACTGTGATACTTCAACAATATATCCGCACCACGCACTTTCCTGCTTTTTAAACTAACTCCAGTAAAGAATTCTAAATGCTGGGAGAGGAGATAGGAGAGAGGAGAAAGAAGACAGGAGAGAGAGCGAGAGAGCGAGAGAGAAAAAGGAAGAGCGACCTCCATTATGCCCGAGTATTTCCTGGATTATCTGGGGAATCCAAGTTTCGTTTTGGCCCCTGCCCATCACGACCCACATTCCTGTGTTCTGGTCTTAAACACAAAGGCCCCAGAGACACCTCCCCCTCCTCCCAGCCCTCCTCCTCATGTTCTATAACAAAACAATGGGGGGGGAAGTGTCATTTTTTGGCAGAGGGCGGGACTCTGGCCAGTAGCCCTCCACTTACATGTAGCCCACCACTACATGTCCTGTGATGTCACTCACGTCACATCATCGGTTCAGTACCCCAACCCCAATCGCTGCTTTACCTCTCTCTCTCTCTCTCTAGATCAATCTCTCTCTCTCTAGCTCGCTCCTGTCTCTCTCTGGCTATCCCTCTCTCGCCCTGGCGCTCTCTCTCTCTCTCTCTCTCTCTCTCTCTCTCTCTCTCTCTCTCTCTCTCTCTCTCTGTGTGACTCTCCATGTTGTGTCTGCTCAGTACCTGCTGCTGGAACAGATCATTCCCCTCTAATGAAGCAGTCCCCGGCGCGACGGCCCTACACTGTGTCACCGTTTGGCAGGCTGTGAGTCGTTTCTGGGCTGCAGAACTGCCCTACTTGCGTCGTGTTTTGGAATGGGAGGCAGAAATGGGTCACAACAGACTAGTGTGACAATTATAAAAAGCCCCGTTGCCTGGAGGAGTACATCGCATTGGAAATGATCGCAGCAGCAACAATAGAACACAGGCGCACACACACACACGGACATACACACGCGCACACACACACACACACACATGCACGCACACCCACAGCAGCGCCTTGTGCTGTGATCTGTGTTTTAAACAGGCAAAGGAGTTTATTCAACCTCACTGAAGTGCTATTTTCTTTTTATAAATGCCCGACCCTGGTGCCAAACTTGTGTTGACATTTGCATATTTATTTCCCCAAACAAAGACGGACGCATTTAACATACATCTCAGAAATATTTAAATAAATAATAAATACCTTATCCTAATCATAATAATAATCATAAATAGAGAAATCTGAATCTATGTGGATGTCTTAGAATCCATAGCCCTGTGGTTAATACCCGTCCATCACATAACAGGATTAGACGATGATGATGTTACCAAACGATTATTACTGTGCGCTGACTGCTGACAATTTTTTGTCCGTTCTACGGCAGTCAAATTCTGTTTTCCTGAATATATCGACGCAATTCCCCCCCATGCACACACACACACACACAGACACAAAAACACTCAAGCAGCGACAGTCTAACTGCCGCTGCTTGAGTGTTTTTGTGTGTGTGTGTGTGTGTGTGTGTGTGTGTGTGTGTGTGTGTGTGTGTGTGTGTGTGTGTGTGTGTGTGTGTGTGTGTGTGTGTGTGTGTGTGCATGGGGGGGAATTGCATTGATATATTCAAGAAAAAATTGAAATGGGTTATTATGTAAAATACCGCTGACAGGGTCTTGCTATCCCATCAGCGACCGACCTCGACCACCGTCGGCACGGTAACGGTTAATAGTAACGGTAATAACACACATTAGGGATTAGCTGCTTAAAAATACATACGGCTACTCCTGGCGGTAAACATTAAATGGTGTTAGTGGAATGTGTGGGGGGCTGACTTCAGCTGCCTCACCTGAGCTTGGCTCGAGGTAACGATAATGTATTTTTAATTTTATTGCCCGTAAACATTTACTGTTGTCGTCCATGTTTACGGACACGAAGGGTGCACAGGTTTAATGGGGATCCTTTTAAAACATTGCGATTTTCTTATATAAGTGTGTTCTACTTTATGCATGTGTTGTTATAAAATCCTGTTGTGCAACATGCGCTCGGTTTCTACAAAAAGCCACAGCACACAATTGACGTCACTTTTTTAGAATCGGAGTAAAGGAGAAGTCAAATCCAAGACCAATGATGTCAATGGTCCACCTTTCAGTGGAATTGATGTTGCAGGCCATGCTCTTTAACAACACGCCTATGAAGCAGTAAATAGCCGATTGTGACATTTTTCCCTTTAAGTAGAGTGTGCACTAATGTTGACTTTAGTATGATTTAGCGTCTTAAGTTGTGGAAATAGGGCTGTATCAATCAAGGGGAGAGAGCTGAGACCCACACACAACAAGAGACTAAAAATAGACTTTTAACTTCGTCTCCTCTCAGAAATAGGCCTACATGTTTACTGTATGTGACAGGAAGTCCAACCCCAACTAAAATTGATAACAAGGCGTCCTCCGAATACTCCCACTGTTCCTTGATTATCCCTACCACGTTTGGTCGTTTCCTAATGTTTTGCTTGTAAAACAATTTCCGAAGGGAATTTCAGCACATCCGATACAAATCACATGGAACCGCTCTAACACAAATAAGTGTTCAGTCAAGTTAGTGGAAATCTGTATTGCAAACCAATATCTCTTTCTCTTTTTCGTTTCATCTTTTATTGTTAATTGCAACGATCTGAAAATCCATGATGGACCTCAAAATAAGCATTTTTATTCACAAACTTTTTTCTTATCAACTAAAGCAAATCCCCACTTTACCCAACTGACCAATTTACCAATCAAAACTATATGCCGAACCAGTATATTGGATTTCAAACATTATTTTCTTACATGTATACAAACAATGTTTATGGACACAGCCCACAGAGAGAGAGATCAGAGTTGGAAAAATTGTCCTTTGACGGTGGCCAGTACCTGCCCGTGAGTCAATCTCATCACCATCAATAGCCAATTCGCAGACCTCAAAACATTGCAAGCCAGGCAGTTTATGACCTTTCCCAAGGGATCACCATGGTAACGGTGGTGGAGTCAAGGCGGCCGGCTGAGCATGCGTGTGTGTCTATATGTGTGTATGCGTGTTGATATGTCTATATGTGTATACATGTGTCTGTGTTTGTGTGTGTGTGCATCTGGTGTGCATGTGGTGTGTCTGTGTGTGTGTGTGTCCATGCAATGACATATGTGTGTGTGTGTGTGCGTGCGTGAATGTGCATTGGTGTGTGCATGTGTGCATGCATATGTGTGTGTGTGTGTGTGTCTGTGTGTGTGCGTGCATGCGCAATGTTGTGCGTGTAAGTGCGCGTGTGTGTGTGTGCGTGCGTGTGTGCATGCGCATGTGTGCATGTGTGTGTGCGTGCGTGTGTGTGCATGTGGTGTGCATGTCGTGTGTCTGTGTGTGTGTGTCCATGCAATGGCATATGTGTGTGTATGTGCGTGCGTGTGTGCATGGGTGTGTGCATGTGTGCATGCATATGTGTGTGTGTGTGTGTGTGTGTGTGTGTGCGTGTGTGTGCGTGCATGCGCAATGTTGTGCGTGTAAGTGCGCGTGTGTGTGCGTGCGTGTGTGCATGCGCATGTGTGCGTGTGTGCATGCGCGTGTGTGCATGCGCATGTGTGCGCATGTGTGCGGGTGTGTGTGTGTGTGTGTGTGTGTGTGTGCGTGCGTGCGTGCGTGTGCATGCGCATTGCTGTGTGTGTGTGCTCCGCTGGGCTGCGTTGCATTCAGAGTGACTCAGCTCTGGGGGCTTGGGCTTCTAGAACACTGTACCACACATCCCTTTGTGTGGAGGCTGAACGTTGAGGCTCCACCCCCTCCTCCGCCTGGGCTTGTTTATTGACTGTACCCACAATGCACCGGGGGATATTGAAGAACAACAGCAGGGATCCTTCAGCCAAATGGACAACTTTGTTTACTTTGGGACATTTCTCCATCAGTTCACTTTGATTGCGACAACAGTGAAAACAAACGTGTGATATGATCTGGTTTGTAGAAGGCTGACACATCAATCAGTTAAAGTTGGGTCTCAGACCAAGAGCTTGTTTGAATAATGTATGTCAGAAAGACCTCCCTATGCAACAAAGATAGTTTTAATATATTGTGTCTATATTTTTAATTCAATTTAGATATGAAATCATCCATGAACTATGCTAACTAATGACCTTTGTGGTTAAGCCCCCGTACTGATCACTTGTTTGAAAGTTGCGCGCCAGAAAAACCTTGTTGAATAATATTGACAAACCAAAACATTATTAGGTATGTGTAAGAATTGCTCAAGCTGACACCTCTGTGAGCACAGTCAACTTCCTTCTTTTGATTGGGTGAAACCAGGCCCCCAAAGGAAATGTGCGTATATTATTAGACGCTGTTCCTCATGACTGGCTGCAGCAGCCCATGCTACGACAAGAAAAACAGCCGACACCACTGCAAAAGTAACCCCCTTAGGACCGCAAGCCGTTCGTTCACACACTAATTGTCAAACAAAACCTAAAAGTGAAGTAGAGCCCCGGGTATTCTGATGGTGATTACGTGATGTAGGATGTGTGTTCTGGGGTTGATCATGGCTGCACATAGCCTCTGAGGAGGAGACGTCCACAAATAAACACGTTTAAGTGAATCATACACGTAATGATTCACGCTGTGTGGTTCAGCGGATTAGTGAAACATTGCCATGATTGTCCAAGTTTAAGGCTACTGAATGAAAAGAGACATAATTACAGTGTGCTTTGAATTAATAGAAACAGCCTAATTAGGCAAACTTTGTTTTTTTGTTGGTATATTTGTTTGTGAGGGAAATGTTGTGTATGTTGAAATCAGTGCTGCCAGTATCCTAGACTAGAGAGAGTGAAGCAACACAACATTACAGGACCTGTTTTTAGTCTCTATGTCTCCTTCAGGCTGGAATATAAAGTCCTCCTACTCACGCACTCATGCAGCCACACACAAACACGCACACACGCAGGCTTGCACGCGCACACACACACATACGCACACAAACGCTTGCACGCGCACACGCACACACACACACACACAGAAACCCAAGGACACAAATCACCTAACATACTGCAGTCCCTTAACTGTTTCTAAATAAGAACGATAAGTCTACAATAAACAAAAACATAAATTATTACATAATCATACCGTGGTTTCCAAGGTGGATTAGAATAGATCAATAATTATTATAAACAAAAGAAAAAGGCATTTGCAAAACTTTTTGCTTCTCTTGTACCCCTTATTTGCTTTTCTATGACCAAAAAATTATCGTCATTTATTTATTTCCAAGGTTGGGCTTTAAAGTTGAATGACTACCAGGGATGAACACATGGAAAAAAAGGCATCCACCAAAAAACGGCAGTCCTTTTATGGGCGTTCTTTATCTGCCGAAGCTTTTTGGCTCTTCATATCGTTCATATCCATGGATGTATTACATTAAGACGATATCCGGCCTCAGAACACAGATCACAGGTCTCTCTCTCTCTATCTCTCTCCCTCCCTGTTTCACTCACTCAGTCACTCACACACATTTCTGGCTTGACTATGAGCACTTTGAAATGTGTATTAATACAAATGAAGTAGTGTTGGCATAAGAAGTGGCAGCAGAGGTAGAAGAATTAGCAGCAGTTGTGGTAATCGTGGTAGGAGTTTTGTCAGGATCAGTAGCAGCAGTACTGTGTTTATTATACTCATCACAGAATACATTTAAATCATATCTAATACTATATCGGCCTGCTGCCTTGAGCGGTGGAGCTCATGCAAAACAGTGCGAGATCATTTCCCAGCGTGTGAATCAGCATGCTGGTCATAACGTTCACCACCAAACAAAACACGCAATCTCACATATATCACAGAACAGTTTTCATTCGTTCTTGCACGTCCCTTCTCACAGTTGAAAGACACCAACAAGAATGTAAAGAGAAAGCAAAAGCTGACTGATCACTCCTAGCTCAGTAGCAAACCCACCCCACTAACATGCAGAGAGAGTCAAAGAGAGAGAGAGAGAGAGAGAGAGAGAGAGAGAGAGAGAGAGAGAGAGAGAGAGAGAGAGAGAGAGAGAGAGAGAGAGAGAGAGAGAGAGAGAGAGAGAGAGAGAGAGAGAGAGAGAGAGAGAGAGAGAGAGATGTGGAGGGAGAGAGAGCGAGAGAGGGGGAAAGAGAGAGAGGGAGGGAGGTGGAGGGAGAGAGAGAGAAAGAGTGAGAGAGAGAGGGAGGGGGAGAGAGAGGGAGCATCTCAGGTTGCCTGGTATGTTTTGCTGGGTTTAGCAGTGGGGGGATGGGCTGCAGCAGCACAAGGTAGAATGAGGAAGGAAGCCAGGGGAAGGCAAGACAAAAGACTCGGCCCAACGGCTATCTAGCCACATTGGTGGGGAAACTGTGTGTATACGGAGGAGTGGTCGGACAAGGGAGGGGGAGAGAGCGAGAGAGCGGGAGAGGGGGAGAGAGGGGGAGAGGGGGAGCAGGGGGGAGCTAAGGGGGCAGGAGACCAGTACCCAGCAGGTGTTCTCTGGTAAAGTGGTCGTCGGTCTGGCTCAGTGCCAAAAAAAAACACGCACACACACACACACACACGCCTACATACAGTGTGCCTCTGCAATCCTGCAGAATATGCATACCCTTGTTGTGCATACAAAGTCCACAGCCACACGAGTGACTCTCCTACACATCCGACAGAAAGCCAGTGGGCCTGTTTACAATGACAATGGTCCGATATGTCCCGTGGCTCCCAACAGTCCTGTTGACTCCTGCCTGTTCTCTCCCTCCTGCACCCCCCCTCTCCCCCCCATCATCCCCCCCCCCCCCCCTCCCCCCTCCTCCCTCCTCCACGTGTGTTCTTTCGCTCGGTATCTAGCTTGGTATGAGTAGGGCTACTTCAAACAAGTGCACCATGGAGCGCATGGACTCTCACACCCACACACACACACACACACACACACACACACACACACACACACACACACACACACACACACACACACACACACACACACACACACACACACACACACACACACACACACACAAACACACACACACAAATGCATGCAGACACACTCAAACACACACACACACACACACAAACATAAATGCGTGCAGACACCCACATACACACACACACACACGCACGTATAGACACACACACTCACTCCCCCTCCTGCTTGCTGTCAAAGCCCCATTTCCTTTGTCAGATGTACTCTCTCTCTCTCTCTCTCTCTCTGTGTTGCTGTGTGTTGCTACTCCAGCCGGAGAGGCATGTGATCACCGCTGGATACCCAGAGACCGCTGCCAGCCACTTGTTTCGCAGAAGGAGGAAGAAGACAGAGACAAAATGAACACAGGAAAAAAACAAGCCGTCACAACGGGGTCTGGCTGTCCAAGAGGACGTTTTGTACGGCGGGGCGGGATCTCCAGACGCTGTGTTAGACACTGAAAAGAAAGTGGGAAAAAAGAGAACGTCCTCATCCACTGGCAAACAGAACATACCGGGCTAGAGGATAACGGTTTCAGTTTTAATAGGGAGGGAGGGAGTGAGGCGGGGGGGAGGGCAATTAGAAGCGCTGAGAGCTTTACTGGCGAAAGGGCCCCTGGAAATGTTGGGTCTGAAGGCGGTGGAGGGGCCTGAGCACACAGCTGCTCAGACCTGCTGGGGGTTAGCGTCGGTTCGCAAGATGGAGGGTGGACCTACTCTCTCTGACAGGTGGCTGGTCAGCCGACACACACCGGAGGCAGATGTATGGGGAGATAGAGAGGGAGGGTAGGGTGGAGAGATAGAGAGATAGGGTAGATAGGGTAGAGAGAGAGAAAGAGAAAGAGAGAGAGAGAGAGAGAGAGAGAGATGCCTTTATTAAAGGAAACACACAACTAATCGACCAAGGAATGAACCATCTTTAAAGAGGAAATTACTTTGAGCATTAAAAAGGTTTGAGCATAAAACTAGAAATATATCACAGACGAACATGCTATCGTCCCAACCAGAAACACCCGATCTCTGCGTGGTCGTGGAACGGCAGAGCGAGCAGTTCCCTGGGCCCAGTTGTGTTGTCTGGTTTAAAAGGACCCTTGCCAAACACGTTGTTTTCCTAACACGACCAAACCGAAGCAAACTGAATAACAGGGCGGAGAGACAACATTCCACCACGGCTAAGAATAGCAAAAAGCGGACCCTTTTCTCCCTGGACTCACTGTACAAAGTCCGGCCGAGGACACCAGAGGAAGCGTGGGTGGTGCGTGTTGCCCGTACTTTTGCCAATTCAGCAAGTCGGACGAGACAAGGAACAAGAAGATTTATATTTATACGTTTACAAATGGAAAACAACCCCCCTCTCGTCCAACACAGCGTCTCACAACCGCGCTGATACTCCATATTTACGCGCGTTTCTTCCTTTAAATGAATGAGCGCGGGGGGGGTGGAGGCGGACACGGGTTACCTTGCGGAGGTTTCGAATCGGGGTCGGCTGAGGGATTGCCGTTTACCCTCTGAGGCGGACGGGGTTAGTCACGGCGTGGGCAATAAGGAAAGAGCGACGCGGCCCTCGGCCTTTATCGTCTGCCTGTTTACCGGCCCCGACGCTGCAGTCATCAGATCCTTTAATCTGGACACTTTGAACGACGGCCTGCCACTGGGTAACCACCCCCGGCAACACGTAAGCACACTGTCCCAGCAACACACACACACACACACACACACACACACACACACACACACACACACACACACACACACACACACACACACACACACACACACACACACACACACACACACACACACACACACCATCGGTTGTCTGGCTGTTGTTGTTGTTGTTCCCTTGACACCGCGCTCGTGACGTCACCCCCACCACCACACGCTTTTATTTATTTATTTATTTCCCTTGCCCCTGTTTAACATGTGGCCGGGATCTCACCCAACCGTCAGGGCCAGGACTGGACCTGGTCTTGTATTTTTCTGTGTGTGTGTGTGTGTGTGTGTGTGTGTGTGTGTGTGTGTGTGTGTGTGTGTGTGTGTGTGTGTGTGTGTGTGTGTGTGTGTGTGTGTGTGTGTGTGTGTTGGTTTGTGGTCGTTTGCATTGGTGTGAATGTGAGCGAGTCAGTGTGTGTTTGTGTGAATGTTTGCGTGTGTTTGTGTGTGTGTGTGTGTGTGTCTAATGATGAGCCAAATGGAGCCGATGAAGCAAAACTCAACCCTCGCACCGTGAGACTTGGGAACCTGAAGGTAACCCCCCTTTCCTAGTCACACAAACAAACACAAACACACACACACGTGCACACACACACACCTCTGATGCAAAGCGAGGCGTACAAGCCCTGCGCCCTCAGGCCAAACATGGTGGTAGGTGGACGAATGAGCGAACATATGTAGACTACACACAGGAACACGGTATGTAAGCACACACACTCCCCTCCCCCACTCCTCCCAATACACACAAGCCCCCACACACACATGCTAATAAAGAGGAGCATATGGTCTTATGAACCACTACCTGGATCAGCAGGTGGGAGCCCCTCCCCCTCCCTCCCTCCCCCCCTCCCCCCCTCTGCCGGTGACTCGTCGAAAGGAGAAGAAGAAGAAGAAGATGAAGGAGAAGAAGAAGAAGGGAGGGGTGAGGGAGGGAGGGAGGAGGGGTGAGGATTAGCAGGAGACGGCCATTGCTATTGTTGCGTGGCCTTAAAGACAAACACACATAGCTGAGGTATGGACAGAATAGAAAAAAATCACACACACACACACACACACACACACACACACACACACACACCTAGACACAGGATACACACCTCTAAGGTCAGGTGGAGCTGAATGCTGGCTGCCTCACACTCTGTGTTTTGATCGGAGAGGCGCGAGGGAAACTGTGAAGGCGAAAACAGGTTTTGCCTCGGCGTCTAAAACGATGTGTAACATTGTTTTATATAAGCCGTTCACTCGTTCTGCAAATGTCAAAGACAAAAGATAAATATATTACTAGCAGCAGACTAGAGGATATGCCGCCGGCAAATATTGTACAAGCTCAGTGACTAATAGACAATTAGCCAAGCCGGGAAATTGATAAAGACCCATTTCTACGTGACTCAAGCATGTTTTATCACTATGAGGTGTTAACTACAGAGCACTATCGTTTAGAGTCTGAAAGTAACGTCTGTTTTGGAGCTTATGCATGCATATGCAAAACCAACATTAATTATTTTGCAAAACATCTACACACAGCAATATGCAGAGTCACTGGGGTGTGGTGTGTGTGTGTATGCGTGCATGCTTATGTGCCTGACTGTGTGTGTGTGTGTGTGTGTGTGTGTGTGTGTGTGTGCATGACTGTGTGTGTGCATGACTGTGTGTGTGTGTGTGTTTGTGTGGCAAGAAGGCATGAGTAATGTGAAACCTAGACGTATATGCCGATAAGGGAAAACAAGACAAAGGGTATAGGTTAGTGAGAGAGAAAGAGAAAGGAGAGGGAGAGAGAGAGAGAGAGAGAGGGAGAGAGAGAGTGATAGAGAGAGGGAGAGAGAGAGTGATAGAGAGAGGGAGTGATAAAGAGAGAGGGAGAGAATACGTGCTGTCTTATCTTTGTTATGTTGCTCTCAGTGCACATTGACGGATATAAAAAAAGTGGTGTCTGATCAATCCTTCCTGACTTTTTCCCAGAAGCAGGAGGCAACGTTTCTGCCTTCACTGAAAGGTGAATGGCTACATAGCCAGGCACCATGACCCTCATTGACCTCATTGATAAAAACAAGGATTAAAAAATAATAATTTAGATTTAGGATTATTATTACTATTATGATTTATAGATTAAACGAAATATATGAGAGAGAGAGAGAGAGAGAGAGAGAGAGAGAGAGAGAGAGAGAGAGAGAGAGAGAGACCAGTGATCTGCGTTCTGAGGCCGGATATCGTCCTAATGTAATACATCCATGGATATGAACGATATGAAGAGCCAAAAAGCTTCGGTAGATAAAGAGCGCCCATAAAAGAACTGCAATTTTTGGTGGATGCACTTTGAGAGAAATATTATAAAAAAAAAATATTTATTTTTTTGAATCTTACAAAGACCCACTTTTGTAATAATCAAGCAATCAGTAATCAGTATGCTGGGGGACAAAAGTCGTGAAAACATTGCGGGTGCATTTTTACGTTGATGCTACGTCTGCCTTGTGTCATAACTCGTTTACTTGCAAAACGCACCAAACACACAGAGACCCAAAGTCCAGATTGGGTTGAGCAAGACGTGCACAGCAACGCCGTGCGCTGGAGTCAAGTCACGACGACAACCGGACATAGGTCAACTCAAAGAGACACAGGCCTACACAACGACCAACGACAAGACTGACCGAAACAGACAAGTAACAGCATTCCTGAACCCCAACAATGGGCATGTAAAGCAGGGGGTTCAGAAACAGAGAGGGAGAGAGAGCGCGCAGGAGTTGCATAGCCGTATTTAAACGTCCCCAAAAAAGGGGGCAGGACACATACACACATTCCTGCGCACCAATGGGTGTGTGGACTAGCCTGTGTGTAAACAGGGTTTCACGCTGGGCTCCTACATACTTGCTAGTCGAGTGGTTTCCATTGCATTAAGGAGGAAAATGCCTACGCGATAACGTCGATGCAACCATTGAGTGGGGCCCAGCTTGTTGCTCTGCCGCTCGGGCATCGGTTGTTCATTGATGTCGCGCCGCGCGTGCTTCCGTGTGTCATGACGTTTCGCGCGCGGCTCGCGAGACATTGGAGAACGGGCATTATTGTTTCACATGAAAATGATCCCGCGGGGACCTAATGGGAGGAATAGTACTAATAAAACGGCCACGCCATTGTTGTCCCCACCACAAACTTATACACATAAGCGTAGGTTAAGAACGCGAAATGATCTTTAGAAAGAAATGTGTAAGGCTGTTTCTACCGCATTAACTTGAACGCCCATGTCGTTTCTATTAATAAAACAGGCCTACACCTAATCCCGGCCTATTAGATCATCATAACCATCAAGTGATCATCTTTCAAGAATAAAGGATTTTCATTTTCGGCGTAACGTTCAATTTCCCACTGCACGGCAGGAATCTGGGTGGATGTGTTCTTTTAGGACACATTGTGAGCAGTCCTGAATGTTTCTTTGCACGGTGATTAAGGGGAGGACCAATCGCAACAAAGGATCCGGAGAGGACGGTAGCTCCGCCCCGCCCCTATCTCCGCTGCTTTATAGATGGATATAATCCCAGAGTTGACCCAGAAAACAAACTCCTGACTGCCGAGCGAGAGCGCCCCTTCGCCGCGGTTAGACGAGAGCACCGCTTCACTCACGGCGGCCAGACTGGACTGTATGTGTCGGTGGACTCGGCGTCGACTGGAAGTAATCAGACCATCCGATTTCGGAGTGCTCAACTCGCTCAACTTCTGAATAGGGATATTTCGGAATCGGTAGGTGTTTTCTGATCAAGCTGATTTTTGCGGTAATGAAAGGGGCAGCAGATGCATGCATGTTAATGGGCACCGCTCGTTCGTTCTGTGTGGATTTTAGGACCGCTTATATTGTCGTGGCTAATGCTGTAGTCTGATTAGGTGAGGTTGATGACACGGGTGTTAGAGGTGTCTATTATCATCTTGAAATCCTATTCCACGCGTTTGCCTTATTGATCTGAACCGTGGTCGGACGTGTTCTTTTACATGGTAGCCTCCGTGTCGATGAATGGCTCATTGGTTGTATAATCGGTAAGCTGTTGGGTCAGTTCAATTGGCTCACGTAATCGATCCTTCTTATTAATAACACAGATACACGCTAATAACAGTGAATAATGCTCTTTCACGGTTCCGTTTGTGTGAAGTGACGATCGGGCAGAATCGGCAAGAGGATCCGTGCTGCTTAGGAAGAAGATAGACAAAAATCACAATGGGTTGTTCGAAGGAGGGAGGTTATTCTCCAATAAGTGTGTGATTAACTCAACGACCATTGTGAGGTTCAAACCGATAGGCCTACAGCCAGGGGCACGGGAGGAGATGTTTGAGGAAAAGAGAAGAAAGAAGCGAGAAATTCTTTGTTTTCATTGATGGCAAAGGAAGGTAGCGCATAGACGTTCACACCGGACTATCTCACAAGCCTATTTGAGATCTGATTTGGCATGGAACAGATGGATATTAGAGGAAAATGTAAACTGTGGAACAATTGAACGGTCTAATTGTTAAACAAAATCGTTGGCTGTTAAATCTCAGTCACGTCCATAGTAATATATACAGGGCGAGAAATCGCTTTAGACTGCACGTAGTCCATAGATTACGAGGGTTGCCGGTTATGGTTTGAAGAGAGAGCCATTTGTTTACAAAGATAAAAGATTTCATGGCTGTTAGGCTCGCGATAACCTTGTTGGGGCTTGAGATGCGTAAAGCGCCCATCCGCGTCCTTTTGGCTCCACGTCGCTCCTCACGCGCCAACCACCAGTGCGATCCTCGATTTCCCAGCCCTTGTTATGGTTAAATAACCGACATGTGCACTGCATATTGAATGAACATGACCATGCCAACGAGAATCATGTCAAGAATCAATTCAAGTTGGCAGAGCGTTTTCTTTCTCTCTCTCTGTGTGTGTGTGTGTGTGTGTGTGTGTGTGTGTGTGTGTGTGTGTGTGTGTGTGTGTGTGTGTGTGTGTGTGTGTGTGTGTGTGTGTGTGTGTGTGTGTGTGTGTGTGTGTGCAATCACAAAAAGTGATTTTCCTATGATGCCAACGCATGCATGCCCACCGGACGCTAATGAATCCGAGCTGCATCCACTAACACCCCCCCCCCCCTTCTCCGCCCACAGGACCAACTCAAGATATGGCCGAGCACATGATGATGCCCATGACCCACGGCTCCGCCGGCGGGGGATTCCACGGCTTCCGAATGGGCATGAACGGCCCCTCGCAGCTGGGGGTGGGCCAGCCTGGGCTTCGCGGGGTCCCCAACGGCCAGTTGGTGCACTACGGCCGGGGGCCCCAGAACCCCATGGAGGCGGCCATGCGGCAGCGGCCCGGCATGGTGAGCGCGGGGTCCATGAACGGACAGGTGCCCGGCCCCCCCATGGCCAACCACCCCCACGCCCATCACCACCAGCAGCAGCAGCAACAGCAGCAGCAGCAGCAGGCCCACCACCACCACCACCATATGATGTCTGGGAACATGATGTACAACGGGCAGTCCCAGCAACAGCAGCAGCAGCACCACCACATGCACCCCCAGCAGCAGCAACAGCAGCAGCAGCAGCAGCAGCAGCAGCAGGGGGGGCACCCACAGCAATACATCCAGGGCACCCTCACCTCCCAGCAGCTCATGGCGAGCATGCACCTGCAGAAACTCAACACCCAGTACCACGGACACCCGCTGGCCTCCAACGGCCACCACCTGCCCAACGGCGCGCAGTACCGCGTGGGGCCCGGCCAGCTGGCGGGCATGCAGCACATGGGCGGGCCCATGGTGCCCAGCGGCATGGACATGGACCTTATCGACGAGGAGGTGCTGACGTCGCTGGTGCTGGAGCTGGGGCTGGACCGCGTGCAGGAGCTGCCCGAGCTCTTCCTGGGACAGAACGAGTTTGACTTCCTGTCAGACTTTGTGTGCAAACAGCAGCAGACCAGCACCGTCAGCTGTTGAGCTCTCCCCCCCCCCCCCCCCCCCCCCGTAACGGACCACCGCCGCCACCGCCCACAGGACGGTGGCGTTGGAGCGAGTCGAGGACCCCGCCCGGGCCCCGGGTTTCAGGCTGAGCCATAAGGGGACATCGGGGCCCGCGAGTTTGGGTGGGGGGGGTGGGGGGGGGGGGGTGGGCCGTGGTAGCACAGCAAAAAGGAGACAATCTCTCTGTATATCTGTGTGGGTGTTTTTTCGGTGTCTATGTGTTTTTTGGCGGTCTCTGGCAGACCGACCCTGCGTACGAACGCGCACTGCGCACTGGCCTGCCTGTAAAACTCGCCGCAAAGACTTTTAAGAAAACGACGGAAGAAAAACTGAAAAAAACGCCTGGGTTTTTATCCTTCCACGGTGATCCAGAACCTGTGTGAGAATCTGCTGTATGTGGCCAAATTACTGTGGGGGGGGAAGGGGGACATCGTGACGCCATGGGGCCCTCACCACGGGGCCCTTCTTGCCCCGCAGCACCTGTGCCTGCAGTGTCCAGGCTGCTGCAACACGATTGTAACAGAGCGGGCTGGTGGGGGTTGGGGGGGGGGGGGGCACTGGCAAAAGACAATCCATCCTGGTCTTCTAGATTCTATTTATCTATTAATATATTTTACCGACGCTGACGACGTTACCAAAACTAAAGTTTATAAGCGGCAGCGGCGGTCGTCTTCATCCTCATGAGATCGGCCGAGACATGTGACCCACGGACGAAGGGATCCGAGAGAGACGGAAGGTCGCATCTTTGTCCGGCCTGATTTCTGTGTCTGTATGAAACTGCTTGTTGTCTCTACACATCCATAAAACACTGGGGGAGGGGGGGGATATAAATTAGAGAATGGGGGAGGTGGTCCCACAGCATTCCATTACACCTGGCGATTTCCCCCAATCACTTTGGTCCAAAGAAACGTGCTACCATTATTTTTTTTTTCTCCAGTTCAATGAAGGCGTAAACCATTAAAATGTAAAAAGGTTCCCGTTCGTTGTGTGCACATCACTCATGTAGCGTCTCTTGCCCACCACTAAGTTCACCCCAGTTAAAGCTTCTGCTTTAAAGATCGTCTCACTCAAACAAGAATCTGTGGGAGGGATGAGAACTAAAGTAAGAGCGAATAAGTATTATATTGAAAGAAGACAGGCGCGACGAGGTGCAGAGCGTGACACACGAGACGCATCAACTCGACTGCGGCTCTCGTTGAAGGGGGAGAAGTGCATGGGCGACCTTCGAAGGAGCCACCGAGCCAGTGATTGTAGCCGCCCGCATTCTTGTACTTGACTTGTTAGCATTCCTGTACCGCCAGCGGATCGAAGCGTTTCCAAGTCAGCGGATCCAGTCCTCTTCCCTTCCTCCCGGCAGCCAGTCCCCATGGCGCCCCCAGCCCTCCGCTGAGCGGGGAAACGCACACGCTTTTCGATGGCCGCCATTTTTTGAAGTTACAGGGGACCCCCAGCCCAAAAAACGACCGATCGCCGGTTGAGTTATCATTACCCCCCCCTCGTGGCGTCCGTGCTGAGCGCATCACGCCACCCTCCTATAGATTTGCTTACGCGGCTGCTTTTCCCAACGATAAGATTTAAATTACATGTCCGTACACGGTTGTCTTAATTGAGGTCGGCCCGCATCGTCTCCAATGACTTAATAATTATAAAACGGACATGTTCTGTGGAGCATTGCTTTTTTTTCCCTCGCCCCTTTCCGCATAGTTTGTAATTACTTTCTCTCTCTTTTTCTTGCTCTCTCTCTCGCTCCCTTTCTCGGTCAAGGTCGCCATTTTTGCAGCTTCTGGCTGATTTTCCCTTTTTTTTTGTGCGTGTCATGTGGGCAAGGCTGAACATGGAATACTTTCTTGCGCTCGTGCTGCGATCTTATTTTCGCTGCGTCGTTGTCGGGAGAGTCGATGGCTTGTTGGCTGCGTCGGGGGTGACGACAGCAGACGGCTCTCTCTGTTCCACTGAAATCCCTGCAGTATGTGGCCTGGCCCCCTCCCCCCATTCCTCATCACCTCACTGGAAATTCTCTCCCCCCCCCCCCCCCCCCGCCACCCAGCCTCACCCTCCCCTCCCCTCCTAGTAGGTTCTCACCTCAAACAATTGGCCCAGCAAGGTCAGTTACTTTGAGGACTGGCTAGAAGATGTAAGCGGAGCAACTTTAAACCACAGGCGATTTTTATGTTTTATTCCCCCCCCCCAGCCCCCCTGCATATTTAAATCGATGAACTTCTTCCTTTGGCCTTAGTGAGATAGTGGCCTCGGAAGGTGCGCTATATCAATAAGAGAAGCCTTCTTGTGTAATCGTATCTCTGTACTGTAGACTAGAGGTGAACAATCGACCTAGATGCATTTTAAGGATACTTTCGAGAAACATTGTCAAGATGTAAATGTAACAAACAGCAGATTTTCCTCTTTTTTTTTTTTTGGTAAGTGTTGAGAAGAGACTATATCATAAGTTGTAGAGTCAAACGACCCACAGGGCCGATGAGAATGTACAGTAGTGTGTTGTGGGAACCTGTCTCCAGATGGTAGATTCATGCGTGAGATTGTACCCTTGTTCTAAATGACACAACTTCCATTTGGGTTAACCCTGCTTCTCCCCCCACCCCCCCTCTATCTCTCCTCCCTCCCCCCCAAAGCTTTTGTAATGTTATTGATTCTATTTTGGGAAAATGTATTTATTTTCAAATAAAATATTTATTTAAAGAAACTGATGTGTTTTCCCTCTTATCTTCTTGATGGCGTTTCTTAGCCTGGTTATGGCAAAACGTACGATCAGAATTGCTAAAGGAAGAGGTGAATGTCAATGAACCACATACAACACACGTAAACCACCAGGCAGCTCATCTTAAAGTGATTAAAGAAAAACCGAGGCCTTGCCCTTTACACTGTGGCATTACCAGTCACATAAAATCAGATCATGAATAAATGCCACGACACAATTCTCAAGGACGGGGGGGAAAACAAACACGCACACGCTCACACACACACACACGCGCGCAACTGGTGCTATTGTGGTGTGTGGTTACTTCAGTCTAGCTTGTCTGAGTGTGCTTCATGAAAGCCTCCTCTCACCTGAACACCCCGCCAGCCATGGCTGACACTGCATAAACAGCACATGTTAATGCTCATTCGGGCCATTGATCCGGGGCCACATTGATTTCCACGCGCTTCGAGTGGCCGTTGAGGTTAGGTTATGCATGCAGTCGATTCACTCGCAAACCCACAAGTGCCTTTTAAAACACAGCTTTCCTGATGAAAACGGCCAACCCACGGTCAACACGCACCAGATTGCAAACGGCAAAGACACAATCTTCTGATCTGATGGCTTTCACTAAATGGGAAGCGACAAGGACGATGTGCCTTCATATCACATATAATATAATCATCTATGATCTAATAACGAAGGAGAAGAACAACACAGAAGAGACCGCAGGCCCAGGGCGCTGGACCTGTTCTAGGGCCCCCCCGTGGCCCGGGAGGAGTCTCCACCCAGTCTCCCTGTTGCCGTTCGTCATCAGCCCCATGGACCAGTCCCCCCTCCCCCCCGCCTCCCCTGTCTCTGTGTTTACTGTACCCTAATAAAAGCCCGGACAGGGGGCTGATGCCGCTGCCAATTCCACACGGGGGTGGCGGAAGGCTAACCCCCTACCCCCCCCTGACGGCCACATCTGGTAAAGGGGGGCGACGATGCATCGCAACTGCTGATACCAGGTACTTTTAAACACACACCAGATGAGCCTCCAGGAACAGTGTGCCTGCATAGTGTGTGCGAACACAACTTTTACATGAAAGTATGCGTGCGCTGTGAGTCATACTTCACACACACACACACACACACACACACACACGAGCGCACACACACAATGGCTACAACACGTTTACAGACACGAGGAAGAAGTGTGAATGTTTTTTTTTTTCCTCTTTCACATACGGCCTCAATCTGTACTCTTAACAGCACCCGATCCGAGCAATGTGTTCAGGTGTCACCCAGAGGGTCCCCGCTGCCCACTTGGTCTGCTGTGTGTGTGTGTGTGTGTGTGTGTGTGTGTGTGTGTGTGTGTGTGTGTGTGTGTGTGTGTGTGTGTGTGTGTGTGTGTGTGTGTGTGTGTGTGTGTGTCGCCCTCCTCTGCACTTTGTGTCACGCCGACCATGACAGCTGTCCAGGTGTAGACAGGTAGCTAATCCACCCTGGCGCGGGACTGCGTCACACAGTGTGTTTTCCGATGGCTGTCCCATAATACAAGCCTGCTCCCCGTCGTCTCAGGGCCGCGCTCCGTAACCAGTAGTTGGAGGTGTCAAAGTGTAATAGTGACCGTGGCAGCCTTTAAACACAGGTTTCTACCCGGCACC
The DNA here is from genome assembly GCF_031168955.1 of Gadus macrocephalus. Lineage (NCBI taxonomy): Eukaryota > Metazoa > Chordata > Actinopteri > Gadiformes > Gadidae > Gadus > Gadus macrocephalus. The sequence continues at coordinate 7,857,943 of NC_082403.1, forward strand.
TCAGCCATGCCCCTTACACCGCGCTTTGTTTTCGTTGCTGCAATGTGTGGTGTCATTCGAAAACGGTGACTAACGAGAATAAAACACACAAAAACAGGTGAGGAGGTTTTGTGTTGTTGTGTTCCCAGGAAAGAACTCAACACTGGTAAGTGGCACATTGTGTGCCGCGCCCTTCATCAAAGCTCCTGTGTCATCAGGTCATACTTTCTCTTTCGCCCCGCGGGAGGAAAACTGTTGACTGTAGAATGTTATCGCCTGTCACTCCCATCGTCTCTCTCTCTCTCTCTCTCTCTCTCTCTCTCTCTCTCTCTCTCTCTCTCTCTCTCTCTCTCTCTCTCTCTCTCTCTCTCTCTCTCTCTCTCTCTCTCTCTCTCTCTCTCTCTCTCTCTCTCTCTCTCTCTCTCTCTCTCTCTCTCTCTCTCTCTCCCTCCTTCCTCCCCCCCCCCCCGGCGGAGTGCGGCGGCGGTGACGTCGTCACGGTGACGAGGCTCCGCAGCCGGCCCTCATCTGTGATTGGCTCTGGTCTGTTTTCCCATGTCTCGACGAGACTTGGCTCACCGTCGTGCTGGTGTTGACGGTGCTGTGAGCTGGCGGTGGTGGTGGTGTAACAGAGTGGGTGGGGGCGGTGGGGGGGACACCCTCTGGATGAGTTTCTCTCTCTCTCTCTCTCTCTCTC